>NW_011494717.1:3742282-3759307 GCF_000754665.1 Bison bison bison | reverse complement strand
AAAGAGTTGACTCACTGGAAAAGACTCTGATGCTGGGAGGGATTGGGGGCAGGAGGAGAAGGGGACGACAGAGGATGAGATGGCTGGATGGCATCACCGACTTGATGGACGTGAGTCTAAGTGAACTCCGGGAGTTGGTGATGGACAAGGAGGCCTGGCGTGCTGCAATTCATGGGTTCGCAAAGAGTCAGACATTACTGAGCCACTGAACTGAACTGAACTGAGGTATTTACTTACAAATGGAAGGCTTTCTTATCTCTCCTTGCTATTCTTTGGAGCTATGCATTAAAATGGGTATATCTGTCCTTTTCTCCTTTGCTTTTCATTTCTCTTCTTTTCATAGCTATTTGTAAGGCCTCCTCAGACAGCCATTTTGCTTTTTTACATTTCTTTTTCTTGAGGATGATCTTGATCCCTGTCTCCTGTACAATGTCACGAACCTCCGTCCATAGTTCATCAGGCACTCTGTCTATCAGATCTAGGCCCTTAAATCTATTTCTCACTTCCACTGTATAATCATAAGGGATTTGATTTAGGTCATATCTGCAAGGTCTAGTGGTTTTCCCCACTTTCTTCAATTTCAGTCTGAATTTGGCAATAAGGAGTTCATGATCTGAGCCATAGTCAGCTCCCGGTCTTGTTTTTGTTGACTGTATAGAGCTTCTCCATCTTTGGCTGCAAAGAATATAATCAATCTGATTTCGGTGTTGACCATCTGGTGATATCCATGTGTAGAGTCTTCCCTTGTGTTGTTGGAAGAGGGTGTTTGCTATGGCCAGTGCATTCTCTTGGCAAAACTCTATTAGCCTTTGCCCTGCTTCATTCTGTACTCCAGGGCCAAATTTGCCTGTTACTCCAGGTGTTTCTTGACTCCCTACTTTTGCATTCCAGTCCCCTATAATGAAAAGGACATCTTTTTTGGGTGTTAGTTCTAAAAGGTCTTGGAGGTCTTCATAGAACCATTCAGCGTCTCCAGCATTACTGGTTGGGGCATAGACTTGGATTACTGTGATACTGAATGGTTTGCCTTGGAAACGAACAGAGATCATTCTGTTGTTTTTGAGATTGCATCCAAGTACTGCATTTCGGACTCTTTTGTTGACTATGATGGCCACTCCATTTCTTCTAAGGGACTCCGGCCCACAGTAGTAGATATAATGGCCAACTGAGTTAAATTCCCCAGTTCCAGTCCATCTTAGTTCGTTGATTCCTACAATGTCGATGTTTACGCTTGCCATCTCCTGTTTGACCACTTCCAATTTGCCTTGATTCATGGACCTAACATTCCAGGTTCCTGTGCATTATTGCTCTTTACAGCTTCAGATCTTGCTTCTATCACCTTGCTTCTAGTCCCATCCACAACTGGGCATTGTTTTTGCTTTGGTCCATCCCTTCATTCTTTCTGGAGTTATTTATCCACTGATCTTCAGTAGCATATTGGGCACTTACCAACCTGGGGAGTTCATCTTTCAGTGTCCTATCTTTTTGTCTTTTCATACTCTTCATGGGGTGCTCAAGGCAAGAATACTGAAATGGTTTGCCATTCCCTTCTCCAGTCGACCACATTCTGTCAGACTTCTCCACCAAGACCCATCCATCTTGGGTGTCCCTACACAGCATGGCTTAATTTCATTGAGTTAGACAAGGCTGGTCCATGTGATCAGATTGGCTATTTGTCTGTGATTGTGGTTTCAGTCTGTCTGCCCTCTGATGCCCTCTCTTAGTGTGTACCATCTTACTTGGGTTTCTCTTACCTTGGACATGGGGTATCTCTTCACAGCTGCTCCAGCAAAGCACAACCACTGCTTCTTCTTGCCTTGGATGTAGGGTGTCTCCTCACAGCCACCGCTCCTGACCTTGGACATGGGGTAGCTCCTGCACCACGCAGATGTCACTACTGTGCTGTGCAGCCGCCGCTCCTGTGGCAAGAGGAGAAAAGGACAGATATACCCATTTGAATGCAGAGTTCCAAAGAATAGCAAGGAGAGATAAGAAAGCCTTCCTCAGTGATCAATGCAAAGAAATAGAGGAAAACAATAGAATGGGAAAGACTAGAGATCTCTTCAAGAAAATCAGAGATACCAAGGGAACATTTCATGCAAAGATGGGCACAATAAAGGACAGAAATGGTATGGACCTAACAGAAGCAGAAGATATTAAGAAGAGGTGGCAAGAATACACAGAAGAACTATACAAAAAAAATTTTCACGACCCAGATAACCATGATGGTGTGCTCACTCACCTAGAGCCAGACATCCTGGAATGCGAAGTCACGTGAGCCTTAGGAAGCATTAGTATGAACAAAGCTAGTGGAGGTGATGGAATTCCAGTTGAGCTATTTCAAATCCTAAAAGGTGATGCTGTGAAAGTGCTGTACTCAATATGTAAGCAAATTTGGAAAACTCGGCAGTGGCCACAGGACTGGAAAAGGTCAGTTTTCATTCCAATCCCAGAGAAAGGCAATGCCAAAGAATGTTCAAAGTTATCCCTCAAGCTCTGTTGAAATGTCAGTTTTTAACTGAGGCCATTGGTGTAAGTTTATTTTCGTTGAGAACAACTTAGACAACATTTCTGGAACTGCAACAAAGCACCCAAGTTTTCCATGGTTAATGACAGAAAAACTGACAACCTAGATGAGTTTTCACACTTATCAGAACTAATGCCCCTTTCACTATCTTGAAATGAAATTCAAAGACAATATAGCTTTCCTATGCACAATTTTAAAGTAATAAAGTATCTTATTGGTAATATAAAGGAGAAATAAACAGAAAGCAATCTATAATAAAATGACATATATTTTCATAAGTGAATGCTTGGGCATGCCCAGCCCAAAACACATAAAACAGATGGCTGCATGAACGAAACCTCTACAAATACACATCTATGCAGGAGGACTATGTTGGCAATTCAGTCATGATAAGCAGCATTGCAGTCAGTGATGGGATTTTCCAAAATGGTGAACCAACACTTGGTAAAATTTCAAACAAAAAAGAATATAATTTTTCTCAATTTACATAGTGGCTACATTCCTGGAGAATTCAGTAAAGAGAAAAATGATACAAAAATAAACTTTGCTTTTATATATATATAAATGGAGCTTGCTTCTAGGCCCAAATGATTAAGAACATGTTTTCCACCTACCTGAATATATGGTGGGTTATTCAAAACTCATGAGACAGAGGATTACTCACTGTGAAGAATCATACTACATATTGAAGGACAGCCCCTAAATTTTATGTGCATGCTCAGTCACTCAATCATGTCCGACTCTTTGTGACCCCATGGACTGGAGCCCACCAGGCTCCTCTCTCCATGGGATTTTCCAGGCAAGAATACTGGAGTAGGCTGCCATCTGCTTCTCCAATGAATCTTCCCAACCCTGGGATCTAACCATGTCTCTTGCATCTCCTGCACTGGCAGGAGAAATGTTTACCACTGTGCCACCTGGGAAGCCCTAGTATAACTAGTTCATGTCTAGTAAGTGACAGTAAGCGCCCAATCATTATGATAACCACAAGTGTCTCCTATAAATTTCCAAAACACTCCTTAGGAGGTAGTAATGCAACCACTAGACAAAAAACTAGACAAAACTAGACAAACTAAAAAACTAGACAAAAAAAAATCTGTCTGAATATTCATTCATCCATCACTTACTCAACAAATACATAGTTCATATGTTTCCAGTACAGTGCTTGCTAAAAGATGGGACCACACAGCTTACATTCTCTTAGGGAACATGGAGTATATACGTCATCATGAGACCACAAGGCAGTGCATAATCAATGTTATACTTAAAAGAGGTATAAAAAGCTACAGGAGCTTATGGAATGAGCACATCACTTCTGTGAGGAGTCAATAAACACATCACAAAAAAACACACTTTGATTGGACATTGGAGAATGTGCAGATATAAACAAACAGAGGCAGTGAAGGGCAATCTAGGGAGAGGTTATAGTTTGAGAAAATATATCTGAAGCATATGTGGGAAAGATTCAATCAGAATCTCAGATTTCTCATGCAAGGACTCTAGGAAATCAGTGTGTTCAGGGAAAGGCCTCCTGACTCCGGTTTGCTCTGTGAAAGGAGCGCCTGCATCTAAACCAGGGTGGCCAGACAGGTAGTAGGCTAAACCCATGAGTCACTGCTGTAAACCTTGCTGTTATGAATCTTTAGGATGACCTCAAACACACTGAGGGACTCCATAGGTGCCATTGCTGGGGAACTGACCGGCGCCCTCCAGCTGAAAGCTCATCTTACTAAATCAAACTGATCACATTATAGAACATCATGTTCTTTAGGGTAAGGCATCACAAACTAGTCATCATTGTGACTCTCCATATCTGGCCCTAAAGAAACGTTTACCAAAATGACTGCTAAGAACCAACAAAACAAAGCTGTTAAAGCAACAAAAAGCTGCTTTTTGAGTTTAAGAGTCTATAAATCCTCACAGTAAATATATACAGAATAGGGTTGTGACCTTAAAATATTTTTTATGGTCTCATGTTTTAATTTGTCCAAGTGAGAATATCCCTCCTTTTCCAATGAAAGCAATGTTTGTTTTTTTTTTTATTTCAATAAATTCAAAACATACTGATATATTTAGAGAAGGGAATACAAATCCCCAAAAATCCCATACCTCAGATATAATGATCATTAACACTTTTATGCTATTTCAAGCATAATTATGTATCTATATATTTTGTTAATACCTACACATACATCTTTTTGAAGGGAGACATTCTGTACATACTACAAAACTGACTTTTTTAATATAATGATATATTATGGGCATGTTTACATGTAGTTGGGCTTCCCTTGTGGCTCAGCTGGTAAAGAATCTGCCTGCAATTCGGGAGACCTGGGTTTGATCCCTGGGTTGGGAAGATCCCCTGGAGAAGGGAATGGCTACACACTCCAGTATTCTGGCCTGGATAATTCCAGGGACTGTACAGTCCATGGGGTTGCAAAGAATCAGACATGACTGAGTGACTTTCACTTTCACTTACAAGTAGTTGTACAAGTAATTGGGGCTTCCTTAGCGGTTCAGTGGTGGTGAACCCACCTGCCAATGCAGAAGATGTCAGTTTGATCCCCGGGTCGGCATGATCCCCTAAAGAAGGAAATGGCAACCCACTCCAATATTCTTGTCTGGGAAATCTGATGGACAAAGAAACCTGGCAGTCTATGAAGCTAGAGTCCATGAAACCACAAAGAGTCAGACATTACTTAATGACTAGGTCCATCTAGTCAAGGCCATGGTTTTTGCAGTAGTCATGTATGGATGTGAGAATTGGACTATAAAGAACGCTGAGTGCTGAAGAATTGATACTTTTGAACTGTGGGGTTGGAGAAGACTCTTAAGAGTCCCTTGGACTGCAAGGAGATCCAAACAGTCCATCCTAAAGGAGATCAGTCCTGAGCGTTCACTGGAAGGACTGATGTTGAAGCTGAAACTCCAATACTTTGGCCACCTGATGCGAAGAGCTGACTCATTTGAAAAGACCCTGATATTGGGAAAGATTAAAGGAAGGAGGAGAAGGGGATGACAGAGGATGAGATGGTTGGCTGTCATCACTGATTCAATGGACATGAGTTTGAGTAAACTCCAGGAGTTGGTAATGGACAGGGAAGCCTGGCATGCTGCAGTCCATGGGGTCGCAAAGAGTCGTACGTGACTGAGCAACTGAACTGAACTGAAACAACAACAACAACACAAATAATTAACTTATTTTGGGGACAGTTTCACAGAATTTCATTGTATGGATATAACACAATTCATTTAAAAAATCCCTGTGGATAGATGCTTAGGTAATTTTCACTTTTAGTTACTATAAGCATTGCTGCAAGTAAAAGTCTTTTGCATAAGTCTCAGCACACTTAGGCAGTTATTTCTTTAAAATTCATTTCTAGAAATAGATTTGCTGGGTATAAAGTTATGCACATTTTAAACATTATTACACACTGCCAAACTGCCCTCCAAAAGCTGTGTAATTTATATTTTCACAAGAGAAGTCGAGATATTTACTTGCTTGTAGCCTTACCAATAGTGGATATTATCAAGCCTTTAAATCTTTATTAATATGATAAATAAAAAGTTATATCTCATTGTTATTTTTAAAGTACATCTCTGATTAGGAAGCTTTTTATGTTGTTATTTGTTTATTGGCTTTTTATCCTGTAATAAATGACATTTATTTGTATTTTTTCCATTTTTTTCTCATTGTTCATCTTCTTTCTGTTGATCTGTAAGAATTCTTTATACATTTAAGATACTAACTCCCTGTATACCATAGTAACTCTATGGTGTTCCCAGTTGTACCTTGCATGTAGTACTACAGGGCAAGTATTACTTGATTGAAAGAATGTTACAATATATCATACAGAAATTCTAAACTTCATGAAGTCAAATTTGTGTTCTTTTCCTCAGTAGTTTGCTGTGGTACCTTTTTCACTGACTTGAAGGAAATTTTCTCTTAATAACATATTATATTAAAAATATGTATTTAATCTTTAATTCTGCTGGATCTTATGTGTAAAATGTGAACCATTTAAATTTAATGAGACTCGATTTAAATTTCTTGCTAATACAGACCAATTGCTGTAAGATTTTTGACTGAATCATCAAGATTTTCTCCATTGATTAGAAGTGCTAATTTCATGATATATAAAATGCTAACATAAACTAGACACTACTTATGAATATTCTCTTCTTTTTCACTTATCTATCTATTTCTTTTCCAGTGCCACATTATTCCTATTACATTTACTTCATAGTATCCTTTGATATCTGGTAGGGCAAGTTTCTCCAGGCCTTTCCTCCCTTTCCTGACCATCAATATTTTTTTCTCTTCCAGATGAAAGCATGAATCCATTTGTCAATATTTTTAAATTTGCAATTTAGAATGAATTCGCATTAAATTTACAGGCTATTTTGCCCAAAGCTGACATCTTTACAGTAGTCTTCTACTATAGAGAATACAAAAATCAACTCCCAAAATTACTTTCTACAGCTCTGGGTGTATTCTTCATTTTAAAGTTAATTACAATAGAGTCTAATTACTATTATCATTAAATTATTATATTCATTTGACACCAAAGATTGAATATTAATTATAAAACAAATTAATTCTACATTGACATTTGTTTCAAGTTACTGGATGACAGCTTTGTTAAAATATGACACCTGGTTGAAGACAAGTCCTCTAACAATTCACATATTTGTGATCGAATAGTGCCTAGGCTTCCTCACTAGAGTGCGGTCATGATGGGAACTACACTTTCAAGTACAGATGATCATAATAGCAGTGATGATAGTTAATACTACAGAGTTGTTGCAGAGTTACAGGAGGTAAAAACTAGACCATGATCTAATTAGCTGGCTCAGTCTTGCTAGAAAAATGAGGCTTATAGAAAATGTTGCCAAAATCTAGGGGAACAGCGTTGGGGTTTTTGGCATTTCTGTTTGCTTCAAAGTGAAACCCACCCTGCAATCCTTTTATTCCTTTCCTGTCCAAAAAGCACCCAAAACTGAGAAAGGTAAGAGAAAGTCTCTAAAATACAAGTTGAATGCAAGCAACCTCTAGTCTAGGAAAATCTACCACATAAAAATGTGTACCCTATGTAGTTAAAAATCCTACTGGAGAGGTAAGTCCTGGGCACTAGAATTGAGAGACTTGTGACATTTCCCACTTTAACATTCTCCTGAAGTATCCAATAATCTCTCCACTCTCTACTTTTATCTGCAACAAATAGAGAATATGATCAAGTGACAAGTTTTACGGCACAGCCTTCAAGCTCTGCATATTGAGTTTTAGGAAAGTACAGGTAGGGACTCAGACATGCAAAGTTCTAGCATCAAAAAAAAAAAAAAAGTCAAATATGTGAGAAGTGGCTTTTGGTTGGGGAGTAATGGAAGATAAAAATTAACATACAGGATGATGTCAGATCATAGATGAAACTGAATCTCAGTCAAAAAAAAAAAAGAAAGAAAGAAGGATACAGTCTTTCAAGCAGAGAAATAAACAGTATATACAAAGAGCTTCTGGACATGAGACAAGAGTGAAATGGAATTAAAATATAAATGTTAAGAAACACTACCAAATATAGATTCAATCATTCATCCATTTACTCAAAAATAGTTATCGCAGGAGAATTCAGTGATGATGAAAACTGACACAGAACTTCCATGAGGTAGGACGAGGGTCAGGGTAATGGGTAGTATAAGGTGTATATAGACAAATATACAGCATTATATCAGGCTTTATATCATTTTTACATCAAAATTGACAAGCAAAATTGAAACTGATCCAAAGATTTGGGAACACAATAACTGGCTTGAGTTTTCACTTTCTCTTATGAAGGAGGATTCAGGTACCAGCATGGATCTCAGAGCACACAGTACCTCACTGAAATATAGGGACACAGACCCGGGAGCTTAGGCATTCTCCCACGAGGAATGGCTGTTGGGGGAAGATATACAAGTCAAGCTCCTAATCATGAGATTTTTCTCAGTAGAATTTCTGGTTGTGGCAGATCATCTTTGCTATGTTAAATATTTATATGGATGTAGGCATGGCTGTTTTATATGTCCACACATAAGCAATGGGTATTTCTCCAAGGGGAACAAGCCCCTTGGGACATTGAGCTGTAAGACTCTCTAGTCAAGAAGATTCTTGAGAAGTGAGGACGTGGAGGGCTCCCCTGACACATGGCTTGTCCCTCAGAAAGCTCTGGCATACATAAGGCCTGACCCTTTGAGGAGTCAGGAGAAAAGCTGAGGCTTCCCACCATCTTCTCAGCTCCTCCCTCTCTTGAATGTCTCCTACCACTAGTAACACCCTTAATGTGATTAATTAAATAAAGGATAATCCATGCTTCTTAAATATCCCCACAGTTAACCTTTAGTTAGCCAGGTCATAGCACTCATTTCATGCTTCTGTTTGTGTCACAGTCTCACTAAATCATGAATTCCAAGCACCAGGGCCTCTCACAGAGTTGACAAGGATGCACGAAAAGAAGGTGTGATTAGTTATATGGAAATGCTCAGTAAAACGCAGATTGCCAAGAGGCTCTATTTTCATTCTAACCATAGTGTTCTATACTGAAAAACTGTCCTTCCTGCAAAGTTTCCATGATGTTTTCTTATTTTCCTTCTTCATAAAAGCTTATATTTCCCCCTCTCTCAGAAGGAAATGGCAACCCACTCCAGTATTCCTGCCTGGAGAATCCCATGGACAAAGGAGCCTGATGGACTACAGTCCATAGAGTCACACAGAGTCAGAAACAACTGAAGCGACTTAGCCACATACTCTCAGATTTGTACCACACTTAATAGTAAGTCAAAGGGAAAATCTACTGAGCTGCAAATAACTAAAAAATGAGAATTTTTTACCCTTTTGTATCAGTTACAGTTCTTAAGTCTTAAATCTGAAGAACAGGGAGGGTAGAAATTCAAATAGGATTTCTACATTACAGTCTTGAGGCAGAATTTCTTTGGGAAATTTTGGGTTTTGTTTTTCAGGCCTTCAGTTAATTGAATAGAGCTCACTCACATTATGAGGGCAAACTCCTTTACTTGAGGTCAACTGATTGTAGATATTGGTCTGCTGCTGCTAAGTCACTTCAGTCGTGTCTGACTCTGTGCAACCCCATAGACGGCAGCCCACCAGGCTCCCCCGTCCCTGGGATTCTCCAGGCAAGAACACTGGAGTGGGTTGCCATTTCCTTCTCCAATGCATGAAAGTGAAAAGTCAAAGTGAAGTCGCTCAGTCGTGTCCGACTCTTAGCGACCCCATGGACTGCAGCCTACCAGGCTCCTTCATCCATGGGATTTTCCAGGCAAGAGTACTGGAGTGGGGTGCCAAGATATTGGTCAAATCTACCTAATACCTGCAGAGCAACATCTGAACTTGTTACACCAAACAATTGGGCACCATAGCCTAGCAAAGTTGACATATAAAATTTAACCATGACGCCTTCATTCTGGGGATAGCACATAACTTTTGTTCTCAATATAATCGAATACAAGACAAATTATATGACAAAGCTGATTTTAGATTTTGAGCGGGAACAGAAATTCTTAAATTCTTAAAGTAAGCTGATTCTTCAATTCACATCAAAATACAAAGAATATAGAATAACCAGAATAATTTTTCAAAAGAAGAACAAAGTTGGAAAACTATACAACCGTGCACTAAGACCTCACAAAATTACAAGATCAAGACAGTGTTGAAGTGGCATAAAGAGGGACATACAGATCTACAAAATAGAAAACAGAATCCAGACATAGAGTCATACATATATGCTCAAGGTGCCATGGTAATTCAATCTGAAAGGACAATCATTTCATCAAATGGTGTTGGAAAAACTGCACTTTCAGTTGGAAAAAATATGAGCCTTGATTCTTCCCTCAATACCTACACAGTAAATAACTTGAAATTGAAAACTTATAGAAGAAAACATAGCAAAAAAATATTCATAATATCAGGGTAGTCAATGATTCCTTACAGACAGTGATACTACTCTGTATCTAACAGCAGTAGATACAGAGCGTCTATTAATATGTACTCAAAGTAGAATGACAGGGACATGTCATTGCCCATAGGGGACATGTCATCCACACCCACAGAATGTACAACACCAAAGGTGAACCCTACCATTGGACTATGGGTAATTTAATAGTAAACTGTGGCCTTTGGGTAATTTCGATGTGTCACAGCAGGTTCATCAATTTTAACACACGCAGCACTCTGGTAGGAGATGTTGATAATGGAGGAATTTATACATGTGTGTGGGCAAGGGGTATAGGAGGAGTCTTTGTACCTTTCTCTCAATTTCACTGTGAACTTAAATCTGCTCTTAAAGAAATAAAGTCTATAAAAAATATCCCCTAGATAGCATGCCAAAGTCTCAGACATAAAAAAGTGATAAAATGGATTTCATAAACCAAGATCTTATCTTTTAAAGACACCATCAAAAAACACAAATCACTGCCACAAATGATATCCAGAATATATTTTTAAAGATCCTATAATTTAAGAACAAAAAGACAAACTACCCAAAGTTTAAAAATGGGTAAACAATGGGAAAGAAACTTAACAAAATAAGAAATATGAACGGTGAATAAGTGTACAAAAAGATATTCAGTGTGACTAGCAAATAAGAAAAATATAAATGACTAGATACTACCACACACCCACTGGAATGAGGAAAATTAATATAAATATTGGTGAGGATGTGGAGCAAATGAAACTTTCATGCATTACCAGTGAGAGTTTAAACAGTAAAACCATCTTGGAAAACCATTTGGCAGTTTCTTACAAAGTTCAATAAACATCTACCCCTGCAACCTAGAAATTTCACTCCATGTACTAACTCATGAGAAATGAAAACATATATCCACATACAGACTTATACAAGAATATTCTTAGTAACTTAGTTTTTAATAGTAAAAAACTGGAAACAATCCAAATGTCCATCAATAGGAAAATGAGTAAATTGTGGTATATTTTTATCATGAAGTACTTCTCAGTAATTAAATGGAAAAACCCATGTCTATCTGCCACAACATAGATGAATCTCATGGAAGCTATAATGATGAAAGGAAACCAGATTGTTAAAAAACCATACTGAATTATTTCTTAAAATAAGAAAAGTACATTACACTCTTCTATGGTGACAGGTGAACAGTGGCTGCCTTTGAATGGGAAGGAATTATTTAGAAAGATACATGAGGGAGCTCACTGAGTTGTGGGTCATACCCCAACTGACATATGAGTTATAGGCATATATACATTTTTCAGAACTCAACAAACTACACCCTTAAAATAGGTTTATTTTATTGCATGTAAAGTAAGTAAAGTAAAGTTGCTCAGTCGTGTCCGACTCTTTGTGACTCCATGAGCTGTAGCCTACCAGGCTCCTCTGTCCATGGGATTTTCCAGGCAATAGTCCTGGAGTGGATTGCCGTTTCCTTCTCCAGGGGATCTTCCCAACCCAGGGATCAAACCCACGGCTCCCACATTGTAGACAGACGCTTTACCGTCTGAACCACCAGGGAAGACAACATTTATATTGCATGTAAAGTATACCTAAATAAAAATAAAAATGTACTCCTTTACACCAGCAACAAATAGAATATGTAATTCTTACATATGTGTGAATATGTCTGGACTAGGTATTCTATAGATCTGTATGTCCATCCTTTTGCCATTTACAATTAAAAAACTGTAAGAAGCACAGCAATATACAACTCTCTCCAAATTAATCTATAAATAATACCAACAAAGTATCTTATAGAACTTGAAAAACTAAATATTAAAATTTATACTGAAGAACAAAAGGCCAAAAATTGTCATGACAATTGTGAGTAAAAAGACCAAATAGGGAAATTTGTTCTGACAGATGTGAAGACTGACTCTGAAGCTACAGTAAATGAGACAATGTGATAATGGTATGGGAATAAGCAAACAAACTGAGGGAAAATACAAAACACTTGGAAGCAGACTCACAACTATATGTAAATATACACAGAGCAGAGAGGTAGCATTAAAATCTATAGATCAGATCAGATCAGATCAGATCAGTCGCTCAGTCGTGTCCGACTCTTTGCGACCCATGAATCCCAGCATGCCAGGCCTCCCTGTCCATCACCGACTCCCGGAGTTCACCCAGACTCACGTCCATCGAGTAAATGATGCCATCCAGCCATCTCATCCTCTGTCGTCCCCTTCTCCTTCTGCCCCCAATCCCTCCCAGCATCAGAGTCTTTTCCAATGAGTCAACTCTTTGCATGAGGTGGCCAAAGTACTGGAGTTTCAGCTTTAGCATCATTCCTTCCAAAGAAATCCCAGGGCTGATCTCCTTCAGAATGGACTGGTTGGATCTCCTTGCAGTCCAAGGGACTCTCAAGAGTCTTCTCCAACACCACACTTCAAAAGCATCAGTTCTTCGGCGCTCAGCCTTCTTCACTCACCAATAATATTGTGTTAGAAAAATTGTGTATCTATATGGGAAAAAAATTACAGTGCCACTTCTCTCTACATGGGGCCTCCCTGATAGCTCAGTTGGTAAAGAATCCACCTGCAATTCAGGAGACCCCAGTTCACTTCCTGGGTCAGGAAGATCCACTGGAGAAGAGATAGGTTACCCACTCCAGTATTCTTGGGCTTACCCTGTGACTCAGCTGGTAAGAATCCACCTGCAGTGTGGTTTGATCCCTGGGTTGGGAAGATCCCCTGGAGAAGGGAAAGGCTACCCATTCCAGTATTCTGGCCTGGAGAATTCCATGGATTGTATACCCCATGGGGTCACAAAGAGTCAGACACAACTGAGCAACTTTCACTTTCACTCCATATATATACACACACACACATGCACACACACACTCCCTCCTTCTTCCCATTCCCATCTCTCTCTCTACATATATATATGTATATATATATACACACACATATATGTTTATATGTATATATTAATATATATGTTTATATTAATACATATATATTTATATACACACATATATGTTTATGTGTATATATTAATATATGCATGTTTATATGTATATATTAATATATACATATATTTATATGTATATATATTAATATATATATACACACAAAAGATAACAGCAGAACTTAAAACAGAATTTTAGAACTTCAAGGTGAATAGATATATGCATATCTTTACAGTCTTGATATAGGAAAGAATTTCTTTAAGTTACGACCCCACCACCAGGCCCTGGATTCTAGCTTTTACTCTCTGCTTTTTTGAGTGTGCCTTTTTTAGGTTCCAATAATATGAGTGAGGTCATGAGGCATATGCCGTTTTGTGCCTGGCTTATTTCACGTAGGGCCCTTCACTATATTGTGATCCACTGGTTATAGTCAGGTCCATCCACGCTGCTGCAAATGACAGGGTTTCCTTCCTTGGGACTCTGAGGGTGACAGATTAATTAGCTTGATTGCGGTCATAATTTCACAGTGTACACATATATCGAACACCAGGTTGTACATCACACACAATTTTTATTTACCAAGTATACACCAATAAAGTTGGAGAAAATTAAAGGACTCACTTTTTAAGATGATTCACTCACAGGGCTGCTAAGTTGGTGTTGACGGTCACGTGGGAGCTCAGCCCGAGCTCTGGGCTCAGTCCTTCACTCTGTGTACCCATCCACCGCCTATGTGTACTTCTTCACAGCCTGATGGATGGGTTCCCAAAAAAACCATCTCAGATAGCCTGGAAAAGGTGAATGGCATTTTTTGCGACTTGGCTTTGAAATCATATAGCATCATTTCTGCCAAACTCTAGATAGTCACAAAGTCCTTCCCAATTTCAGGTGCAAGAGACACAGATTTCATTCCTAGAGGAAGAAGCAGCAAAATTTTAGAAGAGCATGTTAGATAGGAAATACCACTGTGACTATATTTGCAAAATACAATCTGCCACAATTAAATCAATCAGATTTAATTTGATTAAATTAAAAGCAAACACTTCACAGAAAATAAGTTGCACACTAAAAATCCTAACACATGCTACTGTAAAATATACATCCATGGCATATAAAGAGGTCATAAAAATCAATATTAAAAATTCAAAATAATCCAGTAGGAAAAAATAGTAAAAAACAGACTTGCTTCAGAAAAGAAAATCCAAACACTAAAAAAATACAAATATGTGTTCAACCAATCTGGAGAATGTAAACTGTAACAATAAGAAATTATTTTAAATACACCAGAATGGAAAAATTCCTAAAGTCACTCAGTGTCAAGTGTTGGCAATAAACTAAAGCAACTAGAAATCTCACACACTATTGGTCAGAGTTTCAGTAATTGACTACTTTGAGGGCTAGGAAATATCTGGAAAAGCTTATGGTATTCATGACCTATGATTCGAGTTCCATTTCTAAGTGTATGCATTAGAGAAATGCTCACTTATATGTAGTGGGAGACAAGTTTATGGAAGAATGTTTATTGGGATATTATTTATAGAGTGGTGAGAAATTTACAACAATGCAACTGTGCATCAATAAGAAAATGGTCATACCAACTGTGGTATATTTATATAAGGGAGTATTAGTTAAAATAAATGAACTACTTCTACAATAATCAAATATCAAAATATATGCAAGAATATAACAGAGAGCAAAAATGCAAATTTTCAGAATGGTATGTTAATATGATGCCACTTATATAAAGTTTTAAAACATTAAAAACAATCCTATGTATTATTTATAGTTACACACCTATGGTGAAAAGTATGAACCAGGTATGGTCATATTAAGCAAAAAATTCAGAATAGTGATTACTATAGAAAAAGGAGAAAGAGAGGATATAGAATGGGATTAGGTTGTGTACCCAACAGTCTTCAAATGCTAAATGTTTGTTACTTTAAGATCAAAGGGAAACATGGAATATTTTTAATATTAGTCAGCATGTGTTTATTATCCTCCAGCATACAATTTTTCAAGCATACAATTTTGTACATTTGAAATATATTTTAATAAAGTCCTGTGTCTCTGTACCAAAGCTAGAGAGAATGAAACTTACAGTGAATCAAATTCAGCAATCACTGTCTACCATGGACCAAAACTCATTCTGCAGTTGTAGAAACCTGTGTCTAGAAGAACTAGACTTCCTTAAAGCCACACAGTAAGTTCTTAGTATAAATGTAATAACGAGTCTCATAATCAGCTCTTTTCATCTATACCTTACTCTTCATGAAGATTTTAAAGCATGATCTTGGCTGCAACTGCCTGACCCAGACAGGAATGATAGGTATGACAATTCCTTCCAAAACAAATCAGACAGATGAGAAAGGGTAACTACTGCCCAAAAAAAGACAATGCCAGAGAATGCTCAAACTGCCGCACAATTGCACTCATCTCACACAATAGTAAAGTAATGCTCAAAATTCTTGAAGCCAGGCTTCAGCAATATGTGAATTATGAAATTCCAGATGTTCAAGCTGGTTTCAGAAAAGGCAGAGGAACCAGAGATCAAATTGCCAACATTCACTGGATCATCGAAAAAGCAAGAGAGTTCTAGAAAAACATCTATTTCTGCTTTATTGACTATGCCAAAGCCTTTGACTGTGGATCACAATAAACTGTGGAAAATTCTTCAAGAGATGGGAATACCAGACCACCTGACCTGCCTCTTGAGAAACCTATATGCAGGTCAGAAACCAACAGTTACAACTGGACATGAACAACAGACTGGTTCCAAATAGGAAAAGGAGTATGTCAAGGCTGTATATTGTCACCCTGCTTATTTAACTTATATGCAGAGTACATCATGAGAAACGCTGGGCTGGACGAAGCACAAGCTGGAATCAAGAATGCCGGGAGAAATATCAATAACCTCAGATATGCAGATGACACCACCCTTATGGCAGAAAGTGAAGAAGAACTAAAGAGCCTCTTGATGGAAGTGAAAGAAGAAAGTGAAAAAGTTGACTTAAAGCTCAACATTCAGAAAACTAAGATCATCGTATCTGGTCCCATCACTTCATGGCAGATAGATGGGGAACCAGTGGAAACAGTGGCTGACTTTATTTTGGGGGGCTCCAAAATCACTGTAGATGGTGATTGCAGCCATGAAATTAAAAGACACTTACTCCTTGGAAGGAAAGTTATGGCCAACCTAGACAGCATATTAAAAAGCAGAGACATTACTTTGTCAACAAGGGTCCATCTAGTCAAGGCTATGGTTTTTCCAGTGGTCAGGTATGGATGTGAGAGTTGGACTATAAAGAAAGCTGAGCACAGAAGAATTGATGCTTTTGAACTGTGGTGTTGGAGAAGACTCTTGAGAGTTCCTTGGTCTGCAAGGAGATCCAACCAGTCCATCCTAAAGGAGATGAGCCCTGGGATTTCTTTGGAAGAAATGATGCTAAAGCTGAAACTCCAGTACTTTGGACACCTCATGCGAAGATTTGACTCATTGGAAAAGACTGATGCTGGGAGGGATTGGGGGCAGGAGGAGAAGGGGACAACAGAGGCTGAGATGGCTGGATGGCATC
>NW_011494717.1:3705648-3742182 GCF_000754665.1 Bison bison bison | reverse complement strand
GTTAATTGGAAGGACTGATGCTAAAGCTGAAACTCCAATATTTTGGCCACCTCATGTGAAGAGCTGACTCAGTTGAAAAGACCCTGATGTTAGGAAAGATTGAAGGCAGGAGGAGAAGGGGACGACAGAGGATGAGATGGTTAGATGGCATCACCGACTCGATGGACACGAGTTTGGGTAAATTCTGGGAGTTGGTGATGGACAGGGAGGCCTGGTGTGCTGCAGTTCATGGGGTCACAAAGAGACGGACATGACTGAGCGACTGAACTGACTGACTGACTGCCTGCCTTCACTCCTAGGTAAGAGAGTGGATTATAAATTCAGGTATAACATGTCTAAGAACCCAGTTAAACAATCATTCTTTCAACTTCAGCATTGCCTTCTCCACTGAACTCTACTGGAAAAGAAAAATACCCACAGGAGATATGAAGCCCTCAATCCTCCAAGTTAAGTCTGGATTGGTCCAGAATTGGTGATTTATAGGGGGAAAGTTGTGGGACACACAACTTCAACAAAGTCATCTGGCATTGTGCGAGAGCCCATTCATTTCACCTACCTAGGGACCTCCCTCCAAACCTAGAGAAAACAGTCAAACATCCTACCTACAGTCTAGGAGATTGATCAGGAAGTGGACAGGAACTAGTTTATATTTCCTGAAAATATCTAAAATGTTGAAGTCTTACAAATAAAGTAGCCTAATACTCATTAACTTTAATGTACTCTCCACAACTGCTTCTATGAAACGTTATTGTTTCCTTCTAATATTTTTAGCTTAATGAACCTTTTAGTCTTATTGTGAGCAACACCATTTATAATGAAAAATAGTCTCCTTGTGTAGAACAAAATCTCTGACAATATCTGAAGATAAAGGCAAACAAATTGTTTAGATCATCCTCCCCAGTTTTCTGATCAAAAGCTGTCTAAAACCCTGTCTTGGATCCTGGGTGTCTGAAGGACCGTACATGAGCGCTAAGTCGCTTCAGTCGTGTCCGATTCTTTGTGACCCTGTGGACTGTACCCTGCCAGGATCCTCTGTCCATATGATTCTCAGGCAAGAATACTGGAGTGTGTTGCCTTGCTTTCCTCCAGGGGATCTTCTAGACCCAAGGATCCAACCCCAGTCTCCTGCACTGGCAGGCAGGTTCTTTACTAGTGTCATCTGGGAAGGCCATACCACCTACAAACATCTATTATATACATAAACGGTCACATAGTCTACAAGGATGTTGCTTCACAAAATGGGAGGGTAGGAAACTGGCTAAAATTCCCACTCTGAGACAAATCACTAAGTGACCTTTGTCAAGTCAGCACAGCCTCCCTGAGCCATTCTCTTCATTTGTCACACTGGCATTACAATACTGACATATTCTACCAAGGCTTCCAAAGTTTATGTATGAGAAAGGTTTTTGAAATACAGCTGTCTCTGCAAGTGCCTGGGAGATACCAAAGATTTCTACATTAGTTTGTGTACACTGCATATACAACCAGCTCAGTGAAGAAGGAAATTCAGAAAGGAAGACAGAGGATAAAACCAGAACACAGAACCTACTCAGATTTTTCCTTAGGGCTCAAGTTACCTTCTCATACTCCATCTCATTTCCTACTCTGTTCTCCATCCATCAGCTTACTCTGCCCCATCCTTTATACCTGGATCAAGACGGCACCAGTTACAATACAAGCACGCGTTTCCACTGTCTGTGGCCCAGTTTTCCCACCCCCTTCATTTACCTCTCATGCTACTTCACTTTCCTAAAAGCTCTAGGATTTAATTGTTGCCTCACACAACACTTTCCCCACCTTTTTATTCTCAGTGTACATCACTGTAACCAAAGGCAGATTCTTCACATTTAGGTAGAAACTGAACTCAAATACATTTATTTTTACTTTAAAAACATTATAAAGATGTTTCAGCAGATCTTACAACTACTTCCCAACCCAGCTATGTTAGAAACTGGATTACATTTTCCTGAGTTTTCTTAAGTTGCATTCCAGATTAAGTAATATTCTGTGCCTTCTTCCCAACTGTCCTTCCACTGCCTGCAATAAATCTGAGAAAAAAAATTTCTTTAAATTAGGCACCATTTCTTTTAATTAGGCATAAAAAAACCCAGGTGGTTTTTCCCTGGGGACATAAAATTATTGACCTTTGCACTACCTTTTCCACTATCCAGAAATAGACCCTGACATTACCTGTACATGGACAGAGGCTCTCATCCCATCCCCTGCCCCACAGCAGCAGTGTGTATTTTCCTACTTACACAGGTGATCTGAATTTCTGGTGTAATTCTCATGAACACTCTGAAAACTCTTCCCATGATATCGTACCATTATATTGAAAAGCCATGCTCTGGGCATAGTTCAATAAGTTAAATTTACAGGTAATCTGATGCTTTACTACTTGTTAAATTTATAACATCATTTCTTTGAAAATCAGTCTTCAGTTTAAATAAGTCACCTGTTCTTGATCTTTTGAATTCTCTTTAATACAAAATTCAGACTGGTCTGCAAGAAATCTCAAGATTGAAGTACAGCAAAAGTAAGACAGATGTTGCAGTTTATGTGATATAATAATTATTTTTATCATACCGCCTATGCTTCACTAAAGAAATACAAGAAATAGGAGACAATTACTCTTAAGTATGAGAGTTTTTTCTTATTTTCTATGTGACTGAATGTTCTTCTCATTACAGCTTCCAAATAGAAGCAAATGACTATATGCCTGAATTTACAAGGTTCAAAACTACCTAAAGGATCTGTAGTAAATGTCTGTTGACCAGATGCACTGTGTCAGTCGCTGTGCTTGGCTGGCGGTAAGATGGTGAAGAAGGTACCGTTTTTGAGCTTGAGCATCTTAGAGTCTGATGGGGGAATGCAGTCATGTGAACAATCTGTGTAATACAATTACAATTCTGTGTAATAAATGCTATTAAAAAGGAAAACAGGACATAGAGAAGGGACTGTAAGCCAGACTGGTCATGAGGTCAGAAAATACTAGTACGTGATTTGGAGGAAGAGTGAAAAGATACAAGTAACAGGGTGAGACAGGAGGCCAGACACTGAGGGCCTTGTAGATTATATTCAGAAGCTGGGACTTTAGCTTGAAAACAATGCAAAGTTATTACAAAATTTTTAATACACAGAGGATGGGTATAATCAGATTTTTTAAAGTATGTACTGTTTTACAGCATGGAGATGGATTGAAAGAAGAAAGTTTGGAGACATGGCAATATGAAACAGATATTCACAGAGGCAGGGAAACTGCTCAGATATGAATGGACAGCCAATCAGGCAGCTGGGGAAAAACCTGAGAAGACTCTTCTGACAGTGGTTGTGCATCATAGGTAATCAAGTTTCAGAAAAGCAAAATTGCCAAATATCAAAAATAATGCACCTACAATTAATAAGGATTCCTGTGCATATAACAATTCACCCACAGCTCTGTGAAAGGAGATATACTTGGGACCAGGAAGATCTGAGTTAAAATCCCACACCTGTCAGTGACAAGGGATATAATCTCGGGACATTCAACTGAACTCAGACCTTCCTTGTCTGCAAAATAAAAATGATGTCTCCACCTCACAGGATTGTTGCAAGGATTACAGATATAAAGAGCTTAGCACTATGTTTGGTACATAGTAATTCTTATTAGCACATGCCTTTTGAATCTGAATGAGTTATTCAGACAGGAGACCCTACCCTCCGGAGACTTAGAATTCTTACAGAGGGAGAGATCACTAAACTACCTAATGGCAGACCTGGCTTCTCTCCAATTTAATCTCTGGTTCCATTCAAAAATGGTCACCATCTATAAAACCAGGAAGAACAGGAGGCTGAGAGTAAGGAAACAAGTCTTATTAAAATATGTTCCAGCATTACACCACCTACTGTCTTGGTTCTAAGCAGGTAAGCCCAAAGGTAATCCATAGCAATGGTCGCCGTGTGTAGGGCCAGCTGCTAGACCCAGGACTGGGAGAAAGGCAAAGGAAGGCAAGAGAAAAACTGACACAGCTCTATTAACTTTGTGTCTGGTTGCAAAGGAATAACTACCAAGAAAAGTGCCTTCACATCACAAAGTATCACATGCAAATTACTAAAAATAGAGTAGTTGCCTTTTCAGAGAAGGCAATGGCACCCCACTCCAGTACTCTTGCCTGGAAAATCCCATGGACGGAGGAGCCTGGTAGGCTGCAGTCCCTGGGGTCTCGAAGACTCAGACACGACTGAGCGACTTCACTTTCACTTTCACTTTCATGCATTGGAGAAGGAAATGGCAACCCACTCCAGTATTCTTGCCTGGAGAATCCCAGGGACGGGGGAGCCTGGTGGGCTGCCATCTATGGGGTCGCACAGAGTCAGACACGACTGAAGCGACTTAGCAGCAGCAACAACAAAAAAGATGTTTATCTAATTTTATTTTCATTCAGTCTCTTCTCCCCAGACTCATTAGGAATCAGGTAGCCCAGAGTTACAATCTGAGTCCAGCTACTCTCCAGCCATGATTCTGGTCATATTAATATTTCTAAGCCTGGGTATCATCAACTATAAAATGAAAATAAAAATGAATTATATAACATACATAAAATAATATATACTAAATGCTAAGCATAATACTTGGACATATTTAGTACTAAAATTATTTATTAGTATGTGTGAAAGTCACTTCAATTCAGTTCAGTTCAGTCGCTCAGTCATGTCCAACTCTGCGACCCCATGAATCGCAGCACGCCAGGCCTCCCTGTCCATCGCCAACTCTCGGAGTTCATTCAAACTCATGTCCATTGAGTCGGTGATGCCATCCAGCCATCTCATCCTCTGTCGTCCCCTTCTCCTCCTGCCCCCAATCCCTCCCAGCATCAGGGTCTTTTCCAATGAGTCAACTCTTCGCATGAGGTGGCCAAAGTACTGGAGTTTCAGCTTTAGTTGTGTCCAACCACATGGACTGTAGTCTGCCAGGCTCCTCTATCCATGGAATTCTCCAGGTCAGAATACTGGGGATCTTCCCAAAGGACTGAACCCAGATCTCCCACATTACAGGCAATTTGAGCCACCAGGGGAGCCCCAGCCACCAGGGAAGCCCCATATTTATTACTAGTTCATTAATTATGGCAGCTATATGAATATAACAGTTGTGCCCCTTTGACCATGTCCATCTTTCCCTCTGCACCATAAAAAACCATTTCCCCTATTCTCTACCTCAAATAGCTCTTCTTGTCCCAGCAAAGCTCACACAGCTGCTATTAGGCCACCTGGCTATGTCCTGTTCTACAGGCAGAGTCCTTTTCTGCTCAGAAAGAGAGTCAAAAAGACTGGTTTATTAGAAACAGCATCAGCTTGAGTGACAGTACAATTCTGTCACTTAGGAATTCTGTAGCCTCACACAGAGTCACTTAACCCCTGTGAGTTTGTTTCCACATGTGTACAGCAGGAAATATACACCTACTTCCACAGAAGTGTTAAGAGAATTACATCACAATATTTATGTAAAGGTGCTCTGGAAATTGTAATACACTCTCTGAATGAGTAAATCACTACTAGTATTACACAGGTGCAGAGTAGTTGCTCTTTTTTGTTTTCATCACACTATCTCAGATCACACTATTAGAAAACCCAACAGGTCACACTAGCACTTAATGCATACAATTTGTTTTCTTTGAACACTTAGTGATCAAGCTTACGTAGGATAAGGTTTACTGAATTTTCCTATGGAGTACTTCTGGATTAGAGTGATTTTATCTTCTGCTTATTTTTTTTTAACTTTTATATTTATAGACTTACAAGATATTGCAAAATTCATACAGAGAGGAGTTTCTCTACCCACCACCTTGCTCCTCCCAGTGGTGACATCTTATATAACTACATTATCAAAACCAGGAAAATGGAGATTAAAGCTCAAAAAAAAAAAAAAGCTGATTCTGTAAAACAGTAAAAAGAAAACACTTCAGAGTAGATAAAACCAAAACCCTGGCAATCATAAAAGAAAAAGATCAAAGAATTTATTTAAAATTCAACATTTTTTGAGGAACCTCCATATTATTCTCCAAAGTGGTTGTATCAATTTACATTCCCATCAACAATATAGGAGGCTTCCCTTTTACCACATCTCCTCCAGAATTTATTGTTTATAGATTTTTTGATGATGCCCATTCTGAGCAGGGTGAGATTGATACCCCCTTACAGCTGTGATTTGCATTTCTCTAATAATTAGTGATGTTGAACATCCTTTCATGTGCTTTTTGGCCATCTGTATGTCTTTTTCTGAGAAATGTCCAATTAAACCTTTTGCTCACTTTTTGATTGGCTTGTTTATTGCTACTGAGGTTCCTGAGCCGTCTGTATATTTTGAAGATTAATCCCTCGTTAGTTGCTTCATTTGCAAATATTTTCTCCCATTTTGAGGGCTGTCTTTCATTTTGCTTGTGGTTTCCTTTGCTGTGTAAAAACTTTTAAATTTAGTCAAGTCTCATTTATTTTATTTTATTTTTAAACTTTACAATATTGTATTAGTTTTGCCAAATATCGAAATGAATCCACCACAGGTATACATGTGTTCCCCATCCTGAACCCTCCTCCCTCCTCCCTCCCCATACCATCCCTCTGGGTTGTCCCACTGCACCAGCCCCGAGCATCCAGTATCGTGCATCGAACCTGGACTGGCAACTCGTTTCATACATGATATTATACATGTTTCAATGCCATTCTCCCAAATCTTCCCACCCTCTCCCTCTCCAACAGAGTCCATAAGACTGTTCTATACATCAGTGTCTCTTTTGCTGTCTCTCATTTATTTTTATTTTCATTACTCTAAGAGGTGGATCAAAAAAGATCTTGCTGCAATTTATATTAAGAGCGTTCTATGTTTTCCTATAAGAGTTTTATAGTACCTGGCCTTACATTTAGGTCTTTAATTCATTTTGAATTTATTTTTATGTACTGTGTTAGGGAGTGTTCTGATTTCATTCTTGTACATGTAGCTGTCCAGTTTTCTCAGCACCACTTATTGAAGAGACCATCTTTTCTCCACTGTATCTTCTTGCCTCCTCTGTCATAGACTAGGAGGCCACACGTGCACAGGTTTATCTCTGGGCTTTCTATCCTGTTCCATTGATCTGTATTTCTGTTTCTGTGCCAGTACCAGAATGGTTTCTTTTTGTTTTGGCCACACTGCATGGCTTGTGGGATCTTTGTTCCCTGATCAGGGGTTGAACCTGGGCCCTCAGCAGTGACAGTGTAGAGTCCTAACCAATGAACTGCCAAGGAATTCCCAGTTCCATACTGTTTTGATTACTTTTATATCTTTGTAGTACAGTCTTTAGTCAGGGAGCCTGATTCTTCCAGCTCTGTTTTTCTTTCTCAAGATTGCTTTGGGTATTTGAGGTCTTTTTAAAAAGTGGATATACGTATTTGTATAACTGATTCACTTCGCTGTACACCTTAAACCAACACAATATTGTAAATCACCTATGTGCCAATAAAAATTTAATAAAAATACAACATGGAAAATATAAACAAAATAATAAGAACACAGCAAACTAAAAATAAATATTTGCAATATATTTAAGAGCCATAATTTTCCTGAAACAGAATAATATTTCCTTCAAAATCTACTTATAAAAAGGCCAAAACTTAAACAGAAAAATGGGCAACTGTATAGAGAGATTTCTTAGAAAAAAATGGATAATGGATGCTTAAGAAGACATTCAACTTTAGCTATAATTAAATAAATGATAACTGCTACTACTGCTAAGTCACTTCAGTCGTGTCCGACCCTGTGCAACCCATAGACAGCAGCCCACCAGGCTCCCCCGTCCCTGGGATTCTCAAGGCAAGAACACTGGAGTGGGTTGCCATTTCCTTCTCCAATGCATGAAAGTGAAAAGTGAAAGTGAAGTTGCTCATTCTAAATGATAACTAAATTAGAATTTTATATAAATAGTTTGGGGAAAGATCAAAATGCTTGATGTGAAAAGTGTAAGGGAAACATGCTCTCATACACTGGTAGGAGGGGGGAAAATGGTGCAACCTCTTTGGAGGGCAATCTGCAGCTGAGTCCATGGATTTTTCTCTCCGTCTATGTATTCAAGCTTTCCACAGTTCCCAGAAAAATTCTTGAGATTTAATAAGTAAATATATACGTACATATGTACATGGTAGTTAAGTAGTTTAAACCATCTCCCAATCTGCCACCCCAAAATACAGCAAGACAAAAGAATGTGAAGACTGTGAGACATATGTTTTAATTTTCTGCTCAAATCACATGTATTGTCTAAGTAATTTAGTCTAACAGTACAGGTATCTGTTTTGCTAAATCAGTTAACACATTCTGTGTAGAATAAAATATGATAACCAAACAGCCTTTAGTTAAATATGACAGTGTAAATATATTTGTTGTTATTACAGCATTCATTATCCTAAATACAAGATAGCAAAAATATTCTTGGAGTAAACCTAAATAATAATGAATTGGAGGTGGCTCACAGCCAACAACTTCATAGGTATAACAATTAGAATTCTAATACATTTATTAAATAAAACATACTTCACTGTTATTTTATAATTAAAACTTACATCCAGTACTCTCTCTTCTAGGAAATATATCTGAAATAAATTAATCTCAAATAGAAAAGAAAACCATTTGTTCAGAGCTATTTAAAAGTACTGCTATCGGCAACTGACAAAAATTAGAAATCATGTGTAGCAGGGTGAGCTACCCATTCACTAAAAACGAGTGCTTCCTCTCCTCAGAGAAGTGTTGCAGCTGAGAACCGGCTGCTCATGCAGGAACTATCTTTCTCCACTCTTTATCTGTCTGCTGACTGAATGCAGGAGACTGAGACGTTAGGGAATAGTAGAGTCTCAGAAAGAGCCTGAGTCTCTGAATCATCACCTGGAAGAAAGGTACCTGGAAACCATGAACACTCACACTGGACCTTTACATGCACAAAAAAATTAAATTTAATTGTAACTGGCCATTGAAATTTTATTTATTACAACTAGTGTTATGCTAAAAAGTACACCAACCAAATAAACAACAGTACAGAATGATTAAAGAAGTGTATATATATCAGACAGAGAGATAGAGATTAGCATCTCTGGGGCGGGCTCTGTGTTGACTAGCCCCATCCTAAATACAGTGTGGGACACATGGAAATTACTGTCTACTCAACAAAGGCAAACACCCGTTTATACAAAGACATTTGCTCCATTCGAATTTAACCACACTTCTTGTCTAAAGGTAGTCTATTTTTCTTTCCCACCTAAAGCTGCAATTTCTTAGAGCAATCTCTTTAAGCTGCTCAGCCTTCTGCTTTAAATCAACAGCATGCAGCAAACCATGTAAGAAGCAGTAGAGAATTAACTTGAGATGATCAGCCTAATGATACAACTATCACAGTGTAGACTGCTTTGTGGAAAGAATGTCACTACCAGAGAATAAAATGAGAACACATTTTCTAGGATTTCACCAGGTATCTACATCTGTGTGCATGTGTCAAGCTTTTGTTTGGTGTTTGCCTGAGCTGCTTAAGGCTTTTGTCCAGTGAAGACACAATCCTGCCTAATTACTATATACCATTTGTCCTATACCTAAGAATACGTAGTTTCCTTCTTTATTAGCTTCTCCCAGAAAAAACAGAACCATGACACAGAATCTGAACTCAACCCAATTAGGAACTTGCAAGTCAGGATAAAAGGAAGAAGCTCCACGCATACTGCATACACCCTGTATTTCAGAAATAGATCTGAAACATCCAGGTGGGCTAGAGCCAGCAAGTTCACTTTCCTGTCACCAAGTTACCACTAATAGGAGAGAGGATGCCTCTGCATCACCTAGGAATATTTCCTTATCTGCCAAAAGGAAATTGCATTTCCCTCGAGGAAGCCAACCCTTCCAATCTCAGAGGTTTAATGGGTATTCACTACTAATCTCCCTTGCACAGCACATATGAGAAAGCAAGAGAGCAACCCACTCGGTTCCATTGAATGGGTTATTGGTCTCTGTGTTTCCTCTCTAGCCCCCTTACATTCTATTCTCAGTAATAGAAGCCACAGTAAACCCTTAACGATATGTCAGATCACATCAGTCCTCTCTCAAAGTCCTGTCTTGGCTTCCTGTTTCACTCCAAGCAAAAATGGCTTACAAGGCCTATGTGATCTGGCCCCCCATGATCTCTGTCATCTTCTCCTCTCCCTTCACTAACTGTTCCATGAACACTGGCTTCCTTACTTTTCTTCAAATAGAAGAGGCTACTCAAAAGCCCACACAGGTCTTTGTACTTGCTGGTCCCCGCATAGAGAGTATTCCTGCCCTAGACACCCTCCACGACTAACTCACAGATCTCTTTCAGGTGTTTGCTTAAATACGACCTTCTCAATGAGCATCTCTCTCCCCCAACACACAAACCCTAATGCTTTTCTTGCGTTATTCACCCGATAAAAGCTATTATCTTCCAACACAGTAAATATTTTCTTAATTTGCTTACTGCCTCTCTTGCTATAACATAAGCTTCATCAGGGCAGGGATTTTTGTCTGTCTATATATTGTTATATCTGCAGCCCTTTACTTATAATAGATATCAATGAATATTGCTATTGCTATTGCTAAGTCACTTCAGGCGTGTCCGACTCTGTGTGACCCCATAGACGGGAGCCCACCAGGCTTCCCTGTCCCTGGGATTCTCCAGGCAAGAACACTGGAGTGGGTTGCCATTTCCTTCTCCAATGCATGAAAGTGAAAAGTCAAAGTGACGTCGCTCAGTCGTGTCTGACCCTCAGCGACCCCATGGACTGCAGCCTACCAGGCTCCTCCATCCATGGGATTTTCCAGGCAAGAGTACTGGAGTGGGGTGCCATTGCCTTCTCTGATCAATGAATATTAATTAAAAGCAAAAATTATATGTTTATTGGGCACAAAAAATTAGTGTATGCAATAGTGTTACCATTGCATAGACTATGTGATTTTAGCACTAAAGCAACAGTTCACAGTCTTTGGGAGTAACAAACATACCATAAAATTATGGGACTCCTCTGAAAAATAGAGACTCTTCATTTATTACCTCACAAGAATTCAAACCACTATTGTCTTGATTCATTCTATTTGCACACTCTACCCCAGACTTCAGACACTGTCATCTAGATTTTGCTGCTAGATTTTGTTGTTATTCTGTTTTTTTTTAAGACTATTTAAAACTAGTTTTTCTATATCTTGATTTCAGACTATCTCCACCATCCTCTATTAATTCCTGGACACAAATGTCCTAATCTGGGTTTGCTAACTTTCCATATGTTAAAGAAAAATGTAGTCTTTGGACCCAAAAAGAAAATCAAGCCCATTTCTCATTCTGATACTATTTGAGTAAACTTGATACTGTATGAGACTAGTTCCCTAATCTAAAACAACTTGTTCTCAGCTCCTAGCCTATGTTTATACAAAGCTATTACTTAGGAATCTTGTTTCCAGCTTTTCCTTTAGGAATTCTTTATCATTAGACTTCCCTGGTGGCTCAGATGGTAAAGCATCTGCTTACAATGCGGGAGACCCGGGTTCAATCCCTGGGTCAGGAAGATCCCCTGGAGAAGGAAATGGCAACCCACTCCAGTACTCTTGCCTGGAAAATCCCATGGACGGAGGAACCTGGTAGGCTACAGTCCATGGGGTTGCAAAGAGTCAGATACGACTGAGTGACTTCACTTTCACAGCCTTTTATCATTAAGACAAGTAATAGAAAATTTAAAAATCAACCATAACTCTACATCATATTCTCTCAAAAATCCTGCAACAAATCTTTTTCCAGGCCTTCCCTAACAGAGTATTGTTTTCTTGAGAAGTATACCATAGATACAAGAGAAAATACTGCCCAAATACATTTCAGTTCAACCCCTAATAATAATATAAACAGGCACTGTACAGAAATGCATTACTATTTATTATAATATAATTATTATTGTTATAATCCTATAAGTTAGAATATTTTACAGAAGGAAAGCTAAGCTCTCAGAGGGTACCATTCCTCACAGTTCCTACTAAGATTCAAATATAGAACTGCACACATGCCTACATTCTTCCCATCTCACTTGGCACAAGGGCCAAGTTCAGTCCTGACAGAATCTTCTTAACTGAAATTTATGGCCTCATACTCCCTCATGTTCTTAAGAAACTGAATCATTAGAACTTGGCAACATTTAACAACTCCTAGTGAACAGATTACATAACACTCTTTGCATGTAATCATTTACTGAGCAGGTAAATTACTATTTTAATCTAATGTAGAAACAGCTCTGAAGTTGTTAGTGTTAATGAGAAATCATCATATCCACATTAGTGACTTGCACCCCTAAATAAATGACACTTCATTCATACTGTAGCTTATAAGATAATGTTTACTGTAACTTAGTTTAATTTTATTACATAACTTTGAAGACACAGATACTTACGGAATTTAAATCAAATATTCTAAATTAGAGTAAAGAAAACCATATTTTATAGTATCAGAATCCAACTGATAGCAGATCTACTCCAAATTTCTCTACTCTAGCCTAGGTTAAGCTCCATGTGAGATGAGTTATTGTGATTCAAAAGTAATAATTGTATAGTTCTAAGTTTAAGTAAAACAGTATTAGAACACAGGAAAAAAAAGTATAAAAATGTACTTTTAAATTAAGACCAAAAAGTTAAAATATAAGTCAGATAACAGCACTTAATTCATCTACTTTTCATCTACCAAAATGCACTAGAAATACCAGAATAAGAAAGAAAGTTGCAAAAGCACTAGAAATTGGTAATGTTGATAAATGATCTGTCAGTTTAAAAAATTATTTTTAACTCCAGAAAGTCAGAACTAACAACTAAGACAAAGTGATGGTAGATTTACACCCAAGCCATTGCCTATCTCAACCTCAATGTCAGGGTGGGAGGAACAGAAAAAAAATGTGAAGAAATAATAGACTTTCCAAATAATGAAAACAATATACCTACACATCTAACTACTCTAACCCCACGCACACGCACACACACACACACACACACAAATGAGAGTTGGACAATAAAGAAGCCTGTGTGTCAGAGAACGGATGCTTTCAAACTGTGGTGCTGAAGAAGACTCTTCCTTGGATTGCAAGGAGATGAAACCAGTCAATCCTCAAGGAAATCCTGAATATTCACTGGAAGGACTGATGCTGAAGCTGAAGCTCCAATATTTTGGCCACCTGATGTGAACAGCTGACTCACTGGAAAATAACCTGATGCTGAGAAAGATTGAAGGCAAAAGGAGAAGGGGTTGGCAGAAGATAAGATGGTTAGATAGCATTACCAACTCAACAGACATGAATCTGAGCAAACTCCATGAGAGAGTGGAGGACAGAGGAGCCTAGTGTGCTGCAGTCCATGGGGTCACAAAGAGTCAGACATAACTTAGTGACGGAACAACAGCAAACACAAAAAGAGAATAAAACTATACCTTAACATACTATTATCAAATTGCTCTAAATCAGTGATTAAGAGGAAATCTTAAATAGCCAAAAATGTTAGGGGAAGGTACAGTAAGTAGAGAGAAACAAATATGATGATGGCAGATTTCTCGCTGGAAACATTACAAATGTGAAAGCAGTGGAGCAACAAGTTTAAGTACTTGAAAGGGAAAAAAAAAAACTGTCAACCTAGAACTCAATATCCAGCAAAAGTATCTTCCAAATATGAAGACAAAATGAGTAATTTTTCAATAATAAAAAAGGTGAAAGAATTCATCACCAGCCGAGTCACACAATAAGAAATGTTAAAGGAAGAAGACAGAAGAAGAAGGCATTTTTTCAAGCAGGAGAAAAGTTATAATAGACAAAAGCATGGATTTACACTGGAAATTATAACTACATGGATAAATATACAAGATTTTTCTTATGATTTGTACCTTTTTAAAATATAGTTACTTAAAAATAACAGTGCAAATGTGGCACTAAAACATATATATAAGTAAAATGTAGAAAACAATATTATAGATATGGAAGTATACAACTGCAACATTCTTAAAATTTATGTGAAGTTATCACACCTCACTTGAAAGTAAACTGGTAAGTTTAATTATATAATTATAACCTTAAATAAATCACCGAATTAACAAAACTAAGAGTTATACCTAATAAGTCAACAAGGGAATTAAAATGGAATTAATCCTAAAACAAAGCAGAAAGACAAAAAAAAGGGAACAAAGGATATATGGGACAAATAGAAAATAAAAAGATGACAGATTTAAATCTAACCATACCAACTACATTAAAAGTGTAAATGGTCTGATAATCTCAACTGAAAAACAGACATGGTCAGATTATGAAGCAACACAACTACATGTTGCCTACAACAATGCATTTTAAACATAAAAACACAAATAAGCTAACTTAACATTTAAAGGCTGGAAAAGTATATACCATGATAACACTAATCAAAAGAAATAAAAAGTATAGTTCAGAGAAAAAAATTTTAATAAATTTTTATTGGAGTATAATTGATTTACAATGTTGTTTTAGTTTCTGCTTGTACATCAAAGTAAATCAGTGATACATATATCCACTCTTTTTTTAGATTATTTTCCCATACAGGTCACTATAACATATTGAGTAGAGTTCCCTGCAATATACAGAGTTCTTATTAGTTACCTATTTTATAGTAGTGTGTGTATGTCAATCTCAAGAGAAAAAAGTTCTTAACAAGGATAAAAAAAAAATTTATAATTATAAAGGGGTCAATTCATCAAAAGGACATAACAGTCCTAGTTTCTTCACCTAATAACATGTTTCTTCACCTAATAACAGACCGTCAAAGTAAATGAAACAAAAACTGATAGAATTACAAGGAGAAAAAAACAAATCGATAATTATAACTACATATTTCCATTTGCTCTCTCAAAAGTTAAAAGTGAAAGTGAAGTCGCTCAGTCGTGCCCGACTCTTTGTGACCCCATGGACTGTAGCCTACCAGGCTCCTCTGTCCATGGGATTTTCCAGGCAAGAGTGCTGGAGTGGATCGCCATTTCCTTCGCCAGGGGATCTTCCCGACCCAGGAATCGAACCCGGGTCTCCTGCATTGCAGGCAGACGCTTTACCATCTGAGCCACCAGGGAAGCCCTCCAAAGTTGAAAGAACTAGTAAACAGAAAAACATAGAGGATATAAAAGACTTAAACAACATAATCAACCATCTTTACCTTAGTGGCATTTTGTAGAACATTCCACCCAACATTAGCAGAATACATAGTCTTTTCAAGTGCATCCAGAATATTTATCCATATTCTGGGCCACCAAATCAGTCTCAGTAACTATAAAATGGTTCAAGTCACAAGTGCACACTTTCATCAACGATCTTCAGGGTTTTCTGATTAGTTCATTCCATAATATCGGTGGAGACAATTCATTAAATCACTACCCACAACAGCATACAGATCATACTTATTTTTGCTACCACAATTATTTGCATACTGAGTGATTCTTTCCTTACCTCAACAGCATCTTTGTTCAAGTGGTTCCTGGAGATTTTTTTTCAGCAATTGAAAGGTATGTCACAAGCAATATGAAAGTGATTTTCTATTACATTAGAAAAATCTTGAAGATAAAGCTTTATGTTCAACAATTTTTTGAACACATATTTGTTTTTCATCTACTATAAAAGAGAATGTGTTAATCATTGCAAGGGACAATGAAAAAAACCTTAGAATGATATGTGTGATCAACTTCTCCCAGTTTACCTAAGTCTTTCCCATTTAGTACTGAAAGCTTCACATACTGGGAATCCCCACAGTCCTGAGAAAACCAGATGTTTGGCGACAGGGGCACTTTATTGGTTGCAGTTGTGACAATGGTAACAGTAACCATGGGCCAAACTGAAAAGTTATGAACCTTTCAGACTTAGTGTCAGGTCTACAATCAGAATATATTTGCATGATCTGGAATAGCATATTATTGTAAACAAAGTGTAGAGTCAGACACTGAACTATGCCTAAGCATCAATATAAGCAGTTGACCTTCCACACGGTCTCAGACAAAAGTCTTAGAATTTCAAATTCTCTGCATGCAATGCCAAGTAAGTGTGACTCTGTTTTTGTTTTTAAGGAAAAGTTAAAGTAAGCTTAATTTTCCTTGATAGTTAATACTTTAATCCCATTTAAAATATAAAACTTAAGACTGATGAATTGCAATATTATGACTATAAATAAGTATTCAATGGATTCTTTCCTCAGAGAATCTCTTGGCACTATTTAAAGGAATGTTATCTACTGAAAAAGGTTAATCAACTCAAACTCAACAAAAGGTCTGATTTTCATTGAAAGTCCAAATGTCAAAATCTGAGACAGGCTTTAAATAGAGCAAAACAAATTTAATATGTGTGATGCTGCATCCCTTGATTAAATTTGCGTCCCTCAAATCCTTACCAGGATGACAGTAAGTATTTTGGGAGAATGACAGCAGACATTTGCCATAATGACAGTAGACATTTTGATGATAATTTCTAACATGTACACGAGGAATACTTGTCTCTAGTTTTATTATCTTGTAGTGTCTTTGTCTGGTTTTAACATCAGAGTAATGTCAGCCTCTAAAAAATGAGTAGAGAAGTTGAGAACCATGTCTATTTAATCTGTAAAGAAATTTAGTAGAATTAGTATATTTCTATTAAATTTTCTAAGTGTTGATAGAATTTACCAGTGAAATTGTCTGTATGGGAGGTTTTTCTTATTCGAATGTATTTAACTATGAATGCACTTTCTTTGATGAATAAACTTTACAAATTATTTATTTCTTCCTGAAGGTATTTCTATAGCTTGTGTCTTTGGGGAAATTTTGCAAGTTTTTCAAAATTGTCAAATTTATAGGCATAAAGATGTTTACAATATTTCCTTATTATCTTTTCAATATTTGAAAATTTTATACTGGTATTCTTTTAAAATTCATGATAGAGGTAAAAGCATCTTCTCTATCTTCTTTCTTAAACACTTCTTTTATTGAGTTTATTGATTTTTCTCTATTGTTTTTGTAATTACAATTTCATCTACTTCTGATCTTACTTTCTTCTACTTGTTTTGTGTTGTATCTATTCTTTTAAGGTATATCTTAAGTCATCAATTTGAGACTCTTACTCTTTCCTAATATAAATATTTAATTCTATAGATTTTCCTCTAAGAACTGCTTTAGTTGCATCCTATAGATATGCAGTGCTTTTGCTTTCATTTTACTGAAAATAATTATTAATACACCATGTAATTTCCTTTTTGACCTCTGGATTTGTATTGTTTAACTTTATAAGTTTGGGGGATTTTTATAGATATTTTTCTATTATTAATTGCTAATTTCACTGTAGTCAGAGAACAAACTTAGTACAATTTTAATTTTTCTAAATATCAAGTTTGTTCTATGGCCCAGTATATAGTCTGTCTTGATGAATATCTCATGTGCACTAGAGAAGAATGTATTCTGCTGTTGTTGGATAAGGTATACTATAAATTTCAACTAGGTCAGGTTGGTTGATTGTACTCTCAAGTCTTCTATAACCTTACTAATATTAGGGTACTAAAATATCCTGTTATAATTGTAAATTTATTTCATTTTTGTAGTTCTGTGGAATTCTCTTGCTTCATTTATTATCAAGTCCTCTTGTTAAGGACATAAACATTTAGAATTGTAGAAAGAAAATCAGTAGCATTTGGAAGACTTGAACAACAGAGTCAAGCAACTCGACTTGGTTGACACTTACAGAATGATATCACCCACAATTTACACTTCTAGTCAACAAAGTAATAATAAGTAAAAGGAGATGGATACAAAAATATTCATTACAGAACTGATTATGATAGCAAAAATAAGTAAGAACTGTCCAGAAGTATAGATTCAGATATATAAACTGTTATTTATGGGTATGATGAATACTATGAAGTAGCTGAAATGAATAAATCATATCTTCATGTATCAAATTGGTTAAAATTCAAAAGCAAAATGTTGAATATAAGAAGCAAGCTATAAGATGATACATACAATATGACAGAGTTCAGCTTTACAAAATCTAGCTAAATGAAATACAACCACAATGTAACAGAATGTGTGAGACACAGACAATGCAGAGCTTAGAGGATAATATATACTTAAGTAAAAAAGAAAAGGTTTCAAATCAACTACCTGAATCTTTACACTAAAAATCAGAAAAATAAAATAAAAAGCAAGTAGAAGGAAAGAAATAATAAAAAGTATAAATCAATCAAATTGAAAATCAAAAGGAATAGAAAAACAATAAGTCAAAGAAACCAAAAGCTGATTGTTTTAAAAGTTCAATAAAACCAATAAGCTTCTAGCCAGCAAATAAGGAAAAACAGAAACAAATTATCAGCATTGGGAAACAAATGAAGTATAGCTACATCATAAAAATGGATGAACTTTATAATATACTATTCAATTAAAGTTTTATTTATATAAAAACTGGGAAGTACAAAATTAATAGCATATTTTGGATCAGATACAAATGTGGTAAAACCATACAGAATAGTATTGGAGTAATCATCACTAAAATCAGGAGTTTGGTTATATTAATATGAATGGAGGATGAAGTAATTAGGGTGGGACACAGAATCTTTCAGAGATAAAGGTGACATTTTGTTTCTCAAGTTGAGGGTATGGAGTATTTTTTTATTGTCTTTAGTTAAACCATAGGGAAAAATCAATCTGTTTTCCAATTATTTAGATTGTTTAATCCTGAAATTCCTTAACAGGAACTAGCAACTTCAGGAAAACTGTCAAAGTGAATCTATAATTAAGCAATGATAAGGCTAGCAGCATTCTTTTTCCTTCTCTAGATATATCACAAACTTCTACTACTAATAGTCTGACAAAACAGCACTGACTCTACAAGACACTTTCTTTTCTTGCGGAGAACCACCACATATTAACTAAACATTGTATAACATTGAAATAAAGCATGAATGTTGAAACCGCTAACCTGGATAAGAGTCAGCACTGGCAATATTCTTTACTCAGAATCTGTCCTTATATGAGTAATGTTTTTATTTTCCTCCAATGTAACCCATCAACTCAATTAGGGGGGAAAAAAGAGATAATAGAAATCAAATGTTTGAATTGGTGGATACTGAACTTTAATTTTTATATTATCCATAGAATCTATAAATCATAAAAGAAATATTGATATGTTCAACATGGTTTGCTTTTTGGAACTATTTGTTTCTCAAGAGGATCTGAGGATTGAGCTCAGATATTCTTTTCCCCACAACTTTTGCTTCACTGACTATGCTAAGGCCTTCTACTGTGTGTATGGAAAATTCTTAAAGAGACAGGAATACCAGACCACCTTACCTGCCTCCTGAGAGACCTGTATGCAGGTCAAGAAGCAATAGAACTAGACATAGAACAATAGACTGGTTCAAAATTGGGAAGGTATATGACAAGGCTGTATGCTGCCACCCTGTTTATTTACCTTACATGCAGATTACATCATGCAAAATGTCCAGCCAGATGACTCACAAGGTGGAATCAAGATTACCAGGAGAAATATCAACAATCTCAGATATGCAGATGATATCACTTTAATGGCAGGAAGCAAAGAGGAACTAAAGAGCCTCTTGATGAGGGTAAAAGAGGAGAGAGAAAAAGCTGGCTTAAAACTCAACATTCAAAAAATGAAGATTATTGTATCCATTCCCATCATTTCATGGCAAATAAATGGGGAAAAACTGGAAATAGTGAGAGATCTTATTTTCTTGGGCTCCAAAATCACTGCAGATGACTGCAGCCACGAAATTAAAAGATGCTTGTTCCTCAAAAGAAAAACTATGACAAAATTAGACAACATGTTAAAAAGTAGAGACATCACTTTGCTGACAAAGATCCATATAGTTGAAGCTATGGTTTTTCCAGTAGTCATGTACAGATGTGAGAGTTGGACCATAAAGAGGACTGAGCACCAAAGAATTGATGTTTTCAAACTGTGGTATTGGAGAAGACTCTTTTGAGAGTCCTTTGGACAGCAAGGAGATCAAACCAGTTAATCCTAAAGGAAATCAACCCTGAATACTCATTGGAAGGACTGATGCTGAAGCTAAAGCTCCAATACTTTGGCTACCTGATGCGAAGAACCAACTCTGGAAAAGACACTTACGCTCAGAAAGATTGAAGCAGGAGGAGGGGACGACAGAGGATGAGATGGTTGGATGGCATCACCAACTTAATGGACATGAGTTTGAGCAAACTCCGGGAGAGAGAGAAGGACAGGGAAGCCTGGTGTGCTACAGTTAATGGGGTCGCAAAGAGTCTGACCTGACTCAGCAACTGAACAACAATAATGAATGTGTAATCCTCCTAAACAGGCTGATCACTAAACTTGACAAAGGAAAAATTCTAGATAAATCTGTTCATTAAAAGATACTTCTTCAGCAAAGATGACAGAGAAGTTACACAGAACTGATCTTACTCAATCTTCTGAGAATAGTGATTGGTCAGCAACGAGAAAAAGGTTAAGGCAAAAAAAAAAAAAAAACTAATAAGAAAAACTAAATATTTTTACCAAATGTGCTAGTAGTTGAAAGCAGTAATATGACAATATGAACAGAAGAGTAAATGTAATCTGAATCAAGGTCAATTTGTTGAGGTCAGATATTTTCTTTTTCTCTATCCATACTAAAGCTGGCAGAGATAAATATTCCACAATAGACAATTATATGTAAATAAGGATAAGCAACGATAATAACATCACTGGACACAGGATTCCTCAAAACACTGTGACTAATTCAATCTCATCAAGGATATGCAATCCTCCAAATCATAAACATAGGCACTGTAGCAGCCTAGAGGATATGCCAAAATTCTGGCTACCATGGCAGTTTAAAAACAGTTTCTTGAACCACACATGCCATACAGAATTAAATGGGCAGAAAAGAAATGAAAAGGATTATATCAATGATTGATGTATAAGTCAACTGCAAATACTTCTACTCATCTTGTAAATCTTCATTACCACACTTAATTGAGCAGGCTATATTCTCATCAAAATTCAAATCAATTTACTTTATTATAAAATTTTGAAATGTCTGATTAATTAAGCCAGTAGCTTTCACATCTATTACAACTTTTATTTATATATAATTTATGTCAGGGAAAATATTTGCAGACTTTGTGTCCTGTTGTTTCCCTTCAACAGCATCATGATAATTTATGGAGATAAGCTCCAACCTTTATTGGGAAACCCAGGAAATCACTATCAGGCTATGCCTGGTGGGATTGCAAAGATGATCAGCAGAGCAAAGGTAACTACTGAGGAAGGAATGGCAACCCACTCCAGTTTTCTTGCCTGGAGAATTCCATGAACAGAGGAGCCTGGTGGCCTACAACCCATGGGGTCACAAAGAGTCAGACATGACTGAGCGGACACTGACATCTCACTCGTTGGTTGGGATACCTCTGCTGCAAGTCCAGAAGGAAAATAAGCACACACTGCAGGGATCAGCGTGTTGATAGTCACAAAGCCTCAATTACAGGAAATAAGGTCAAAAATGGCCTTACAAAAAGTCCCTCAAAGACTACATAACATCAACCAAAGGCAAGAACAAATAACAGAAACTAAAAACAGTAAAAACTTGATGCTACTACAGAACAAATCAAGCATATTCATACTAATTTCAAAAACCATAATTTCTTCTTGGTGAAAACAGAAATCCATATGGCATTGTGGGTCTGCTAGACTACTATAAGGACGATATCTCCTGTATGAATTTATTTAAAATGAATTTTGAAGGGGGATGTTAATCAATTTAGCCATTTGTCACTTGCAACTGGCTACTGCTTTATTTCATCACCACAATATCAGGACTTTGATAAACTAGACTGATGTTTTCTAGAGTTCTGATTTATTCATTCCTTGATTTATTTGGTTGAGGGTCATTGTTTTTAAAGAATGTAGGCTGTCTTAAATTAAGAACATTTGAAATAAGATAAACTCATTTATAATCTAGGAAAAGTTAAATGGCTCAGCACTTTACCTAAGCACCTGACCATGACTGGGAACCTCTAGCAACAAGGCAGAACTATAAATAAAAATGAAGTTACCACAGAAGTTTCAGAAAGGTTATGCTTCTCTTTTACTGCATATTAACTGACTAGTCAGTTCTGTGCCCCCATATGAAACAAGAGGATTCATAAGAGTAATGTTAATAACATTTTGAAATCCTTTATGAGGAGCACCTAAATACCAGCTCTGACATTCATAACCTAAAATATTCAAGAAAAATCAGTATTCAAACTGTGACCCCTGCATAGCTCTTTCTCAGCAGTGTCCTGTTTGCAAACATGAAGTCTGCCTGCAGGCATGCTAAATCACTTTAGTCCTGTCTTACTCTTTGTCATTCCATGGACTGTAGCCTTCCAGGCTCCTCTGTCCATGAGATTTTCCAGGCAAGAATACTGGAGTGGTTGCCATGCCCTCCTCCAGGGGATGAGCCAATTCAAGACTGATCCAGGAATTGAATCCGCATCTCTTAAGTCTCTTGCATTGACAGGTTTACCACTAGCACCACCTGGGAAGCCCAGAAATGAAGTTTCCATATCCCCAATCATAAAAACTGCAGAATATGACTCTCTAGTTAAAGTCTACAGATTAATTACTGTGAAGGCAGCTAGACCTCTCCCCTTCCCCATGAAAAAGTAAGCCATAGGGAGATCAACTCTTCACATGTCCTTGTAGCTGCCAAATATTAGGAGATGAATGTGATACAATTTCAAATGTGCTTTGAAAGACCACTTTAATTATAAGTATGTGTGTATTATTTCTCATCACGCATTCTCTCAAACACTACAATGGAAAAAATAAACTAAACTCAATCATGACTATGCCATGAGAAAAAAAAGAAGTGTGCTCTGCAGACACACACAAATTTCTACAGATTCTGGGCACACATGGTGCACAGCTGTTGACTGAATCTGGCCCTTGGGGGGCAGGATGAAAGAAAACACAATTAGAGGTGAAATAAGCAGGTGTTTTCCTTTGTTTGTTTGCTTTCATTATTTGAGTGGGAAGAGCAAGATAACTTCCTGTATGGCAAAGCACACAGAAAAATTTCAAACTCTCCATTTAATTGCTTTGTCTCTTAATGGAAAAGAGACAGTGTTCTCTCTAAAAATGAATTCACCTCCATGCTCATGGAGTGCAAGAATAAAAAAAAAAAAAAAAGTCTTGTTGGTTAGAGCTAAAATTAAAATACATTTATGACACTAAATCTTACTCTGCCCTAACTCCTTAAATATTAAATGGACATTAATGCAGAACTTACTCTAGTTCACCTTTTATTACAGATAATTCTAATTTTCTCATTTCTCCTATCAGAAATAAACTTCTTGAGGTCAGGAATGATATTATTCATTTGCGTCCCAAACACAGACCTTGCATAAATATTTATGGAGTGATTTGCATCCAGTAGACACACCAAAATATCTGTAGAATGAATCAATTCTGAGTCCCGGAGGGAAATGCTACGAGAACAAGATCTTTTTTGGAATCATGATATTTGAGACAAGTGTAGTCTATTTATCCAGGTAACAAATTTCACTTGCTGGAAGTAATTTAATGCAAGGAAACAAGGTAGACACTTCAAGTAAAATCCTCATGTTTCCAAAGCAGAGAGGTAACAGAATGAGGATTTTTCTTCCTCTCCCTCCAACCTATTCCTATTTTATCAGTTACATAGATTTAAAAACTGAAAATTCTAAAAAGCTCATAAAAATGAAACCGTACTAACATGTATGAATACATATACACATATACCTATACACATATACACATTTTGTGTGTGTGTGTGTGTGTGTGTGCACAACATGCACAGTGGGCTGATTTTAGCTTAAAGGGTATCAGTATGATATTGGCCATGAATTCTGGGAAAATTTTAGGCAGAAGGGAGTTATATTAAAAAAAAGAAAAATTCTATGAGTTCTAATGAGGCAGTCAGTATTGGATTAAATGCATGCAAGGATATCAAAAATATTTTTAAATGAATCTTTTAAATGAATAAACATATGTGTGAATGGAGAGCGTTGGAGTAGTCATTATAAAGAGAATAAAAACAGACACCTTTAGTATTCTCACTCTTCGGTATTTTTTTAATAATGATATAAAACCATCATGTACTACTACTCCTTTTAGCATTTATGGCCTCTAAAGTCTTAACGCAGCCCTAGGGACAGACCATTTTTAACCTGCATGGTGACAGTACATAAGTGAGAGAATCCCAAGGGAAAAGATATTTTAGGGACAATATCCCTAGCAGACCTCCATAGCCAACAGCATTCAAGTTTGTTCTTTAATTCTAATACCTGTTTTTTTAAGAACAGTGTCTCTATCTTTACAAAGCTTTATTATATAAAAAATAATGGAAAACATTTGGATTTTACATATTTTAAGAGAAATTTGTTTAAAAAAATATGAAGTATATTTTATAGGACTTTACATATCCACATAGAAAAAAATAATTTGATAAACCATGTTCTAACACAGAATATATGTGTTCACAAATTCACAAAAACTTTAAACCTAAAAAAGCTTTTAAAATTAAAACTTCATATATTTATATTTTATCCAAAATTTGCTTTTAAAAATCCATTTCTTCCCTCAAAAGGTGCCTGCCATTCTACACCCGATTCTAAAAATCCTGTCACAGTATCCTTTGAACCACAAAGCTCAGAATCAAACACCACCTAACATCTGTACTACCAGCACCTTAACCTTCCAGTGTGATTGTCAACAGCCTCGTGTTGTCCCTGAGTATAGGAAAAGTATTCTGTTTATTGGAGAGTGGATGGAATTCCCCTAAGAGCCAACCACATATGTTTAACTCTAAAGAGCATCCTTTTCTAACACACCTTTTAGTAAGAAAAGGCTGGGTGGGGAGAAGGACATCTAACTGCTTAGATTTGAGACCCAGCCATGATTATCTCCTGATAGCTCAGTTGTTAAGAATCTGCCTGCGATGCAGGAGACCCCGGTTTGATAGCTGGCTCAGGAAGATCTGGTGGAGAAGGGATAGGCTACCCACTCCAGTATTCTTGGGCTTCCCTTGCGGCTCAGCTGGTAAAGAATCCGCCTGCCATGTGGTAGTCCTGGGTTCAATCCCTGGGTTGGGAAGATCCCCTGGAAAAAGGAAAGTCTACCCACTCCAGTATTCTGGCCTAGAGAATCCCATGGACTGTTTAGTCCATGGGTCACAAAGAGTCAGAGTTGGACACGACTAAGCTACTTTCACACATGATTATGCCAGAAAGGTTAATTTACTAATTTTCAAATTAAAAAATAACGGCCATAAAGTTTGGCCAAGTTCAGAATTATTTTATTAAGTAGCTTCCCCAGGTTGGTGGCCTGAATAAATTAAGGTGATGGAGATCTCCCTTTTGTTGCACTTAATCTGTGGTGTCTTCCCCCATTGGGTAATTGCAGGTTTGCTATTAGAGGTGCAAAGCTCTTAATCTTCCTCAGTATGATAACTACAGTCCCACTGTCCTGAGGACAATTGTAGAAACACTCAAGGCAAAAAGTAGAAGCACATGATGAATGAACATCGGGTGCTGATAGCGCTGTGACACGGGGCATTGTTCTGATTTACTTCAGCAAGTCTTTAGAGCTTTAAGTGATTTCAACAGAGACTTTAATCTCTTGCTGCAATTAGTGCTCTCCACAGACTTGACATATTATCTAACCATTACATCTCTGGCCTTAACAAATCTCACTGCCCTTTTACTAATTTGATAAAAGGCCTCCTTGTTTCCAGAGTTGGTGATTTCCACTCCTAATATATATTCTGGCAACATTAAAACACACATAAAATGCCCACTTAAAGCTTACAATATGTGTGATATAGATCCTTTGTTCTCAGAATTCTTTATTCTCAGCAGTTCTTAAATATACTCAATGTTAAGAGAAGTGCACACAAACAAGTAAGGATGGGAAGTAAAAAAGAGATTTTCTTCTATATTATGTTCTGTTGTTCACACTAGCTAAAAACACCACAATTATTTCTTTAAAAACTATTTCTTCATTTCCACATAAGATCTTGCAGACACTCAAAGTTGGTTCTTATTTTTCTATGGCTATTGCCTTTTACCAAAATAATTTCTTACTAGACTAATGAATTTAAATTCAATAGAAGAAAACAAAAGACACATATCAAACCTATTTTTCACAGATGACATCAGAAAAGAGAGAGGTGAAAATATGTGGACATAATATACAAATAACATAACTAGATATTCTTATCAACAGCTAGTGGGGTCTAAAAAGGGATATGGTTAAAGTACTCACTAGGATACAGCCTTGACTTATCAGTGAATTACTGTAAGCACAGATAACAGGTCAGCATTGAATTCCATTTTTTTTTCTATGTCTTTATTTATGTTGTTCTTTCTTCCTTGAATGCTTTCTTCCTAACTCTATAAAAACTACTAAGCCTTCAAGGTCATTTCAAATGCCACTCATTGGTGAAACTATACCCACAAATAGCAATACCAAATATCAATCATACTCTCTCCTTAGTATTCCAAAATAACTTTTTATATATTTCATTACAATGTATCATCCTAACCCCAACTTACACATCTCTCTATCACCATCACTAGCATTATAAAACAGGGTGGCATACAGTAGGTGCACATTTACAGCAAACTACATTGTCAGTAAGCCTATAATATCTCTTATGCACAAACAATAAGAAGTCAAATGGCTGAGAAAGAACTTACTATATCCTTTTTATTTAAAATATTTATTTATTTGGCTGTGCCAGGTCTTAGTTGGGGCACCCAGGATCTTCGATCTTCTGGCATGTGTGATCTTTAGTCGCAGAATACAAACTCTTGGTTGGAGCATGTGGGATCTAGTTTTCTGACCAGGGATGGAACCTGAGCCCCCTGCATTGGGAGTGCCTAGTCTTAGCCACTGGACCACCAGGGAAGTCCCTATATCCTTTTAATGGAGTGTTGCTGCTGCTGCTGCTGCTAAGTCGCTTCAGTCGTGTCTGACTGTGCGACCCCATAGACGGCAGCTCACCAGGCTCCCCCCCGTCCCTGGGATTCTCCAGGCAAGAACACTGGAGTGGGTTGCCATTTCCTTCTCCAATGAAAGTGAAAAGTGAATGCTGTCATTAAAAATATGTTCACCAAAACTCAGCAAAATATTCTGATATAATGTCAGGTAAAAATGTCAAATCTGGTGGCTCAGATGGTAGAGAATCTGCCTGCAATGAGGAGACCAGGTTTCAATCCCTGAGTCAGAAAGAACCCCTGGAAAAGGGAATGGCTACCCACTCCAGTATTCCTCCCTGGAGAATTTAATGGACAGAGGAACCTGGCAAGCTACAGTCCATGGGGTCACAAAGAGACAGACACAACAGAGTGACTAACCACTGTCAATTAAAAAAAAAAAAAAAGGCAGAAAACTGTACAGAATTTTTATTTCAGCTATGTATAAAATATATACTTGAAAAAAACTCTAGAAGAAAATACACTAAAGTATTAACCTTCAAGATCACAAAATGATCCAATATATTTATCTCCTCATTGAAATTGAAATGACTAAGCATAAACAGAGATTCTCCCATTTCAAAAGGAGGGGAATATACACACTTACCAGGAATTCCTGTAAAACATACCCTCAGACAAAGGAAAAGGCAAATTCTAAATTATTACAAGTGAAGAAAATCCCTAACTTGGAAGTAAATTTCCCAGGGGAAACCTCCACTAACACAACCTGGGCCTCAGCAACTGTAGGTGGGAATGGGCTGTGGAGTAACATGTGGGGAGCAAATTCTGCCAGCAGCACCTGTTTGCACACTCTTGGAAGGGTGACCCATGATACACCCAGCCTACCCTTAGAAGAGCCAAGAGTGAAACAAGAGAAGCTCCCAGGGAACGAAACTGAAAGAGGCACCCATTCTCAGGGTCCTGGGAGCCTGCTAGGCTACTCACTTGCCTCACACCACCTGCTAGGGTCTAACTAGTCAGGCTGCATTAAAAATAAAATAAAAACACTCCGAAAACATGCACATCAACGTAATGGGTGAGATTATTGTTACAAGGCCATGCCTACTCTTTCCCTATGCCTTAGACCTCTCTAACTTAAATAAATAAAAATTATGTAAATCTAGTCTTTTCATTCTCACTTAAAGAAATTATGTAACTTCCAATATTAGAAAAATATACACTTCCCCCACCCCAAATGCATTCATTAATAACATGATGAGAAAAAAATAGTAATTTTTTTAAATGGACTTATATGAGATAATTCTGTAGTCTGAAAGAAAATGACCAATTTAAAGGAATTCAAACAAATACAATTTTAACTATCACGCCTGCAGCAAAAATCAAGGCACTAAATCATAACAGGATTCTCATGCAAATCTGAAGATATTGTATCTATGAAGAAGAAAATAAGAGAGATAGATGTTAAAACATACTATAAATTTACCACAGTTAAGAAGTATGATACTGGCACCAGAATAAACAGATAATGGAAATAAACACAATGAAAATCTCAGAAATAACCCCAAATACACTAAGAAATTACTGATTTCACTGGTAGTTCAGTTAGTAAAGAATATGCCTGCAATGCAGGAGACCCGGGTTCGATTCTTGGGTCAGGGAAGATCCCCTGGAGAAGGAAATGGCAACCCACTCCGGTATTCTTGCCTGGGAAATCCCACCAACAGAGAAGCCTGGCAGGCTACAGTCCGTGGGGTCACAAGAGTCGGACACGACTTAGCGACTAAAATCACCACACTACTAAGCATTTGTGTACAACAACTTTAAAACCTCACCGTAAACAAAGTTAAAAGATAACCAAATGTAATCAAAGCTAAACAGGAAGAGAAAAACTGGGAAAGTAAATTTTCAACAAGAGAATGTAAATATTCTTAAAACATGGTGGGTGGTGGTTTAGTCGCTAAGCTGTGTCCAACTCTCGCAACCCCACAGACTGTAGCCTGCCAGGCTCCTTTGTTCATGAATATTTGCCTTCTTTTTTCAAAAAAGCTTTGTATGTTATAAGAAATAAAAATAAGGCAAAATTTCCAATAAGAGTATAAATTCAACTCAACAAATATATATTGAACACTGTATTAGTTTGCGAGGGCTGCTAACAAAGTAACACAGATTGGGTGGCATTAACAGAAAGCTATTTTCTCACAATTATAGAAGCTGGAAGTCCAAAATCACGGTTTCAGCAGAGTTGGTTTCTTCTGAGGACTCTATCCTTGACTTGTAGATATGTAACTGTCTTTACCCTGTGTCTTCACATAGACTTCCCTCTGTGTATGTCTATATCCAAATTCCCTCTTCTTATAAGGACACTGGTTGTCCTGGATTACGACCCACCCTAATGACCTCATTTTAACCTAATTTCCTTTTTAAAAACCTTCTTTACAAATACAGTCATGTTCTAATGCACTGGTGATTTCAGCACATGAAGCTGGAGCAGAGGAGAAGGAAAGAAAGGAGGAAGTCTATAACAAGTACAGGTATTTCCCACCTTTTGAAAGTTTGCTTTATGCCACTTTGCTTTTACAAAAGTCTTACATTAGTGCCTGTTTTTGCTAAACAAAAGAAATTCCAAGAGGATTTTCGATTTTATGAAGGAAAAAAACAGGGTGAAAAGAGCCTTCACCATGTTTTGCAAAGAGCCTTTACAGAGGCAGCGTACACCCTGAGTAACAAGAGTAGCACCACCAAGCTCCTTCCACAGACGTGGATGTATACTCAGTATCTGAGCATCAACACACCACAGCTTTGAACTCTGTCTGTGAGCAGCTGTGCTTTTGCATGAAGTTGCTTCAGTCGTGTCCGACTCTTTTGGAGCCTATGGACCACAACCCACCAGGCTCCTCTGTCCATGGGACTCTCCAGGCAAAAATACTGGAGTTATGTTGCCATTTCCTTCTCCAGGGGATCTTCCCAACCCGGGGATTACACCTGCATCTCTTAAGTCTCCTGCATTGGCAGGTGGCTTCTTTACCACTAGCGCCACCTGGGATCTGTGCCTTTCCTCAATTCATTTTCTGCATCCATTTGCAAGGTAAGTACTAAGGTAACTGCTTCTTCAGTTGATGCCATTTCAGCTTACACAAGATTTCAAAGGAATGCTCTACACTTGGATATCAGGGAATACCTGCATCTACTATTTGCCAGGCATTATTCTAGAAACATCAATGTACCAAACAGACAACTATCCTTCCTGATAGACCTGACATTCCATAGAGATATCCATGAGAAATGGACAATAAACAGTAAACCTGATAAATAAAATTATACTAGAAGGTTATGAGCATTATGGAGAAAACTAAAAACAGAGTAGTTTAAGGAGAATCAAGATTGCATGGTGGGGGGTGCAAGTTTAAAATACAAGTCATTGAGCAGATGACATTTTAACAATGATGAGCAAAAGAAATTAATGGTAAATCACACCTACTTTAAAGAACTAGAAATGCTCAATAGACAAAGAAAAACTGTTCAACTGCAACAAGACAGTTACCATCTAATGAACAAAAAGTGTTAATACCACCAATGTAGGCCATGGTGCAGGTAAGGATTAATGGGAGTGTAAATTAGTATAACCACAAAACAGTAAAGAAATTAAAGGAGAAAACATATAAAGTCCCTACAATGCATTGTAGTCAAAGATCCAAATGTGAAGGGCAAAAATAAAAATGTAAACACAAAAATTACAATAGAAGAAAATCTTAGTATCTGTGAACTAATGAAGTAATCTGGGTACCCTCTATTTACAGATGATTTACATCTAATTGTACTGGCAGAGCCCCTTCTAAACTCCAGAACCAAAACAAACAAAAAACTGTTCACAATGTGACTATCTTAAACGAAGCTGAAATGTCAGAAAATTCTTAGTATATCAAAGAAAGGATCCAAAAACTTGGGGCGACAGGAATGCTGTTCGTTATGAATGGTCTACTCTCCCATTATCCTATGCCCCTCAAGAAAACTTAGACGATACTAACTTAATCAAGGAATTCAGAAATATAAATGTTGAGGGAAATGCGAGCATCTTTGAAAAGTGTTATGGAGTGCATTCTTTGTAGGGCAAGGATGCTGGTGATGATGCCTGTAAGTGACAGAGGTACCAGGATCCCTATGTAATGATCAGTTCTCTGGACAGTACAAGCCTAGAAGTCACACCTAACCACCCAAAGGGAAGAACGTAGCTATAGTCAGGATGTTCTAAGTACTAATGACCTTTGATACTAGAAAACTGAGGAGAGGACTGAGATGAATGGGCAGCTTTCTAAGATTCTACATGATTTGTATAACTCAAAAACCTCTTGAATCTGATGAACATCACGACATGAGCCACCAAAATAGAGTCATAGTTCTTCATATAATACTTAATTCTGAGTTAGAGACACTGAGCCCCTTAAGTGAAGGGATGGTGAGGTATTTAAGTACATTCCATAAATCCTGATTTTTCCCAAGGGGATAAAATGTGAGGCTTTGGGGGTATAGAAATAGCTAGGTGTTTGGAAGATTGTTGAACATAGCTTTGAGTTAATGTTAAACCCTCTGAGTCCAGAAAGCCACTGTGGTCATCTATTCAAAGACAAAAGGAGTTCAGTCTTAAGTTTTTTAGATACTCAGAGTGACAACAGTCTCAACCTATGGCCATTTCCCCAGATCCTTAATATACAGTTGAAACAGATACAGTAGAAAAAAAGAGGAATCTTCACTTTAACTCTTAAAAATGTGTATATATTTAATTATCCATTTATTTCTTTGGTTTCACCAGGCCGCAGTTGTAACCTGCAGGATCCTCGGTCCTCGCTGTGGCACTTGAGATCCTTCAGCAGCAGCATGTGAACTCCCAGCTGTGGCATCCAATTCCCCAACCAAGGACCGAACCCAGGCCCCCTGCATTGTCCAGCCACTGGACCACCAGGACTGTCCCCTGGTACATGAACTCTTAAAAAAGTAAAGTCTTTTACAGTGGGAAGGGCCAAGTGGAAGCCTCTGGAGTGACATCTACCTACCTAAAGAATACATTTATAAGAATACCAGATATCTCTGGAGAATTATAGAGATTAGGATACCACCAAATTTTTGAAAGCTGCTGAGGTAAGGATTCCTAACACAGCCCTGTTTAACTCCAAGATATATCTTAAAGAAGGACATCCTAATCAAGCAATTATGCCAATTGAAGCTGCTGGTCCAGATGCGGCCACTCTACTAAAGTAAATCAACCCAACGCCTAGCACCTGGCAGGCAGCTACTGCTCTGGTGAATTCTTTTTCTACCATCCGATAAAGAATACTCAAAGCAGACTATTCTCACTTAGGAGTAACAGAAGTAACTCCTCACTGTTTTGCCTCAAAGTAGGTCAACTCTCAGGCTCTATAAAGCAAATTAATCTATAGAGAGCTTGATTGTTTTCCTATTCCACAGAGCATGATGCTGGTGCATTATACTAATAGAACCACATTGATGGAATAGAGTAGGAAACATCAAGTAAGCCAGATACCTTGATAAGACACTTGCGTGGCAAAAAAAGATCTGAGATAAACTCCATGAAAATACCAAAGCCTAAAATCTCAGTGAAGATTCGGAACTCCAGTGATCTGAGGCACATGAGGATATTCCCTACAAAAGGCAAGTTGCCATGTCTTGACATTCACCCCTACTCTGTGATCAAATCTATCACCACTGCTCACGTAATTTTTTAAATGAGGGGAAAAAGTAAAAATGTTCTTTGACATTCTATAAACTATTGCCCTGATTTTCCTAATAGCAACCACCATTATCCAGAATGTTTGCTCATTGCTTACTTCTGTTTATCATCCTCATAAGATGGTAAGTTCCATGAGTATTAAGAGTTGACCTTTTTATTTATAAATATTTTCCAGGACCTAGGATGGTATCTGACAAAGAGCAAGTGTTAAAAATTTTTTTCATTAAGGAATAAATTAAATCCAAAGCACTTTTCGATACATGAAAATTTCTAATAAGATTTTCACTATACTTGTTACTATTATATACATTGTTTTGCATGTGTTTAGTGCAGGTGTTGTTTTATTATTTTTTAATATTTGGCTGCATCAGGTCTTAGTTGCAGCACTCAGGATCTTCACTGCATCAAGCAGAGTCTTTCATTGTAGTGCACAGACTCTTTAGTTGTGGCCTGTAGGCTCTAGAGCATGTGGGCTCAGTAGTTGGGGCACGTGGGACCTTAGTTATTCAACCAGGGATCAAACCCATGTCCCCTGCATGGCAAGGCAGATTCTTAACCAGGGAAGCCCCTGGTGTAGGTATTTTTGACAGAAAAGTACAAGAAGGAACTAATTCTTCCTTTTGGTAAGTTCTTCAAGGTTATGAATTGACTTTATTGGTTTCTGATTTGCATATAATGTTCAAAAGAGAAATAAGTTCTATTAAATATTATGCATAATGTAATATAAATGTGACAAACTATTTACATTTTAAAAGGCTAAAATGATAATACCCTCTATGGTTTTTCATTTTGCCCAACAGGCTATTTTGGTTTTGAGTATGAATTTTAAAAACCAAAGTTATCTAAAATCTTTAGCAGGGCATGGCAGGACATAAATGATTTTTACACGTTCCTACAAAAATAAAACTGAAAGGCTGAACAACGTTTTACTAATTGCTTTTATTTCGGTGCTGAAGACCCTAGGAAATAAGAGAGGATTCCAGAAGACAAGCATCAAAAATATATGGAAGGTCAAAAATCAATATAGTTAGGTACAATGCATCAGGTATACACCAATAGTACAAACAAAAACATAAATACAGAAGAGGGGACTTATGTGGCTTTTGTTCAGAAGCATTAAGGGAGGCTCCAGAAGTTACACACGAGATGAGCCATCAGTCCAAACTGTAGGCAGGATCAGATGCGTAGACCTCATCAGGCCTAACATTTTGGATTTACCCTGCACTGAATGCAGTCTTTGATTGATTATGGGAAGGTTTCATCATCATTGTTTTAGACACATTAGCCTGACAGGAGTACAAAAGGCCAAAGCAACAGGAGAGAGAGCAGAGGCAGAGAGCTGAGTTAAAAGGTGACTTGCCATTTACAGAGAGTAAAAGAAAACTAGAGCCAAGTTCACCAACCTCTCCATGAGGTGACAGTGAAACAAAAGGTAAACTTTTCCTCTAATGTTGGGTCAAACAGCATATAAGCCATGAAAGATTTTTCTTCTTGCATTGTCACAAAATGTCACTAACTTTTTGTGCAGTTGCCCATCTCTAGAAGCAAGGTAAATGAAACCTAGCAAGCAAATATGGAAAAGTTATTTAAATTTCCCTTCTGGAGTCTTTTGTCTTTCAGTTATGAGGAAATCATATTCACCAAGAACTCCGAAGAAAACGTTTATTGCTTTAGGTATCTCATAAGAGGTACATGTAGTCTCCAAACTGCACAGCACTATGGAAAGATACCAAAAGCAAAGGGGTAAAGTGAGAAATAGGCCAACTTCTCCACTCATTTAAGAAGGAACAAGCACAATCCCATTTGCCTGGCCTGTCAGAAAATTTCTCAGAATATCCTGCTACTGACAAATCTCTGAAAGCCTCTCTGTGGACTTCATTGCTGTTCTACTCCACTGTATCAAGAAAGCACACTTTAGTTACAGCTGTTTTCATCATGAGTTATTTTCCTTTTTATATTCTTACCTGACTGCCCTTTTTCCCACTAATACAAATCCCTTCACTCCTAAAATCCAATCAAATGAACATTACTCTAACTTTTTTTCAACAGCCCTGTGCTCCTCCAATCTTACTTAACAGAATTAGACAAGTACCCTGATCTTCGTGTGGATCACTTTTCACTTCTTGATCTTTGAATGAATCAGATTTTAATGTTTCCTTTTTACTACAACTTGCTATCCACACCAAACCTTCCTGAATATAGGTAAGACTGACTCTAAAGAGTAAAATTTGTGAGAATTATAAAAAAAATCAGAAGGGGAAAAAGGTATTTGTTTAAGCATTTTATATTTTTACTATTACTTCTTGGATAGTCAGCCTATCATAAATGTCAGTACTGGGTCTCCATCTGGTGGCCAAAGTTTCTACTTGTAAATTCTAAAGGACCTCAGAATTTTTTGGTTCATCACCCTAAGAGTGAATCACAAAAGAAAAAAGATGTAATGTATTATTTTTAAAAGAATGCATAAACTTATTTAATTCAGAAAATTCTGACTTTCATAATGCATAAATTAAAGGCATACTTACAAAAAAAGTCCAGCAATGTTTAGAGCTAATCTTAAACAAGAAAAACAAAAAAGAAAATGTTTTGAACTGAGCACAGGGAGAAAGTCTGTGACTGTCAGAAATTTCATTTATCTATTCATTAGTCAACAAATATTTATTGAGTACATATTATATGTGAACAAAGCCCTCAGTGCAGGGGCTATAGGGGAAAATACAAACAAATTTCTTTCCTTCAGACATCTTCCATTCTAACAGGGAGAGACAAAATAAATACACACCATAACATCAGTTGTCATCAACATAAGAACATAAAATAAAGGAGAATAATAGGATAAGGAGTTATATAGGTGGAAATACACTTACTTTATAAAGAATGGTCAAGATTGGCCTCTATAAGACAATATTTAAATAACAGACCTGAATAAACCGAGAAATTTATGGTTTTAGAAAAGGCAGAGGAACCAGAGATCAAAGTTCCAACATCTACTGGATCACTGAAAAAGCAAGAGAGTTCCAGAAAAACATCTACTTCTGCTTTATCGACTATGCCAACACCTTTGACTGTGTGGATCACAATCAACTGTGGAAAATTCTCAAAGAGATGGGAATACCAGACCACCTGACCTGCCTCTTGAGAAATCTGTATGCAGGTCAGGATGCAATAGTTAGAACTGGACATGGACCAACAGACTGGTTCCAAATAGGAAAAGGAGTACATCAAGGTTGTATATTGTCACCCTGCTTATTTAACTTATATGCAGAGTATATCATATATACTTCCTCCAACCCAGAAATGCTGGGTTGGAGGAAGCACAAGCTGGAATCAAGATTGCCAGGAGAAATTTCAATAACCTCAGATACGCAGATGACATCACCCTTTGGCAGAAAGCAAAGAACTAGAGCCTCTTGATGAAAGAGGAGAGTGAAAAAGTTGTCTTAAAGCTCAACATTCAGAAAACGAAGATGATGGCATCTGGTCCCATCACTTCATGGCAAATAGATGGGGAAACAGTGGAAACAGTGGCTGACTTTATTTTGGGGGGCTCCAAAATCACTGCAGATAGTGACTGCAGCCATGAAATTAAAAGACACTTGCTCCTTGGAAGGAAAGTTGTGACCAACCTAGATAGCATATTCAAAAGCAGAGACATTACTTTGTCAACAAAGGTCTGTCTAGTCAAGGCTATGGTTTATCCAGTGGGCATGTATGGATGTGAGAGTTGGACTGTGAGGAAAGCTGAGCACCAAAGAATTGATGCTTTTGAACTGTGGTGTTGGAGAAGACTCTTGAAGGTCCCTTGGA
>NW_011494717.1:3690275-3705298 GCF_000754665.1 Bison bison bison | reverse complement strand
AGCTGACTCATTGGAAAAGACCTTAATGCTGGGAAAGATTGAGGGTGGGAGGAGAAGGGGACGACAGAGGATGAGATGGTTGGATGGCATCACGGACTCAATGGACATGAGTTTCAGTAAACTCCAGGAGTTGGTGATGGACAGGGAGGCCTGGCGTGCTGCAGTCCACGGGGTGGCAGAGTTCGACACGACTGAGTGACTGAACTGATGCATTCCTAAGAAAAAAATGCTTTAGGCTAAGAAACCATATGTGTAAAGAGTCTGAGGTAGAAACATGTACAGACAAGTGGAACAATGTGGCTAGAGAATACTGAGTGACAGGAAAAGTGAAAGTTTGGCTAAGAGAGGTAGCAATGAGTCAGAGTATGCAGGGCCCTGTGGCCATTCAAGAACTATGAATTTTATTCTAAACATGGGAGAAAGCCACTGGAGGTTTTGGAGAGAATCAGATTTGGGCTTTAATAGGTTCACTCAGCAGACAGCTATGTGAGGAACAGACTGGGTATATGTTTGTGGGAGGGAAAAAGGGGCAGCGGGGAATTTACTAGTCTGCTGCAGCCATCCAGGGAGGAAATGGTGGTAGCTTCCACTCGGATGGTAGCAACACAAGAGGTAAAACATTTTTTTTTTTTTTTTTTTAGTATTTATTTGGTTGCTCTGGGTCTCAATTGCCACATGCAAGATCTTCAATCTTTCTTGTGGCATGCAAGATCTAGATTCCTGATCAGGGATGGAACCTGGCCCTCTGCACTGGGAGCAAAGTCTTAGCCACTAGGGAAGTTCCCGGAGACATAGGTTTATTTTTTGTTGTGCTGGGTCTTTGTTGCTGAGCACTGGCTTTCTCTAGTTGCGGTGGGCAGATGCTACTCTTCATTGCAGTACAAGAACTTCTTATTGCAGTGGCTCCTCTTATAGAGCATAGACTCCAGGCACACAGACTCAGTAGTTGTGACTTGCAGGCCCAAGAATGCATGGGCTCCAGTAGTTGCAACTCATGGGCTTTAGTTGTTCCACGGCATGTGGAATCTTCCCAGACCAGGGACAAAACCCATGTCCCCTACATTGGCAAGCAGATTCTTATCCACTGTACCATGAGTGAAGTCCCAGATATGTTTTAAAGATGGTGCAATAGGAATGCTTGTGAAGTATGAGAGAAAAAGAGGAATCAGGATAATATCAAGGGTTCTGTCATGAACCAGAATATATGTCAGTAGAAAATATGTAGACCAAAGCTTGGAAAGTGAAAAGGATGAAAAATAAAACGTCATCAGAATAAGTGACAAAGTATAAGCCTCTAATATAAGTGTACCTGGAATCCAAGAAGAGAAGAGATACAATGGGTGAAATGTCTAAAGATATTGTGACTGAGGATTTATTAAAACTGTTCCCCAAAATTCTATTAATAGCTAAAGATTTTTTTAAAAATGGCACAAATCCCAAACAGGGAAATTACAGTTCAGTTCAGCACTTAGTCGTGTCTGACTCTTTGCGACCCCATGGACTGCAGTACGCCAGGTTTCCCTGTCCATCACCAACTCCTGGAGCTTACTCAAACTCATGTCCCTAGAGTCTGTGATGCCATCCAACCATCTCATCCTCTGTCATCCCCTTCTCCTCCTGCCTTCAATCCTTCCCAGCATCAGGGTCTTTTCAAATGAGTCAGTTCTTCGCATCAGGTGGCCAAAGTATTGGAGTTTCAGCTTCAGCATCAGTCCTTCCAATGAACATTCAGGACTGACTTCCTTTAGGATGGACTGGTTAGATCTCCTTGCAGTCCAAGGGACTCTCAAGAGTCTTATCCAACACCACAGTTTAAAAGCATCAATTTATAAACAAGAATGTTTCAGACATCACAGGAGAATTTCTGAAATTTAGGGAAAAGAAAAAAACTTAAAGCAGCCAAGGAAAACCAATAATATTTTGAGCTGACTTAAAAAGGTGAAAGTCTCAAGACATAGAAAGATACCTTTAAAACTCTGGAAAAAAAACTATTCTAGCATTCTAAAACTTTATTAAAATTCTAGTTAGAAAATAACTATTCCAAAATTCTATATTCAATAAAAATTACTTTAAAATTGAAGACAAAATGTATTTCAGGCAAAAATAAGAGAATTCATCATAAAGCATGTGTTAAATGAAACATTAACAGGTTCTTCAGAAAGCAAAAAGATCCCAGAAGGAAACACAAGAATACAGGAAGAAACGGAGACCAAATGAAATGGTAGATGTGCAGATAAATCTAACTGCTTAATACTCATATTTCATGAGATTAAAAATTGGGACAGCAATAATACAAAATGCAATAAAGTGGTAAATGGCATTAAGCTGTATTCTAAGACACTATTTTTGTCTAAATAGAAAAAATAATTTAAACTCTACTAAATCAAGGATGCATGTGTTAATTTCTACATAACTATTAAAATGAATTCTGAAATGATGTATAACTGAGGCTAGTATAAAACTATAATAAAAAAAGATTTTATATTCAAAAGAAAACAAAAAATGGACCAAACAGAAAACAAATGGTAAAACTATATACAAACCAAATACATACTTAGCTACATAAATGTCAATGAAATAAATACTCCATTTAAAAGAAAAATACAATCAGATGAGGAAAATAGCTTTAAATTGTGTATGACAGACACACCTTAAATAGAAGGACAAAGTATGTTTGAAAGTAAAAGAAGTTTGGAGAACATGGAAAATCATCCATGTGCTAATGCAACGAAAGCCAAAAGTGTGGCTTGAAAGACTAAATTGAATGTCTGTTCTCTGCATTACAAAATTAACCTGGAAAGAGATTTTTAATACACACATACACACAAACCCACATATATCCCATCAATTTTTCTCTGAAATATGTATCTACACACACATACATGCCATCAAATTTTTCTCTGAAATATATATCCAATATATCCAAGTGAACTATATGCACAAAAGCATCAGAATAATGTATTAAGAAGGACCATAGCAGCATTATTCCATATAGCCGTAACTGAAAACAATCCAAATATCCATCAACAGGTAAGTCACAGCAATAGAATGGAATACTATATAGCAAGAATAATTAATGAACTGCTACACATAACATGGACAAAACTCAAATAACATGTTAATAAGCAAAAGATAACAGATATAAAAATACACATGAACATACTGAGGTCAAGGATCAACTAATCAAACTATAATGTTTAGGGACTCAGCTTGTGTGTGTGTGTGTTAGTCACTCAGTCGTGTCCAACCCTTTGCGACCCTAAGGACTGTAGCTCACCAGGCTCCTCTGTCCATGGAATTCTCCAAGCAAGAATACTGGAGATGGTTGCCATTCCCTTCACCAGAGGATCTTCCCAAACCAGGAATCAAATCAAGGTCTCATGCATTACAGGCAGATTCTTTATTCTCTGAGCCACCAGAGAAGTTGTTTTTTTTAAAGGACTCAGTTTAGAAGGTTAAAAATACAAAAAGCAGAAAGAAGGTGACTATCACATATCAGGAGAGTGCTATGATACTGAATGCTTAGTAATAAAGAACGCATAAGAATTATCTGACTGGCTGAAGAGTACATGGTTCTGTTCACTTTGTGATAATATTGTACTTAACTATGCATGTTATCTTTAAGTTTTTAAAAGTTTATGAAAGTCTATTAAAACAATTAAATCCCACAGGGATTAAGGCTTAAAGGTAACACTTGGAAAATAAAAATATTGCAAAATAAAAAAGGCAGGAATGAACCTGGAATACAATCCAAATGTAAAAGAGACTTTCTTAACTACATCTGGGAAATTCAGTCTCAAAAACAAAAGATAAACATGGTTAATTGAATGAAGAGTTAAAACTGTGTTATATCTCTTTCCATACAAAATGTCTAAATTGGATGATAAAGTGTTAACATAATATACAAACGGCAAAAGTTAAAATTAGAAACCTCATAGAAGGATAAATTCAAACACAAAGTTGTTAAAATTCTCTATTAATAAGGAAATTCAAATTGAAATAATAAATTTTACACCCTCATACAAAAATGTATAAAATGCTATAAAATCTACTAAAGATAACATAGGGAAAAAGTATTATCATATATCATTCATTGATATTTCAGTTGTTTTTGAAAGCAATAATGGTAACAGCTACTGAAATTAAAAATATTTTCTTTTATTTAACAATCTCCATTGCTAAAAATCTTGGAAAAACATATTTAATAGATTATCACTATGTAAGGGGTGTACACTCACAGATGTGTACTGCAGCTACATTCAAGGAGGCAAAAACTGCAAAAATAAATCAATGAAGTTGCTGAAAACAGAATTTAAAATATATCCATATTTTTCAAATTATGAATAATTTTAAAGAGTAAAAGTAGCACATTACTACAGAGAAGGCAATGGCACCCCACTCCAGTACTCTTGCCTGGAAAATCTCACGGCGGAGGAGCCTGGTAGGCTACAGTCCATGGGGTCACTAAGAGTCGGACACGACTGAGTGACTTCACTTTCACTTTTCACTTTCATGCATTGGAGAAGGAAATGGCAACCCACTCCAGTGTTCTTGCCTGGAGAATCCCAGGGAAGGGGGAGCCTGGTGGGCTGCTGTCTATGGGGTCACACAGAGTAGGACAAGACTGGAGCGACTTAGCAGCAGCAGCAGCACATTACTAATCTTAGATTTCTCAGAGGAATTCTAAGTGAGAAAAATAAAATGCAGAAACTTGTATGATCTTATTTTTCTAAAACAAAGATGTGTACATTGTATTTCTATGCTAACATCATTAAATTCACTAAAGCACTGATTATATGCACATGGAGAAAATCTAGGCTTTTATGACCTAACTCGGCAGAGATGGAAGAGTTATATAAACAGAAAGTTTATAAATTATAAGAATAAAACAGAGAAAAGAGGAAGGAGAATCTAAGCAAATGAGAGGGGGAAAAAGGGCAGGAAATTATTATACCTAAAAATGAATGATATCTTTATTCACTTATGTTAAATTATATATATATCATATATGTGGTATATGTATAATATCATGTATCATCAAAAAAAACCCTACCATTACTTTAGGCACCTGAAATATTTTTCCTTAAAAAAGAAAAAAAAAAAACAAGCTTAAAAACTAAGAGAAGATAATTATGGGAAAAATGAGTAGAAATAAAGAAAACTAAAAGGAATTTAAATCATATAGGACTAAGTGCCACTAGATGGCAGTAAAACCCTCCAAAAATTATAGAAACATTTTTCTTAACTGCTAAACATCTTTCTTTACCTCATTAAAAACATTCAAATTAGATGATTATCAGGAATGAAGTTCCTTAAAAGACAGACTATAACCTTTAATAATAAAGGAGTTAATATGTGTGTTAGTCACTCAGTCATGTCCGACTCTGCGACCCCATGGACTATAACCTGCCAGACTTCTCTGTCCATGGAATTCTCCAGGCAAGAATACTGGAGTGGATTGCCATTCACTTCTCCAGAGGAACTTCCCAACCCAGGGATTGAACCCTGGTCTCCGGTATCGCAGGCAGATTCTTTACCATTTTGAGCTACAGGGAAGTCCTAAAGGAGTTAATAGTCATATATAACTCTCCATTTCCTAAGTCATCTGAAACATTCACATTTTTTAAAACTTATGAATTATGTCTGAAAAGACGACACACTTAGTATTTACTCAATATGCATTTATCTCAAATCTTTTATGTGTAAAATAAGACGACAAATTGAAAGAATCATTTATTGAATTTTTAATCAAGTAGAACAAAATGAAAACTGAATAGAATGTTTACAAATAAACCAATACACACTAAATGTACAACAGCATAAGAATTATCTAGAACTCAGACACAGTCACATGACATGGTATCCCAAAACCAAATAACTGAATAAATAAGCCATTAGGCAGCTAATATGTGTGTCATACACATTTTCACTGAAACTCATACTGTATACATTACTAAGCATCTTTACCACATCTATACACCAAAAGGTCTTAATGATTCTTATAACGTATTTAAGTTATCCAGTTGTTCTAGTTACTACTTCAGAGTTTAATACATAAAACTACTGTGTTATCAAGTTCACGCATCCTGCAGCTTAGGAATCTGGGCATGATGGAATTGACTTGTCTCTGCACAATGCCCATGGCCTCAGCAAGAACAACTCAAATGCCTGGGGTCTGGAACTGCTGACAGGAATCTTTACGTAACTTGGGTTTCTTCCCAGCCTAGATGCTAAACGTAGATTTCTTTCATGATGGTCCAGGGAACCAGGTACAAATGTTTCAGAAAATAAGGTGAAAGTTGCATCACTGTTTATGACCCAGTCTTGTAAGGTCACGCTGCATCACTGCTCCCCTATGCTTCGATCAAAGCATTCACAAGCCTGTTAAGATCCAAATGGTGAAGAATGACAAGGGGCACACTGGATAAAAGCATGTGAGAATGGAAATATTACTGTGACAATCTTTGGATAATACAATGTAACACAGTGTTCACTCTGGCCACAATTCACATCATTCCCATATGCAGACTACACTGTACCCTCCCCCAAGACCTGCAAAGTCTCAATCCACTATGGCATCAGGACAATCTTGAACTTCATTATCTAAACCAGGTCCAAGGGTAGATTAAGCTCCCAAGAAGTGGTTCCTCAAGTACAGCACCTCTCGCCCTGAAGATCTACAAAACAAAGCGGCATGTTACCCCACACGCATTTAACACACAACTATGGAACAAGCACAGGTTAACCTCTGTATGTACTCTCATTCAAAAGGAGGACAGCCAGCAGGAATACAGTAATTGCTTAGAAATCTCTTTAACCTTGCTAGCTGGATTCCTCAAGTTAGCTACATTTTCAGTTTTCCATATTGTGGCAGTAACCATTTTGCTAAATTTTCTTGACTATATCTAACAAAGATTTCCAGTCTCCTTTCTTTCAGATTCCAACATTTTCCTCAACTTCCTCAAATCCCTCACTGATGGCCTCCTTGAAGCCTGCATCATGTTTCCTCTTTAAGACCCTTCCAGCTTCTGTCCATTGCTCAATCCAAAAGTTAGGTCAGCCTCTCACTTCTGGTAACCAAAATCTGTTCCAGTTATTATTTCAACTTACCCCAAAGCCTAGTGATAAAAATAATGGTATTACTATGCTCACAGATTCTGTGATGCAGAAATTCAGACAGGATGGAGCACTGCTTCATAATGTCTGGGCCTTATACAGGGATATTAAAACAGTCATAAGCTAAAGCTATCAAAAAAGTACCTAAACATTTCTTCTCCATGTAGAATGGGTTTCCTCATAGAGTGGCTAGCTCATGGTAACTGGCCTCCTTACACGGCAGCTCAGCATCAAGCACAAGTATTCCAGTGAACAAGTTAGAGAAACACAGCTTTCATGACCAAGTCTTGGAAGTCACACAGCATCATTTTCTATACTCTTTGAAGAAGAAAATAAGGACAGGAAATAGCACTGTGGCCATTTTTGGAAAATCCCCTATACCAACTAATCAAGAAATAAATGGTAAAGAAGATCAAAGTACTATTGTCAACCATGCATAATGACAGAAGGAAGAACTAATGGCTACAACACATATCTGTGCTGCCTCTTAAAGCCCTATTAGAATAACAGAAAAAATAAAAAAGATAAATCCAAAGGACAAATATAAAGACAGCAATGGAAAGAGAAAATTAGTTGATATCTATTCAAATAGTCGAATATTCTGACCTAGACAGATTTTGCTAAGAGACGGCTGTGGAGATAAAGATACACCATCTCATTCTAGCTAAGAGTTTGTCTGCCATCTTGATCCAACTTTCCCTTCCTCTCTAATCCCAGATAACAACTTTGGCCCAACTTCTCTGAAAGCAGAATCATGGTAGAGGATCAGAGCCAATCACTTAATATCTGAAACAGCATTTCCAAGGACATACCTTACAGCAGAGCTTTATTTTTATGAAGGAGGAGGTAAGCAGGTAAAGCTCAAAAAAAAAAAAAAGGATTTACTGAGATTTTGTACAGAAGAATTAAACCAATGACCTCAGCCCAACCCCAAATGCCTAGGTAATTACCTCTCCACTACTCAGTAGAGGTATATTTATTTATTTTCTAAAGCAGCAGCTCTCGAACTGTGGTCTGGGTACTACTACTGGGGCCCTGAAACCCTTTCTTATCTTACCAGTCGATAAAGATAAGAACTATTTCCATTATTATATTAAGATGTGCTTTGCCTTTTTCATTCTCATTCTCCCATGAGTACAGAAGGGAATTTTCCAAGAACCACACGACATGTGATATAGAAACAGACTGAATGCAACAGCAAGTATGAAAATCCAGCCGTCCTCCATGAAGGCAGGCATTAAGTTTATGAATTTAAAACAATGACATTGTTCTCACTGCTTTTTTATTTCAGAAATATCTTCAAAGAATTAGGCTAATCTTAAAATCACACTATAAAATTAAAATATAATTAGATTGCTATTTGTCAATGGATTATTTTTAATCTTCAATTTTTTGACATAGTGAATTTTGATAGATATAATCCACATAAACAAAAGCTCTTTGGGATCTGCACTAGTTTTTAAGACTGTAAGGAGAACTTGAGAATAAAAGTTTGCAATCCACTGCTCTAGAGAATTTATACCGGAAATAAGAGAGGCTCCTAATTTGGTGATGCCAAGCGCAACAGAAGGCATGGGTAACATATTGTGTTCAAAATTTAGAGACAAAATGAAATACTATACATAGAATTCACCAACCTGTTTCCTAATTTAGCTTCCAGATTGACAACCTGGCATATATCCACCAAGTAGTAGATAAGAGGACTGTTAGCAGGGAAAATGGATCAAAGAGAAGCCAACATAACAAAATGCTTTGCTCCTGTAAGATCATACCTCAGCATATGAATGGAGAAGTTCCAATCATTGTTTTAAGTCTCTTCACTAACCAACATGAGTGGACTGAAAAAAAAAATTTTGAGGAAAATCTAGGAGAACAAAACCAACAGTGCAAAGAACAAAATAAAACTTAAAAACATTTTTGCATCACTAAAACAGAACACAGATCTATAAAAAAATAACCCCAGGGATATGAAAGATCCTCTCTCAGATGAGGATGTGGCTCTCCTAAGTCAAAGGGATCTCACATGTTTTCTGATGGGTCACAATTTAAGTATGAAGCATGTCCTGGGTGACAGAGAAAAGCTTTCATATGTCTGCCTTTGCTTACTTTCTCCTATCACACTGTATGTCCAACCTTTATTAAAGTATTTTATGAGTATACAAGAGTCTTGTGAACACTTTCAACTATCTTACCTGTGTAACTATTACAATGTGTTAAGTAGTTGAGAGTGGTTCCAATAGCTTGCTCAACTGGTTGAGTAAAATGTGGACTCAATGGTGCTACACATGGAAATCGAGATGTCCAGAATTCTATTTGAAAGTGAAAGTGTCAGTCGCTCAATCCTGTCTGACTCTTTGCAACCCCGTTGATTGTAGCCTGCCAAGGTCCTCTGTCTATGGAATTCCCTAGGCACGAATACTAGAGTGGGTTGCCATTTCATTCTCCAGAGGATATTCCTGACCCAGGGTTCTCCAGGGTTCTATTTGTATAATATAAAACAATTCTCAAATGATGGCCTCCCCAGACCAGCAACACCACCATTACCTAGGGATTGTTTAAAATGAAAATTCTCAGTCCTCCTTCAGAGCTACTAAATCAGAAATTTTGGCACTGGGACCCAGAAATCCCTGTTTTAACAAATCCTCCAAAAGATAGGATATATGCAGTTTGAAAACCTTTGATATAGAAGAAATTCATAGGGATATAACAATGCAAGTGTATTTACTATGTGACTTGTTCACTAATTCCCTAGTTCCCAAAGAACACTCAAAAAACATTTTCTTCACAACTGATTTAACAAATGCATTGGGATGACTCAGGGAACTCACACCGGGGCTCTGTAACAACCCAGAAGGGTGGGAGGGACATAGGGAGTGGGAGGGAGGGGACATATGTATACCCTGACTGATTTATGCTGAGGTATGGCAGAAACCAACGCAATATCATAAAGCAATTATCCTCCAATTAAAAGGAAAAAAAGAAATATACTGGGGCAAAGGCTCTGACTATTATCAGCATGCCAGCTATTAAAGTGAAATATGGGGCTTCCTTGGTGGCTCAGATGGTAAAGGATCAGCCTGCAACGTGGGAGACCTGATTTGATCCCTGGTTTGGGAAGATCCCCTGGAAAAGGGAATAGCCACCCACGCCAGTATTCTGGCTTGGAGAATTCCATGGACAGAGGAAACTGGCGGGCTAGAATCCATGGAGTTGCAAAGAGTTGGACATGACTGAGTGACTTTCACGTTCAATTTTCATGCTACCTTTATTATGGGTTCACTATAATCAGTAAGAATGATGGGCAATTGTTGAGGATAGGTAGCTAAGATGGCAGGGCAGGAAGACACTGAATCCCCTCCTTCCATAGACACACCACAATTACAACTACTTACAGGAGCAACCGTCTATGATATTTATGATATCATATGATAGAATATCAACTTAAAAGACTAGCAGAAAATATTTTCAACAACTAAAGACATATAGGCAGAAACAGAATAATACAGGGCAGGAGGAATGGAGAAACAGTACAGTCAGGACCCACATCCCCATTTCAGCAACACACAAACAGAGGAATAGTGCAATCATAGAGGTCTCCTCCTTAAGAAGTGAGGTGTCTGAGCAATTGGGCTCCCCAGTCTAAGGGTCCTGCACAGGGAAAACGAGGCATCAGAAAACCTGGCTTTGAAAACCAGCAGGGTTTTTGTTCAGGTGAGCTGGAAACCTATAGGAAACAGATTAAAAAGTCACATGCAAAATCTCACAGGCTCTGAGTCCCAGCACAAAGACAGTGATCTGAAAGGACTCACCTGTTGTTAATCCTAAAGAGCCTCCAACCCATAGAGATGGGAGGCAATGGGGAACCCCACCCCCCAGAGAAACAGATGCTGTCAGAAGCCATCCGAAGACCTTGTTCGAAGAGGACACTGGTGCTAGCAAGTGCCATTTTGGATCCTCCCTCTAGCCTGTGAGTGTTAGTGGCTTACCTGTCCACCAGCGGGCTAGCACAAAACCTGAGCTCCCAGAGCCCCCATAGTCAGCTACTCTAGGACCCAGCCCAGCTCCCAAACTCCAGGCAACACAGGAAGCCCTGCAAGGACCAAGGCTTGCCCTAGCCCCAAGCTGCCAGAAGCCACACAGACTGCAGAATAATGAATTACCCTCTTGTGAGCCAGCAATAGTGCCAAGAGGGCTTGCGCCACAGAGCCAACCACACAAGAAGCCTACCCACCCTCCAGTAAACCTGCAGCCACTTGATGCAGACTGTAGTCAACTGTGCCAGGGACCAATACTACCTACCACTGTACCCACAGCAGCCCTTGCCACAACAGAAGGGACCACACAGCACATATAGGGGGCATTCTTAGAGCACATGGCTCTGCTAAGCAGAGGGGAGCATGCCTCTGGGCTCTACAGGACATTCGTTACCTAAGACTACTACTTCAAGATCAAGAAACGTAATCAAAATACCAAGCATATAAACAGAAGATTGAGCTGTCCAATGGTAAAAGTTAATGAAAAACTAGAAAATTCTGGTCTTGGCTGTGAGTACCTGGTATTAGACTTCTCCTATTAAATACAACTGGAGACAAAACCAAGAATGAATATATAAAATCTTCAAACACCTATGTAGGGCTGTAAGAAAGAAGACACAAGAGAATCCCCATAGTCAACCAAGTTCTCTCCCTCGGAAAATTACACAGGCCACAGTTCAGAAAATGGAAGCATAGGACAGTAGTTTTGCTAAATTAAGGATGCAGAAATCAAAGTTCAGTGCACCTTGTGGTAGGTAGAATTCGCAATGCCATACTGAGGGGGGCCAGAAAGAGTGAATCCCTCAGGCTTGCATGATAAGCCCTTAGTCCTTAGCCAAATTCTAAACTGCAAATTTACAGGGCAAGACTCTAACTGGTTGTGTTAAGAAGTTGAAATTGAAAAGAAATTCTAGAGGTAACAAGAGTGCCTGAAAGATTTCGCATTTGGGGCCAAACTAGAGCATAAGCACCCCATAAAGCAACCCTGGCATTCAGTTCAGACCCAAGAAAACTTATGCCATAGAAGTGGGGACCATGAACTAAGTGGAGAAACAAACAGATCTTTCCTTAAAATAAAACTGAAATAGATCTTTCCTTAAACTAAATCTTGGTATGATTCAGGTGATGCATTTGCAGTTTATCTACCTATCAGAACAAAAAGTTTAAAAGACTTAAGAAGAAAATAACATAACCCCAAAGCTGCTGCTGCTGCTGCTAAGTCACTTCAGTTGTGTCCAACTCCGTGTGACCCCACAGATGGCAGCCCACCAGGCTCCGCCGTCCCTGGGATTCTCCAGGCAAGAATACTGGAGGGGGTTGCCATTTCCTTCTCCAGTGTATTAAAGTGAAAAGTGAAAGTGAAGTCGCTCAGTTGCCTCTGACTCCTAGCGACCCCATGGACTGCAGCCTACCAGGCCCCTCCGTCCATGGGATTTTCCAGGCAAGAGTACTGGAGTGGGGTGCTATTGCCTTCTCCCAACCACAAAGCTACTATAATATAAATTCACACCATCCATCATATAATTTTTTAAAAAGGCAGGAAAGACTGATCAATAACCAAGAGAAAATAATCGGTTAAATCAGGCATCTATTCATGATGAAATTCTCAATAAACTCAGAATAGAAAGGACTTGCACAACATGATTAGAAGTTAAGATACCTACCACAAATATCATATCTAATGGTGAAAAGACAGAAGGTCTTTCCTCCATGACAGACTACAAAGCCCAGATGCGTGCTCTCACAACTTTTCAACATTGTATTGAAAGTTCTACCTCATGTAATCTGATAAGAAAGGCATCTACACTTGAAAGGGAAGATTATCTAGTTGTAAATGACACTATCTTCTATGCAGAAAATTCAAAGGCACACACATGCACATACATATACACACATGTACAAATTAGAACCAATGAAAAAGACAGAAAGGTCACCAGACAGAAGATCAAAATTCAAAATCAAATGTATTCCTATAGATCAACAATGAATAACTGAAAAAAGAAACTTAAAAATTTAGTATCAAAAGAATGAAATATTTAGAAACAAAAGAAGTTCAAGACTGGTACACTAAAAATTGCAAACACTGCTGAGGGAAATTAAATAACAAATGTAGAGATACTCCCTGTTCACAAATTGGAAGAGATAATACTGCTAAGAAAGCAATTCTCTCCAAATTAATCTACACATTCAACCAAATGTTTATAAAAATTCTGGCTGGCTTTTTGTGAAAATTTACAAGATGATTCTCAAATTCAAATAAAAATGTAATATAGCCAATGCAGCCCCACAATTGGAAAAACAAAAAAACTATGGAGACTTACCTTTCTAACATCAAAAATACTCCAAAGCTGTAATAATCAAAGTAATGAGGTACCAGCATGAGACTAGTCATACAGATCAATGGAATAGAATTAAGAGTCCCCAAGTAAATCCTTACATTTTTGGTCAACTAATTCTGACAAAGTTTCCACAACAACTCAATGAGCAAAGAATAGTCTTTTTTTAAAAAGTGGTGCTATAAAAACTGGAAATCCATTTGCCAAAAAAAATGCAGACCCGGCTTTATACCATATATAAAATTAACTTAAAATAGATCAAAGATCTAAACATAAGAGCTAAAATTCTCTTAGGAAAAACGTGTAAATCTTCATGATCCTGGATTATACAATGATTTGTTATATATGACACTGAAAGCAAAAGTGACAACAGAAAAAACAGGTACACTGAAGTCCAAAATTAAAACTCTTATGCTTCAAAAGAGCATCAATCAAGAAGTAAAAAGATAACCTACAGAACGGAGGAAAATATTTGTAAACCATATACAGGATAAGGGGCTTGTATCCAGAATATATAAAGAAATTTTATTATTTAACAATAAAAAGACAAAAACATTTTTGCGGTGAAAAAGTTTGGACATATTTATACAAAAAAAGATATACAAATGACTAATAACCACATGAAAAAATGCCCAATATCATTAGTCATTAGTGAAACGCAAATTAAAACCAGAAAACAGCATTTCACATACACTAATGTGGCAAGAATAAAAATGGCAAGTAACAGATATTAACAGAGATACAGAGAATCAGGTGCATACATATGACTAGTAGAAATGGAAGAATGGTGCAGCCACTCAGGAAAACAGTTCAGTGATTCTTTAAATGTTAAACATAAATTTACCATCAGTTCAGTCGCTCAGTCGTGTCCGACTCTTTCCAACCCCATGAATCCCTGCATGCCAGGCCTCCCTGTCCATCACCAACTCCCGGAGTTCACCCAGACTCACGTCCATCGAGTCAGTGATGCCATCCAGCCATCTCATCCTCTGTCGTCCCCTTCTCCGCCTGCCCCCAATCCCTCCCAGCATCAGAGTCTTTTCCAATGAGTCAACTCTTCACATGAGGTGGCCAAAGTACTGGAGTTTCAGCTTTAGCATCATTCCTTCCAAAGAAATCCCAGGGCTGATCTCCTTCAGAATGGACTGGTTGGATCTCCTTGCAGGCCAAGGGACTCTCAAGAGTCTTCTCCAACACCACAGTTCAAAAGCATCAATTCCTCAGCGTTCAGCCTTCTTCACAGTCCAACTCTCACATCCATACATGACCACAGGAAAAACCATAGCCTTGACTAGACGAACCTTTGTTGGCAAAGTAATGTCTCTGCTTTTGAATATGCTATCTAGGTTGGTCATAACTTTCCTTCCAAGGAGTAAGCGTCTTTTAATTTCATGGCTGCAGTCACCATCTGCAGTGAGTTTGGAGCCCAAAAAAATAAAGTCTGACACTGTTTCCCCATCTCTTTCCCATGAAGTGATGGGACCAGATGCCATGATCTTCGTTTTCTGAATGTTGAGCTTTAAGCCAACTTTTTCAC
>NW_011494717.1:3681309-3690175 GCF_000754665.1 Bison bison bison | reverse complement strand
ACTTTCTGCCTTAAGGGTGGTGTCATCTGCATATCTGAGGTTATTGATATTTCTCCTGGCAATCTTGATTCCAGCTTGTGCTTCTTCCAGTCCAGCGTTTCTCATGATGTACTCTGCATAGAAGTTAAATAAGCAGGGTGACAATATACAGCCTTGACGTATTCCTTTTCCTATTTGGAACCAGTCTGTTGTTCCATATCCAATTCTAACTGTTGCTTCCTGACCTGCATACAGATTTCTCAAGAGGCAGGTCAGGTGGTTTGGTATTCCCATCTCTTTCAGAATTTTCCACAGTTTATTGTGATCCACACAGTCAAAGGCTTTGGCATAGTCAATAAAGCAGAAACAGATGTTTTTCTGGAACTCTTTTGCTTTTTCCATGATCCAGCAGATGTTGGCAATTTGATCTCTGGTTCCTCTGCTTTTTCTAAACCCTGCTTGAACATCAGGAAGTTCACGGTTCACAAATTGCTGAAGCCTGGCTTGGAGAATTTTGAGCATTACTTTACTAGCGTTTGAGATGAGTGCAATTGTGCGGTAGTTTGAGTATTGTTTGGCATTGCCTTTCTTTGGGATTGGAATGAAAACTGACCTTTTCCAGTCCTGTGGCCACTGCTGAGTTTTCCAAATTTGCTGGCATATTGAGTGCAGCACTTTCACAGCATCATCTTTCAGGATTTGAAATAGCTCAACTGGAATTCCATCACCTCCACTAGCTTTGTAGTGATGCTTCCTAAGACCCACTTGACTTCACATTCCAGCATGTCTGGCTCTAGGTCAGTGATCACACCATCGTGATTATCTGGGTCGTGAAGAACTTTTTTGCAGAGTTCTTCTGTTTATTCTTGCCATCTCTTCTTAATATCTTCTGCTTCTGTTAGGTCCATACCATTTCTGTCCTTTATCGAGCCCATCTTTGCATGAAATGTTCCCTTGGTATCTCTAATTTTCTTGAAGAGATTTCTAGTCTTTCCCATTCTGTTGTTTTCCTCTATGATCCGGTAATTCTACTCAGATATATAGCCAAGAGAAAGGAACACATGTATTCACATAAATGCTTATAAAATATCTTTTTAGCAGCACTAATCATAATAGTGGAAACTTAGGAACAGCTAAAACAGTGTATTCACACAATGAAATGCAGGGATTAATGTTTCGCAGAAATGATAGTGGATGATAAAAATGTTATAAAAATTATTTCTGATGACAGTTCACAACTTTTTTAATTACAAAAAAACACTGACAATTTATGTCACAGTGTCTTATTATATTTGGGTCTTTAATCAGTTTGGGTTTATTTTTGTATATGGTGTGATAAAATGTTCAGATTTCCTTCTTTACATGTAGCTGCCCAGTTTTCCTGCTTGTTCAAGAGAGGCTGTCTTCATTGTATGTTCTTGCCTTGTCATAGATGAATTGACCATTAGTGCTTTGGTTTATTTCTGAACTCTTTTCTGTTCCATTGATCTGTGTTTCTTTTTGTGCCAGTACTAAACTAAAAGAAAGTGGAAGTTGCTCAGTCCTGACTCTCTAAGACCACTTGACATTGAATTCTACACTTGAAAAGGGTATATGAAAACACGCCTCTAATTAGTTTTTAAAGCAGCAAAATTAAAAGTCACAGACAAAACCTGAAAAAATTCATTGTTATTAAGAGCCAAATTAATATAAATTAAAATATATCAGAAAATAACTTCAAAAATGAAAACAAACACTTCAAAATTTACAAGATGCAGCTGAAGAATACTTGAAACAAGTCTACAGTATTAAATAATTCTATTACACAAAGATTTAAAATAATTGAAGTGGCTCAGACGGTAAAGCGTCTGCCTACAATGCGGGAGACCCGGGTTCAATCCCTGGGTCAGGAAGATCCTCTGGAGAAGGAAATGGCAATCCACTCCAGTACTCTTGCCTGGAAAAGCCCATGGATGGAGGAGCCTGGTAGGCTACAGTCCATGGGGTCACAGAGAGTCAGACACAACTGAGCGACTTCACTTCTTTAAGTTGCTTACAACTGCCAAGCAAAAAGTTTGAATAGGGGGTAAACTGCAGTTAACAGCCATTTCAGCTCTTAGCACAGAAGTTCTACCCATTCTCCACAGGCCCTGGAAGGCAGCCCTACAATAATTCCTAGAGCAAATTTATGTAAACAAACTAGATAATGTGGGTGAAACGAACAAATTCCTAGAATGACACAAATAACCAAAACTGACTCAGGAAAAAAAGAAAATCTGAACATACCTATAACAAGCAAAGAAACTGAAGTAGGAATTAGCACTTCTTGTAAAGAAAAGCCCAGGCTCAAAGAGCTTTACTGGTAAATTCTGTCAAATTTTAAAGGAAGAAATAACACCAATCCTACATAAAATTCTTCACACAATAGAGAAGTAAATATTTCCCAAGTCATTCTTTTATCCTGATGCCATATCCAAACTAGACATCACAAGGAAGGAAAAAAAAAAAGCCTACAGACCAAAACTCCCTATTAACAACATTAATCAAAAACAGCATGGTACAAAAACCATCATACACGGGCTTCCCTGGTAGTTCAGCTAGTAAAGAAGGAGACCTCAGTTCAATTCCCAGGTCAGGAAGATCCCCTGGAGAAGGGACAGGCTACCCACTCCAGTATTCTTGAGTTTTCCTGATGGTTCAACTGGCAAAGAACCCGCCTCCAGTGTGGGAGACCTGGGTTCGATCCCTGGGTTGTGAAGATCCCCTGGAGAAGGAAATGGCTACCCACTCCAGTATTCTGGTCTGGAGAATTCCATGGACTGTATAGTCAGGTGGTCTTAGAGAGTCAGACAGGACTGAGCAACTTCCACTTTCTTTTAGTTTGGTACTGGCACAAAAAGACACACAGATCAATGGAACAGAAAAGAGTTCAGAAATAAACCAAAGCACTAATGGTCAATTCATCTATGACAAAGAAGGCAAGAACATACAATGAAGACAGCCTCTCTTGAACAAGCAGGAAAACTGGGCAGCTACATGTAAAGAAGGAAATCTGAACATTTTATCACACCATATACAAAAATAAACCCAAATTGATTAAGAACCCAAATATAATAAGACACCGTAACATAAACCATAACACTATTTTTTTTTTAAATCTGTCTCCCAAAACAAAGAAGGGCTTCCCTGGTAGCTCAGCTGATAAAGAATCCACTGGCAATGCAGGAGACCCCAGTCTAATTCCTGGGTCATGAAGATTCCCTGGAGAAGGGATAGGTTACCCACTCCAGTATTCTTGGGTTTCCCCGGGGCTCAGACAGTAAAGAATCTGCCTGCAATGCAGTAGACCTGGGTTCAATCCCTGGGTTGGGAAGATCCCTGGAGGAGGGCATGGGAACCCACTCCAGTATTCTTGCCTGGAGAATCCCCATGGACAGAGGAGCCTGGCAGCTTATAGTCCACGGGGTGGCAAAGAGTTGGACATGACTGAGCAACAAAGCACAGCACAGCAAAACAAAGAAAACAAAAGCAAAAATAAACAAATGGGACCTGACTAAATGTAAAAGCTTCTTCACATAAAGGAAACCATTAGCAAAAAGACAACCTATGGAATAGAAGAAATATTTGCAAATGATATGACTGATAAAGGGTTAATATCCAAAATAAACAGCCCATTCAACTCAACAGGAGAACGCAAACATGATTAAAAATGTGCAGACAACCTGAATAGCCACTTTTTCCAAAAATATACAGATGTCCAACAAGTACATGAAAAAAATGCTCAACACTGCTAATCAGAGAAATGCAAACTAAAACAATGAAATCACATCACAACTGTCAAAATGGCTATCATCACAAATACAAACAACAAACGTTGGTGAGGATGTAGAGAAAAAGGAACCCTTGTGCACTGCTGCTGGGAAGGTAAACTGGCACGATTTCTATGGAGGTTCCTCAAAAAACTAAAAATAGAACTACCAAATGATCCAGGAATTCCACTGCTAGGTATGTATCTGAAAAAAATAAATATAGTAGTTCAAAAAGATATATGTACTCCTATGTCCACAGCAGCATTATTTACAATATCCAAGATAAGGAAGCAACCCAAGTGTCCACCAACAGAATAACAAATAAGAAATAGTGGTACGTACATACACACACAAAAAACACACAATATGGAATATTACTCATTCATTAAAAGGAATTAAATTCTGTCATTTGCAAAAACATGGATGAATCTAGAATATTATGCTTAGTGAAATAAGTCAGAGAAAGACAAACACTTTATTAATTCTATGTGGAATCTAAAAATTAACACAAATGAATGTGATGACAAAACAGAAACAGACTCACAGATATAGAGAACTAGTGATTGATTACCAATGCGGGGAGGGGCCGGGGACAACAAGGGTTGGGGATTAAGAGGTACAAATTACAATATATAAAGTGAAAGTATTCAAATATAGCCATTATTCTGTAATAACTTTAAATATAATCTATAAAAAATACTGGATCACTATGTTGCACACCTGAAACTTACTATTATAAATTAACAATAAAAATTGTTTTGAAAACAAATTTGAAAAAGAAAATGAATGAACCATAGCTATACATGAAATGGATGAATCTTAACATCTAAAAAACTGCAAAAGCAAATTACAGATACAAAAACAGACCATGATTTCCACTGACAACCATTAAAAGAAAAGAAAGCAACATTACTTCTTTACTGTTGGCAATATTAGGTGGTAAAACTTTTTAAAACATAAAAAGTAAGAAGGGAAATACGCAATAGTCAAGATAGCAGTTCAGTTGGAAAAGGCATAAATATCAAAAAGGAGAGGGAAAGAACTTCTGAAGTTTTGGCAATGTTCTATTCTTAAATGTGTAGTGGTTATCATCAGTGTTCAATCAGAAGTAATCCCTCCAACTGCATAATTCTGTTTGGTGCAGTTTTCTTTATGCTACATTTTAAAATAACAGAAGTTTAAAATGCATTATATGCCAATAACTAATGATGACATGCAAAGAATGTTCTTGGTTCAGGATGCTGTGCTCCCTTTCCTGGGTCTTTAAAAAAAAAAAAAAAAAACCTTGAGGTTTGATATTTCATTTAATTTTGAAACCCTTGCAACAGATATCAGAACTATTCATTACATTTCTTTCTTCAACAGTTTCAAAGGATAACTTACTTAATTCATAAGCTATACATATGCATCATACATGTAATTTAAGAAGTTTAAGATTTCACTTGTCATAAAATTTATCTTTTTTAAAGTGTAAAACTCAATGAGCTTCAGTATATTCAGAGTTGTGCAACTGCTATCACCAATGAACTTCAGAACATTTTTCATCACCCCAAAGAGAAACTCCATACCCATCACCTACCTCCCCTCAGGCCTTGGGAATCAAAACAAAAGTAGTGCGTTTGTAGTGAGTCAGCGTTACTTGGCTGTACTATGCTTTCTATAATTTTCTTTCCGGTACTCCTAAGTTCCCTACCAAACTATATCACACCTTTTAAGAATCAGGCTCACACATTATACTTCTTTAAGTCTTTTAACTGGTTCCTAGGCAGTTAGATACACCATCCTCTGTGGACGTAAAACACCTCTTATATACCCTTATTGCATTCTACATCAGATCAGATCAGTCACTCAGTCGTGTCCGACTCTTTGAAACCCCATGAATCGCAGCACGCCAGGCCTCCCTGTCCATCACCAACTCCCGGAGTTCACCCAGACTCACGTCCATTGGGTCAGTGATGCCATCCAGCCATCTCATCCTCTGTCATCCCCTTCTCCTCTTGCTCCCAATCCCTCCCAGCATCAAAGTCTTTTCCAATGAGTCAACTCTTCGCATGAGGTGGCCAAAGTACTGGAGTTTCAGCTTTAGCACCATTCCTTCCAAAGAAATCCCAGGGCTGATCTCCTTCAGAATGGACTGGTTGGATCTCCTTGCAGTCCAAGGGACTCTCAAGAGTCTTCTCCAACACCACAGTTCAAAAGCATTAATTCTTCGGCACTCAGCCTTCTTCACAGTCCAACTCTCATATCCATACATGACCACAGGAAAAACCATAGCCTTGACTAGACAGACCTTTGTTGGCAAAGTAATGTCTCTGCTTTGAATATGCTATCGAGGTTGGTCATAACTTTCCTTCCAAGGAGTAAGCGTCTTTTAATTTCATGGCTGCAGTCACCATCTGCAGTGATTTTGGAGCCCAAAAAAATAAAGTCTGACACTGTTTCCACTGTTTTCCCATCTGTTTCCCATGAAGTGATGGGACCAGATGCCATGATCTTCATTTTCTGAATGTTGAGATTTAAGCCAACTTTTTCACTCCCCACTTTCTACGTATCAACCTTTATAATAAATGTTTACAAATTGGTTTCCACCACTGTAAATGACATATCTTTAAGAAGCAGAATTTTACTTATTTTTCTATCTCCTACATCTAATACAGTGACTTTCAAAACTTTTGATGAATGAAGGCACCATAAGAAGAATATAATGAGTTTAAAAAGGATGATGATTTAGTAACGAGAAGATATTCAAAGATCATTATGTTCAAGGACATAAAGACAGAAATAAATACACTGTGCTACACAAAAGCATTATGACAAGAGTAGCTTTAGTCAGCAACTTATCACTTTATGATTACTAAAAAATTATGACAAAACTAAGGAAATATATTAAAACTATTACTTAGGGTTCACACGAAGATGTTAATGCATCATAGCCAAAGGGGAATGACTATTAGAATAAATCTTAAACGTATCTAGGTTATATTATGATATCCATACCAAGAAAAATTATTCTAAAAGTCAAGTAGAGATAAAAATACAATGCTGGAGACTTCTGAAAATGGATGAGAATTCAGAGTAGAAACCAAAAAAATGTTTTAAAAGAGAGCTTCAATTTTTAAAAGTGAAAACGATGAAGAATATTTTTAAGTCTGTTTTCTGAGAAGACAAAACTATTTTTAAACACATGAAACTATAATGTGTTTGAGTAAGAACTATCTTTGTAAATAAAATTAAATGAATTAAATTTTTCATCACAATATGCATATGGCATGATTTTGTTAAAACATATACACACACATATACTGTTTAGGAAGTATCACAATTATTTTACAGTGAAAAAATTTAACTCAAAACATTCAATACACAAAACAAAAATAATTTTCTTTGGGTGTACACAAATAATATTCATTAATAATGTAAGAAAGTTTTATCATTTAAAATATTAGAGCTCAATATTCTTATTAAAATCTGAAATGCAGACTTGAAAAAATATTTTCTACAGGATTTATTAATTCAAATTCTGTGAATAAGTCTGTTCATTTCTGATCATTTCCAAACATAAAATACTATACAGTAAGACATAAATGAAGTTAAAAGAATTCTAAAAATCTAAAGGAGTATGCAGCCCTTCGTGATTAAATTAGTGCCCCAAAATTCATTATTACTAACTTTATCTTACTTTAGCATTCAAATTCTTTAAAACTAATCAAATCATTAAAAAAAAAACACCCACACAAGAACAAAAGCAACCCAGAGATACAATAGTCATAGAAGTTATGTAGAGTGAATTATTTTCCAATAGAATCACTCTTCTAAACTGTAGTAAATAACTTTAATATCTGGTGAGGTTTGAGGGCAAGTAACACAAAATTATTCAAAAAAATTAGGTAAGAATGAGTAAATGTTAAAACTCTTTCTAAAATAATCACAACTAGATATTAACTCATAATGTAAAAATATATAAATAATGTCTACCTGCCTTGAATAAATTAACTTTCAGGATACAAAATTTAAATGTCAATATATTCATAAATAGTATTTCTGGAAATTATTTCCTAGGCTCAAAAAATAATACCAACACATATTCAACACTCAATATATATGTACAAATGACAAAGCTTATTCCCTTAGCCAGCTTTGAAAATTTAAGTTTTTCACAAAATTCTTTATATCCCTAGATCTCTAGTTTTTCAAAACTATTTGATTTACACTGACTCTTAAGCACACTTGTATAATTTTAAGGTTCTATCTTTGCACCAAAACACTGGATTTGCCCAATAAATATTTGAACTAAACATAGTCATACAGCTGTATCTGACTCTGTAATCCCATGGAATGTAGCACACCAGGCTCCTCTGTCCATGGAATTCTCCAGGCAAGAATACTGGAGTGGGTTGCCATTTCCTTCTCCAGGGGATCTTCCCAACCCAGGGATCGAACCCAGGTCTCCTGCAGTGCAGGCGGATTCTTTACCAACTGAGTGACAATATTTACTTGCAAAATAAATTTCAATTCACAGGTAAATGCTCTGACAATATCTATACTCCTACCACTAGAGAAGGATGTTCTTTAATGTCACAAATACCCACATATCACAAATATCCACAAGCAATAAACCCAAACCCAAATTAAAAGTAGATATAATGATAAAATGAAAGGAAGAAAAACACCATAGTAAGAGCTAAAAAGCACCTGGTCCCATCACTTCATGGGAAATAGATGGGGAAACAGTGGAAACAGTGTCAGGCTTTATCTTTTGGGGCTCCAAAATCATTGCAGATGGTGACTGCAGCCATGAAATTAAAAGACGCTTACTCCTTGGAAGAAAAGTTATGACCAACCTAGATAGCATATTCAAAAGCAGAGACATTACTTTGCCAACAAAGGTCCGTCAAGGCTATGGTTTTTCCAGTGGTCATGTATGGATATGACAGTTGGACTGTGAAGAAAGCTGAGCACTGAAGAATTGATGCTTTTGAACTGTGGTGTTGGAGAAGACTCTTGAGAGTTCCTTGGACTGCAAGGAGATCCAATCAGTCCATTCTAAAGGAGATCAGCCCTGGGTGTTCTTTGGAAGGAATGATGCTGAAGCTGAAACT
>NW_011494717.1:3678706-3681209 GCF_000754665.1 Bison bison bison | reverse complement strand
TCTTTGGAAGGAATGATGCTGAAGCTGAAACTCCAGTACTTTGGCCACCTGATGCGAAGAGCTGACTCATTGGAAAAGACTTTGATGCTGGGAGGGATTGGGGGCAGGAGGAAAAAGGGATGACAGAGGATGAGATGTCTGGATGGCATCACCAACTCGAAGGATGTGAGTTTGAGTGAACTCCGGGAGATGGTGATGGACAGGGAGGCCTGGCGTGCTGCGATTCATGGGGTTGGAAAGAGTCGGACACGACTGAGCAACTGAACTGAACTGAACTGAAGAGCTAAAAAAATGGGAAAATAGGATTAACCATGACCTTCTGATAAATGTCAGTCCTATAAGCACCTCTACTTCTGAGGGAATACAGTTACACAGGGTTAACTCTGTATATAACTCAGGACTGAAATTAGGACCCTACAAAGCAGCAACTGAAACACAGACATTAGTCAGTGAAGACAGCTGAAAATATTGAAATGATATTATCTAGTGACTGTAAAAGCATGTGTAAAAATTATTTCTTGAATAAAAGTTTTTCAAGATACTTTAGAGGTGAAACACATTTCCTAAGTAACACTTTTTACATTAAATAACAATTCTTGGTGTCAAAAATTTCTCTAACATTCTAGTTACTGTCTCCTGAGAAAATAATCTGAACAATCTAGATTATTTTAACAGTTTTAATATATTAGAAGTTGTTCTACACTTACAACTTTTAAAATATATCTGGAACATCTAATTATAGCAATTACTGTGTATCCTATGTACCATCTGTTGATGCATAAACCATCTGAACTTTCTTCTCCCTCTACTGAAAAAGCAAACAAAAATGAACATGATGAATACAATTTTCAAAGCATTATGGGTTCAATTAATAGTTACTCAAGATTTGACATAAATAGAATTTCTACATAATTCCTAAAAGTCCCAATATAAAAAGATATGAAATACAGCATAAACAAATTATGCATACACTAAAATGTAAACAAATAACCATATACAGAGAAACTAAAAATAGCTTTCTTAAACAAGTATAACCTCTGTGAAACACCTATAGCCTATTCCAATGCTTATTTAAAACAATAATTATCTCTTAATCATAAGTCCTAACTTCAAAATAGAAATTTAACCATTAATCTCACACTGTTAAGTAGGATGTGTGCACACGCATACATTGTCCTAAACACTCCTTACAGAGTAGCATCAGAACTTTTTCATGTTACCATTTCCCAAAATATTTTCAAAGTAAATATAGTTGCTTTATTATAATGATTACTGGCTAACAATAAGCATCTACTATGAACCAGGTAATAGTGACACTGACGAAGCTGAAGCTGAACAGTTCTGTGAAGACCTACAAGACCTTTTAGACCTAACACCAAAAAAGACTTTCTTTTCATTGTAGGGGACTGGAATGCAAAAGTAGGAAGTCAAGAAACATTTGGAATAACAGGCAAATTTGGCCTTAGAATACGGAATGATGCAGGGCAAAGGCTAATAGAGTTTTGCCAAGAGAACACACTGGTCATAGCAAACACCCTCTTACAATAACATAAGAAAAGACTCTACACATGGACATCACCAGATGGCCAACACCGAAATCAGATTGATTATATTCTTTCCAGCCAAAGATGAAGAAGCTCTACACAGTCAGCAAAAATAAGACCGGGACCTGACTGTGGATCAGATTGCTAATGCTAAGTTGCTTCAGTCGTGTCCGACTCTGTGTGACCCCATAGACGGCAGCCCACCAGGCTCCCCCATCCCTGGGATTCTCCAGGCAAGAACACTGGAGTGGGTTGCCATTTCCTTCTCCAATGCATGAAAGTGAAAAGTCAAAGTCAAGTTGCTCAGTCGTGTTCGACCCTCAGCGACCCCATGGACTGCAGCCTTCCAGGCTCCTCCATCCATGGGATTTTCCAGGCAAGAGTACTGGAGTGGGGTGCCATTGCCTTCTTCGGTGGATCAGATTATGAACTCCTTATTGCCAAATTCAGACCTATATTGAAGAAAGTGGGGAAAACCACTAGACCATTCAGGTATGACCTAAATCAAATCCCTTATAATTATACAGTGGAAGTAAGAAATAGATTTAAGGGACTAGATCTGATAGACAGAGTGCCTGATGAACTATGGACAGAGGTTCGTGACACTGTACAGGAGAAAGGGATCAAGACCATCCCCAAGAAAAGGAAATGCAAAAAAGCAAAATGGCTGTCTAAGGAGGCTTTACAAATAGCTGTGAAAAGAAGAGAAGTGAAAAGCAAAGGAGAAAAGGAAAGATATACCTATTTGAATGCAGAGTTCCAAAGAATAGCAAGAAGAGATAAGAAAGCCTTCCTCAGCAATCAATGCAAAGAAATAGAGGAAAACAACAGAATGGGAAAGAATAGAGATCTCTTCAAGAAAATCAGAGATACCAAGGGAACATTTCATGCAAAGATGGGCTCAATAAAGGACAGAAATGGTATGGACCTAACAGAAGCAGAAGATATTAAGAAGAGGT
>NW_011494717.1:3677379-3678606 GCF_000754665.1 Bison bison bison | reverse complement strand
AGGAGATCCAACCAGTCCATCCTAAAGGAAATTAGTCCTGAATATTCATTGGAAGGACTGATGCTGAAATTGAAACTCCAGTACTTTAGCCACCTGATGCGAAGAGCTGACTCATTTGAAAAGACCCTAATGCTGGGAAAGACTGAGGCAGGAGAAGGGGACGACAGAGGATTAGATGGGTGGATAGCATCACCAACTCAATGGACATGAGTCTGGGTCAAATCTGGGATTTGGTGATGGACAGGGAAGGCTGGCGTGCTGCAGTCCATGGGGTCGCAGAGAGTTGGACATGACTGAGCAACTGAACTGAACTGAGGTACTAGTGAAAACACTTTGTGTTTTATTTAATCCTCCACCAGACAATGGAGTAATTACGATGATCTCCATTTTACAGATGAAGAAGCTGAGGAACAGATCAGTTAAAAAGCTTATCTACTCAATTAATAAAGGATGGAAAAAGGAATTCAAATTCAGGGAATTTGGCCTCAATGCCCATACTTTTCACTACCATGCTAGATTTAATACAGGTGATTTATGAATATATATCACTTAGTGTTATATTTTCAAAATTCCATCTGGCATTTTGCATGCTTGTCAGCCACTCCCCTTTGGATGTCCAGATATCTCAAATTTAAAATGTGAGACAATATTCTTCTCTAAAACTGGGTTGCCATTCCAGATTTCTTTCAAAGATGTCTTCCAGGTAAATAAACAAACTGTATAAGACATACTCATTGGTGAATAGCTGAGAGCATTTCCTATAAGATCAGAAGCAAGAAACGAATGTTCACTCTTGACACTTTTATTCAACACAGTTTTAGAAATCCTAGCCATAGCAATCAGAGAAGAAAAAGTTAAGTAAAAGAAATTCAAATTGGAAAAGAAGAAGCAAAACTGTCACTGCTTGCAGATGACATGATACAATATACAGAAAATCCTAAAGATGGTACCAGGAGAAATATCAATAACCTCAGATGTGCAGATGACACCACCCTTATGGCAGAAGAGTGAAGAGGAACTAAAAAGCCTCTTGATGAAAGTGAAAGAGGAGAGTGAAAAAGCTGGCTTAAAGCTCAACATTCAGAAAACTAAAATCATGGCATCTGGTCCCATCACTTCATGGGAGATAGATGGGGAAACAATGGAAACAGTGTCAGACTTTATTTTGGGGGGCTCCAAAATCACTGCAGATGGTGACTGCAGCCATGAAATTAAAAGACGCGTAGT
>NW_011494717.1:3675935-3677279 GCF_000754665.1 Bison bison bison | reverse complement strand
ATAAAGGACAGAAATGGTATGGACCTAACAGAAGCAGAAGATATTAAGAAGAGGTGGCAAGAATACACAGAAGAACTGTACAAAAAAGATCTTCATGACCCAGATAATCACGATGGTGTGACCACTCACCTAGAGCCAGACATGCTAGAATGTGAAGTCAAGTGGGCCTTAGGAAGCATCACTACGAACAAAGCTAGTGGATGGAATTTCAGTTGAGCTATTTCAAATCCTAAAAGATGATGCTGTGAAAGTGATGTACTCAATATGTCAGCAAATTTGGAAAACTCAGCAGTGGCCACAGGACTGGAAAAGGTCAGTTTTCATTTCAATCCCAAAGAAAGGCAATGCCAAAGAATACTCAAATGACCACACAATTGCACTCATCTCACACGCTAGTAAAGCAATGCTCAAAATTCTCCAAGCCAGGCTTCAACAATATATGAACCGTGAACTTCCAGATGTTCAAGCAGGGTTTAGAAAAAGCAGAGGAACCAGAGACCAAAGTTTCAACATCCACTGGATCATTGAAAAAGCAAGACAGTTCCAGAAAAAAACATCTACTTCTATTGACTATGCCAAAGCCTTTAACTGTGTGGATCACATAAACTGGATAATTCTTCAAGAGATGGGAATACCAGACCCCCTGACCTGCCCCTTGAGAAATCTGTACGCAGGTCAGGAAGCAACCATTAGAACTGGACATGAATCAACAGACTGGTTCCAAATAGGAAAAGGAGTAGGTCAAGGTTGTATATTGTCACCCTGCTTATTTAACTTATATGCAGAGTACATCATGAGGGAACGCTGGGGTGGATGAAGCACAAGCTGGAATCAAGATTGCTGGGAGAAATATCAATAACCTAATACACAGATGACACCACCCTTACGGCAGAAAGTGAGGAAGAACTAAAGAGCCTCTTGATGAAAGTGAGAGAGTGAAAAAGTGGGCTTAAAACTCAACATGCAGAAGACTAAGATCATGGCATCTGGTCCCATCATTTCATGGGAAATAGATGGGGAAACAGTGGCTGACTTTATTTTGGGGAGGCTCCAAAATCACTGCAGATGGTGACTGCAGCCATGAAATTAAAAGACGCTTACTCCTTGGAAGGAAAGTTATGACCAACCTAGACAGCATATTCAAAAGCAGAGACATTACTTTGTCAACAAAGGTCCGTCTAGTCAAGGCTATGGTTTTTCCTGTGGTCATGTATGGATGTGAAAGTTGGACTGTGAAGAAGGCTGAGTGCCAAAGAATTGATGCTTTTGAACTGTGGTGTTGGAGAAGACTCTTGAGAGTCCCTTGGACTGCAAGGAGATCCAACCAGTCCATCCTAAAGGCTG
>NW_011494717.1:3645705-3675835 GCF_000754665.1 Bison bison bison | reverse complement strand
ACAGATTCAAAAGCAGAGACATTACTTTGTCAACAAAGGTCCGTCTAGTCAAGGCTATGGTTTTTCCTGTGGTCATGTATGGATGTGAGAGTTGGAGTATAAAGAAAGCTGAGCACCGAAGAATTGATGCTTTTGAACTGTGGTATTGGAAAAGATTCTTGAGAGTCCCTTGGACTGCAAGGAGATCCAACCAGTCCATCCTAAAGGAGGTCAGTCCTAGGTGTTCTTTGGAAGGAATGATGCTAAAGCTGAAACTCCAATACTTTGGCCACTTCATGCAAAGAGTTGACTCATTGTAAAAAACTGTGATGCTGGGAGGGATTGGAGGCAGGAAGAGAAGGGGACGACAGAGGATGAGATGGCTGGATGGCATCACCGACTCGACGGACATGAGTTTGGGTGAGCTCCAGGAGTTGGTGATGGACAGGGAGGCCTGGCATGCTGCAATTCATGGGGTCGCAAAGAGTTGGACATGACAGAGCGACTAAACTGAACTGAAAGATGGTACCAGAAAGCTATTAGAATTCATCAATGAATTCTGTAAAGTTGCAGGATACAAAATTAATATACAGAAATCTGTTGTATTTCTATACACTAACAACAAAAGATTAGAAAAAAATTAAAGAAACAATCCCATTTACCATCACATCAAAAAGAATAAATTACCTAGGAATAAACCTACCCTAAGAAAACAAAAGACATGTACTCTGAAAACTACAAGATGCTGATGAAAGAAATTGAAGATTACATAAACAGATGGAAATATAAACTATGTTCTTGGACTTGAAGAATCAGTATTTTCAAAATGACTATACTACCAAAGCAAACTACAGATTCAATGCAATCCCTATCAAGTAACCAATGGCATTTTTCACAGAATTATAACAAGAAAACCTTAAAATCTGTATGGACACACAAAAGACATCTAATAACCAAAGCAATCTTGAGAGAAACTGAGCTGAAGGAACCAGGTGCCCTGACTTAAGACTATACTACAAAGCTACAGTCATAAAAACAACAGGTATTGGCACAAACCCGAAAACATCACTGTAACAAATATCACTGTTTTTCTTAGAGTAAAACATAGGCAGAACACGCCCTAACAGAAATCACAGCAATATCTTCTTCAGGCCATCTGCTAGAGAAATGAAAATAAAAACAAAAAAACTAATGGGACCAATTTAAACTCAAAAGCTTTTGCACCACAAAGGAAACCTTTACACACATGAAAAGATCCTCAACATCACTAATTATTAGAGCAATGCAAACCAAAATTACCATGAGATATCACCTCACACTTGTTATAATGGCCATGATTAAAAAAAAAAAAAAAAAAAAAAAAAACCTACAACAGTAAATGCTAGAAAGGGTATGGAGAAAAGAGAACCTTCCTACACTGTTGGTAAGAATGCAAATTGGTACAGTTACAGATGAATGGATAAAGATGTAGTAATATATACAATGGGCTATTACTCAGCCATTAAAAAGAATGAAAAAATGCCATTTATAGCAACATGAATGAACTGAAGTTTATCATAAGTGATGTAAGTCAGAGATAAAGCTTACACGCAGGACCCCAGGTGGCATTAGTGGTAAAGAATCTTCCTGCCAAAGCAGAAGACACCAGAGATGCAGATTCAATCCCTGGGTCTGGAAGATCCCCTGGAGAAGGAAATGGCAACCCACTACAGTATTCTTTTCTAGAAAATTCAACAGGCAAGAGGATTCTGGTGGGTTACAGTCCATGGTGGTGGGGGTAGGGGGGTATCTCATAAGTTAGACAAGATTGAGCACTTTTCACTTCAGAATCTACTGTGTAGCATAAGGGACTCTACTCAATATTCTGTAATAACCCAAATGAGAAAAGAATCTGGCTCAGCAGTAAAGAATCTGCCTACAATGCAGGAGCCACAGGAGATGTGGATTCGGTCCCAGGATCAGGAGATTCCCCTGGAGAAGGGCAAGGCAACCCACTCCAGTATTCCTACCTGAAGAATCCCATGGACAGAGGAGCCTGGTGGGCTACATTTTTAGGGTCACAAAGAGTTGGACGAGACTGAAGCAATTTAGCATGCACGCAAGCACAGTTCACATGAAGATTCTTTTTGAAATAATTGTTACAGGACTTCCAGAGCAAAATAAAAAAGCAAGTAACCAACCAACCAACCACACCAATAAAACAAAAACAAAAGAACCCTGTAAAAACATCCTGGAGAAGGACTAGTAATTTTTATTTTGGAGAAAACAGTCTGTAAATAAAAACAATTGCCTTGAACATTTAAATATTCATATGTTATAGTAGGCTGCTGCTGCTAAGTCACTTCATTTGTGTCCAACTCTGTGCGACCCCATAGACAGCAGCCCACCAGGCTCCCCCGTCCCTGGGATTATCCAGGCAAGAACACGGGAGTGGGTTGCCATTTCCTTCTCCAATGCATGAAAGCGAAAAGTGAAAGTGAAGTCGCTCAGTCGTGTCCGACCCTCAGCGACCCCATGGACTGCAGCCCACCAGGCTCCTCCGTTCATGGGATTTTCCAGGCAGGAGTACTGGAGTGGGGTGCCATTTAGCCTACTATAAGGTTAAATCTAGACATTTGTCTAAATATTAGAGGCAGCAACTTCTACAAGCTAATGGCAGAAAGCAAAGAGGAACTAAAGAGCCTCTTGATGAAAAGGACAGTGAAAAAGCTCAACATTCAAAAAACTAAGAGCATGGCATCTGGTCCCATCACTTCATAGCAAATAGATGGGGAAAAAGTGGAAAAAGTACGATTTCATTTTCTTGGGCTCCAAAATCACTGCAGATGGTGACTGTAGCCATGAAATTAAAAGATGTTTGCTCCTTGAAAGAAAAGCTATGACAAACCTAGATAGTGTATTAAAAAGCAGAGACATCACTTTGCCAACAAAGGTCCATATTGTCAAAGCTATGGTTTTTCTAGTACTCATGTATGGATGTGAGAGTTGGACTATAAAGAAGGCTGAGTACTGAAGAATTGATGCTTTTGAACTGTGGTGTTGGAGAAGACTCTTGAGCATCCCCTGGACTGCAAGATCACACCAATCAATCCTAAAGGAAAGCAACCCCAAATATTCATTGGAAGAACTAATGCTGAAGCTGATGCTCCAATATTTTGGCCACCTGATGCAAAAGAGCTGACTCATTGGAAAAGACTTTGATGCTGAGAAAGATTGAGGGAATGAGGAGAAGGGGCTGACAAAGGATGAGATGGTTGGATGGTATCACCAACTCAATGAACATGAGTTTGAGCAAATCCAGGAGATGGTGAAGAACAGGGAAGCCTGGTGTGCTGCAGTTCATGGGATCGCAAAGAGTCAAACATGACTTAGCAACTGAACAACAACAAACTTCTATAACTAAAACAATACCTGAGCAAGAAGAAATAAATGCATTATATACTTCTAGGCCATTTCTAATACAATGTCCATTACCTTAAATTAGATTTAGCAGAGGATTAGTCTGACTTATTATGTATAGTCTGGACTCCAAATACAGAAACAATTCTAAACATTTTCTCCACATAAAAATACAAAATTACTATTTTCTCCACAATTCAAGAAGCTATCTATAGTAATTTCTAGAATAGCAATTCTGTACCTTAGCTATATATCAGAATCACTTGGGGAGCTTTAAAATCCTAATGGCAAGGCCACAGTTTGACCAATTAAAACAATCTACAATCTGTAAAACTGACACACAGGCATCAGAATTTTAAAAAAAGAAAACATCCTTTCTTAACGCCAATGCAAAGCCTAGCTTGAAAAGCATGGCTGTTAGAGTCCCTCTGCTAACATTTTTAATAGTCAAGAAAGTTTCTCAAGTATTGATTATCTTCAAATGAGAACTACTAAAACTATTTTGCTCTAGACTCAGACAAGCTACAGCCAATAATAGTAGCGAACAGCAGTTGTTACTATCGCCCTTGGATAAGTAATACAGGTAGAACCCAGATTGCACTCCAGGCAATGAAATCAGTTTATGTTGTTTTCTTATTTTGTTTTGTTTTAAAACTATGATGATAGCAAATCTATCGTGCTATTCTTTGTCCATAAAACCATGTATTTTTGTATCACTGAAGTTATGATCTTTCCTTAGAAGGGACTTCAAATTTTTTAGAAGTATAATTTAATGTTTGATTCTCTAACTCCTTTTATAACTGTTACTTTCAACACTTTAAGTTTTTGACTCACTGTGTGCTAAGGATGCAGGAGGTGGGATAGACATGGTGACCAAAAGTGGGATCTTAAAGAATTTGATGAGCAAAACAAAGAAAGCAAAAACGTTCACAGGTAAAGGAACAATAAAAGATATGTAAGTGCCAAAATGAATGGACTGATGGTCAGGAGTTTTATAGAAAAACTCTTTCTAAAATAAACAATTTTTTAAAGTATAAATAATGGCCAAAAGTAGACTCTGTAGTTGGAGAAATCTGAATTTAAAATTTCAGTTTCTTACTTACCAGCTCTATGTCCATGGGCAATTAACTTAATTTCCCTGAGCCTTAGTGTAAAATATTCATAATAATTTTGGGGGAGAAGGACACTTCTCATTCCTGATCTTCCTCCATGTGAAGTATTCATGATTGAGGCACATTCCTAGATTAACAGCCCTCTGGTCTCATTCCATCCTTACTCATACTCGAGAAGTCGAGGCAATCTGTTTCATTTACAGTGAGAAAGATCTATGTTTTATTAGTCTCTTCCTCCTTCCTCTCTCCCTTTATAGATATGGCTACCTCAAGCTGTAAATTTTACATGGGTAAGCCCTCATGGAGAAACTCTCCTCTGTGCCTACGTGGGTTAAGCCTATATTATAGATTGAGTATTGGGAAACCCATATACCCATGTATGTAAGCCACATTAAAATATTGTTTTGTTTTTAATAAATGTAGTATATTGCTCAATTGTCTTTCTGCTTGTCTCTGTAAGGTGGTTTTGAATTCAGGCAAGGAAGTAGGATACTAGTTATTAGTTTACATTTTAGTAAAGTTTAAAAGAGTGGTGGAAAGCTTTAAATAAGCTAATATGTATAACTCCACCTAGTACCTGGGAACATAATAAGCATTCGACCATTATTGCTACTATGATAAAAGAGTGATTCAAAAATTAGAAAAAAAGGGCCCATATTACAGCATTTATCAATTCACTATAAAACATCTAATATGAATTCAAATGAAATATTCTTTCTAAAATATATTAAAAATAAGATACCTCCATTCATTGAAACAATGTAACCTGTTATACTAGTTATAATGTGGAATAATATACAAGTTGGAGCATTAAGCATAGAGTATTCTTTATAACCTATAAATCCTCACTAATTCATATATAAAATGAAATATAACATGCATAAGCAAAAAAAAGATAATATTCCACACAGAATATTAAAATTTTAACTCTAGCACATAGGCTATTAAAAATTTAATGTTTACAAACAGCTTGATGTCTAAAAGTTTTCAGATGAATATGCTAGAGTCATTTTATTCTACAAGTTTAATTACATTGTCAATATGCTAAAAATCACATTCAAAAAACCTCAAGATATATTTAATGTGATAAGAATCAAAGTATAATGCACCTTCAAAATGCACCCAGGAAACTCTCTAACAGTAGTAAGATCAATCTGAGATCTGTGGACCTTCAGGAGTTTTGAGAAACCCCTGAAGTTTGCAAAATGTCATGCACGTGTTCATGCATATGTGGTTCAAATCCTCTACCTTCATTACATTCACAAAGCATTCATAAAAGGTAAAAATAGCAAAGCATCATTTTATAATTCAAGTGATCTCTTCTAGTTATCCATTTATTCAAATTTTTAGTAAAATCTTGCAGGGCATTTTCAACTTGAATAATTTTAGTAAATAACAAACCTTTAAATAATCAAAAATAGAATCTACAAAATCTACAAAAAAGAATGATTTCTTTAAAAATGTCCACTTACCTTTCAAATGTTTTGATACCATTACTTCATTAACATGCAGTGCTTTTCCTGTTGTTCTTAAGTCCACTGTATTATTTTCCTGCAATCCTTCACTTAGCTTTGCAAAAATGGTTTCAATGCAATTGGTGTTATTCTTCAAACCATTAGGTAGTTCCCAAAATGAAGCTGTTGCACATGTATCAAATGTAATGGTACTTTGGGGATTATGTTTTCCAGTATCAACCTTCTTCCTCCTCAGTACTGAGTTTCCAGACTGTAATCTTCTAGTAATATGGCTTTTCCTTAAGAGGTGTTTATAGATGTCTTTCCTCTTTATAGTTTTCTGATTTTTTAGCACTTGCTTCTCAGTGCATGTACAATTTATATTTTCTATTTTGGAATTATTTTGATCTAACAATTGGCAAATACGCTTACTCTCTGACTTATATTGGACTTCAATAGATCCAGTACTAGTAACTGCGTCAAGATGAGCTGAATCTTTAGAATAAATTGCAAGACCAGAGGCAACTAACACGTCTGCCAAATTGTTTTTCTCATGAATGATGTCTACCTTCAGTTTTGTTTCAAAACTGTATTCCCTAAACTGAAACACTAAGCCTGGTTTACTCAGGAAATCTTGAAAAAATCTTTTGGCTTCTTCATTCCAATGTCTCCCTTCAGCAGGTAAGATACCATGTAAGATGCAAGGGTAACTTAGCCTCGGCAAATTCAGAAGTGCTTCAGGAACAACTTTAAGATTTTTTATATCTGAATAATGTATGTAAACAGAAAATCCATAGTCAATCAATGTAAGAAGTAAATTCTGATCAGAGACTTCGGAAATTTCTACTCTATTCCACTGATCTTCCGATTCATATTTGAACAAACAACCAGAACCGGGAATTATATGCTCTTGAGGCACTGTTTGTAAGTCTTCTGGTAGATCAGAAAGCAACATAAAGAGAGATTTCATTGTGTCAAAGAAATCTTCCAACTGAACACAGAAGTCTGATGGATCTGAAACAGCAGTGGCAATACCAAAATATTGCCTACCATTTTGAAGCTGTGTCCAAGTAAATGATCTTATGGTACACGGTGATACAGGAGTCTTAGATTCAACACTACAAATAATTCCTGAAGATCTAAATTTGTTTTCTTCAACATGAACTGTATTTAAATTTAAATATTCCAAAAGTAACAGACCATCTATCAAAATGTCTACTTTCCAAGCAGAGTCTAAATATTTCAGGAAAAGGATCTTTATTTCCAAATGAGCAAACAAACCCACAATGGACTCAAATGGCATCTTCCTAAAATTTTCAAACCAAATCCATTTACAAGGCACAGCTTGTCTTGGAATATTTCTGATTTCATTATTAAGCACCTTAGTATTACATAAAGGCACTATTTCATACTTACCACGATCTACTAAAAAAACAAGCACTTTCTCATCAACATACTTATCTACTTTTGATCGATACCACTGAAAAGTGTTCTTAGATTTTGCCAAGCATTCCAAGCCTTTCTCAATATTTTCCACCGATAAAAAATCAGGGTTTCTTACTTCTTTAGTAATTAATACTGTTAAATCTGATAAAATCTTTTTATTTTTAGATAACTTCACATAAAACGTTCCACTTTTTGAAACATGAAGTATTTCAGCCTTTTCAAGTTGTCCAGGTTTTAACTCTTCAAAAGGAATACTAACCAGTTGTTGGTAGGATGGCTGAAGGATCACAGAACCTTCATATCCATTTGATCCTCCTTTCTTCATTTCATTATCAACAGGGCCCACCTTTTGAGAGACAACCTGAGGCATTTGTAATACTGTTTTCTGTAGTTTCAAGCATGCTGTCCATTTCACTAGTTCATTAATGACACATTTTTCATCACAAATTACATTTACTTCCCATTTCTGTTCATGCCTTTTCAAAAACTCACAGGAAACTGTTTTGTTACTTACTCTTGAAGCAAAATAATCCACAGTTTTTCTGTCCCATATTTCATTAGGTTCATTCCACTTGACTCCACTAAGGAAAGAATGAACTCCTAGCTGAGGAATGGTTAAGAATTCCTTCTTAATTTCATAAATTTTAGATGTGCTTACTACTGCAGTGTTACCATAGTCAATAAATTCCACTTCATAAGAATTTCTTGACAAAATTTTCTTAATAACTGCTCTGTAAACGGCATTGTCACCAGAGTATTCTGCAACTACAAGATCTCCCACCATGGGTTTAACTGATATTCTCTCTCTCACTATACTGGCTCTTCTTGCATTTAGAGCAGCCGCTAGTCTGATGATTACATTTTCATTTTCAGCAAGCTGAATATGGAAACTCGCTGGATTACTTATATTAGAAACATATCCTTTAACGCTGGCATTCAAGTAAATCTTGGGTTGAGGAAGGTCTTTAATTTGTGGTCTGGCATGACTATATATGTTTTTTGAGGCTGCTTGATTTAATTCTCTGATAAAAGACTGTGATACAACCTTTACTGATTGTTGGCCCACATCATGTTCATCAAGAATATGTGCAAGTCCAGGGACAATTTTTACATCTTTAAGTTCATCTTGCAAAGACTTCACCTTGTTTTTTGACACAGGTTCCACTTTACAGCAAACTGATGGTTTCAAAAGCCTAGCATACATACTTCTGGGATTCATTAGCTGATGTGTTTTGCTTTCAGAATATGTTATCAGACTAGTTTTACTTACGTTATGGTGATAGTTGTTTTCTATTTTGCCTTTCAAGGCAACAGCCTCCTTTTTATTCTCATTTGTTTTATGATCCTTTTTCACACACTGTGCTTGGTCACAATGTTTTTTTCCATAAGCATGAAGCAACATTTTAATTTTCTGATTTATATGTTGATATCCATCATATAAGTCCACACCAAACTGGCCATCTGGCTCCCTGGACAGTATTTTTGCCCTTAATGGTTTTCCAAGATATTTATCTGCAAACCAGTTATTGATTTCTGCTGGAATATCTACATCGCTAAGATCTGACAAAAAACATTTAATAGCTTGCATAGGTGTAAACAGCAACTCTGGAAATTCATCTGAAACAGCCCTCAACATACTTTCTTCTACTAACTGCTTATTTCCAAAGTCCACAAAATACACCAGGATGTCAGATAATGAATCTGTTGGCATTGATAAAGCTCTGTAAGAGAGACCGTCCTCTACATACTTAGCTATACATAATCTCATTTTACTAAAATTATATTTGGGGCAATCACTGAGGTAACTAATTTCCCTGATTTTTGTTTCTATCATCTCTAGGTCTTTATTATTTCTACTAAGTTGGCAATAAAACTTTTGAGGACTATATATGTGAGATATATATATTTCTTCCTCACTTCCAACTTTTATATTGAAGGAAGAATAACAGTAACTGTAAAGACTAACTGAAGATGGAAATGGCTTTGATACTGTACAATATTGTACAGAGCCATGACGAATAAGAAATTCTTTTGCACTAGTAAATGGAGACTGTAAATCCACTAAATTACTTAAACAGTTTGGATATATAAGAACTATGGCACAGATGACACAAGTCAATAACCCTCTAGATGAAGAAATAAAATTCTCAAAGTCTCTGCATGCTTCTCTCGACCAACTGAGTACTTTACAACTAATGGGTTCAACTAAATGGTTAAGACTACATCTGAAGGCCTGGGCTTCTAAAGAAAGAAAATGTGGCTTAATAGCACAAAGATCTCTAATTAAAACTCTTTCCTGGTAACCATAATCAACCAGTACTACATCAAATTCTTTTTTTGATATTTGAGTCAAAATAGCAGCTCTATACCATTTCCCATCTTTAGAGGATTTAGCAACACAAGCCATGTGCCCAACCTGATAAGGATCAGAATGAACACTATAATAATGCTGAAGTTGTTCCATTAGTAATTTTAAGTCTTCTAACTGACATTGCAGCTGGCATAAGAAGTCACCTGGGCCACAAGAATAAGAACACTTAACTTCAAGGATTGTTCCTGGTTTAAACACATATTCTTTATAACGCCATGGTGACTCAGGTCCCAAAGACAAGGTGAAAGGGTTTTTAAAATCAGAGAAATTAACAGGTGGGGACTTTAACAAAGACAAGTTACTTTCTTTTAGCTTATTTGAATAGTACCTTTTAGACTGAGGTCCTTCAAGGGCAGATATGACTTTCTTAACTTTGTTTTTAGATTTTAAATTTAACACTGAATACTCACTTACAAATTTTGGACAACATTCTGGTTCTACTTCCCAATATTCTGCATATCCAGCTTGTAACATAAGAGAGACAATATCACTACTTTCTGAGGCTTCAATACTCTGAATATTTACAGTATATTTGTCATCTTTTTTTGCTATAACCTGAAGCAAAACTTCTTTGTTCAGGACAATTTTTTTAAAATAATCAACAGCAGCCTTCACCCATAAATCTTCAACAGGAAATATATGTGCAAGTGAACAGCACATGGCTAAAGCAGGCAACTCACAGAACTCTGGAAGCAAAATTTTTACATCAAAAAATGGTATGGAATCAGTATTTCCATAATCTAAAAAATAAACATTAATTTTATGACCGTTAATTTCAGTGATGACAGCTCTATAAAAATGTCTATCCTTGCTATATCTAGCACAACAAAATAATCCAGGTTCTGGATTTCTTAGAATCAGTTCATCATTTTCACACAAATCATAATGTTTGTTTATATTTTTCATTATATCTTGAAATTCATTCTGATGTTCATTAGTACGTACCCAGAAATGTGATGGGTTTAATACATACACTACAAAAGCTATGTAGGCAGCTTCTATCTTCATTTCTACAGTTTTAACAGGAAAATCTATTTTTAAAGTATCTTTTTCACTTAGAGAGTCTATTGACTGCTTGGTGTTTGCAATAAAACTCTCAACTGCAAAGCTGTTTACCTCAGAAGCACTAGTCGCCCTCAGCCTATTATAAATTTTTGAATCAGACACTGGACAAAGTACTTGTGTGCCTACAGTCTTCAGCAGACACTTAGAACTAATTGTAGACTCTTGAGTTTCTAAGGTTACATAATACAAATGCTCGTCCTTATTGAACCCATCAAGGTGCGCACATACTACCTGTCCTAACAAGGCTTGTTTAAATATACTCAGTTGAAATTTTCTTGTAGCTCTGTCTGGACTGTGTAAACATGTTAGAGAACATGGAAATGAAAATAATGGTACTAAGATAAAATCTTGTTTAAGTTTCTTTACAAGAACTGAAGGTACAGTCTCAGTACTGCCATAATCCATAAACCAAATTCTCACTTGATTATTGGGCAAAAGCTGCTGAAGAATTCCTCTATGCCACTGTCCATTTCTCCTTCTGGCAGCACAAAGTAGTCCAAAATTATCACAGGTGGGACCACTTCCTTGGCTGATAATGTCATAATGCAATGTCATACATGTTGTAAAGTTTTCTAACTCTGGAATCCATTTAATTAATTGGCAATAAAATTTACTCGGGCTCAATGCAGATGATACTTTTACACTTTCAGTACTGCCCACTGACAAAGATGGTTGCAAATTATCCAGAACATGCTGAATATCAAGTAAAGTATCGTTATTACTTAATGATGATTCAGGTCTTTTATGGTGTAATGAATCTGGCATTTGTTTGGGGAATTCTTTTACCATTTCCACAATAAGACGAAATGAATCTCCATCAATGAGTCTCCCTAATTGTAATTCAAGTACCTGGGATATTATGTTTGGCACTTCAAGAAGAATCATCTGAAGAGGCAAAACAGCTTGTACACAACCTTTCACTTGTAGTCCTACTAATGACTTGAAATAATTCAAAGCCTTGGGAGACCATTTTTCCCCAGCTGGTAGTATGTTGGCCAAAATGCCAAATGTTACCCGTGGTGGTAGCTCAAATAAGTTGCCACAGGCTGAAGCAACTTGTGTACTGTCAACTCTCAGTTCCTCTCCGCGGTCTATGAGGAGCACAGTATAGAGTTCATTTTTCTTTTCCACAACTCTTCCTCTCTGCCATTCTCCTGATACTCTTTCTTCTACCAAACAAAAGTCATCAATGTCTACATTATTGTTTCCTTTTTGAATATGCTGTATTTCCCTCTGCAATATGTGGTAGTCAAACTCACATTCAATATTATTTCTGCCTTGAAATTTCACCAGAATGTCCTTGGGAAGACATTCTACATGTGATATTGTCAGATCCACATTTAAAAGGGTTGGTAACAAAGATGTAGGATCCATTTTCTAAAAAGCAAATAATAAGAACCTATTAGCTTCTGGACTGACAGTTGTCAAAATTAAATGAAATTACTCTTATATGTATGTAAACATAAACCAAATTAGTCTTACATGTATGTAAACATATATTAAATATCAAAATAATTCCATGTCTGTATTTATCAAACTGAACATGTTGGTAAAAATTATATATATTGGACAAGATGACGAAATAAATAAAATGCATCTGACCACTCACTGCCTTTCACACTTTCAAAAAATCCTACTGAAATAACCAAGATATGTTTAAAAATACGGAGATGAATATAATCACTGGAAAACAGAAAAAAAAGGCAGTATTTTTCAAGAGACCAACAAATCTCTACTAGATATTGGACTGATACTGTGTAATGGAAGAAAGCCAAATAAAGTCTACTAGAGAACTACACTCCTTCATGCAGACTTCTTCCAGTACCCATAATTCCAAGGGGTGAGTGCTAGAAGCAAGGGTGGATGGTTACCCAACAGGGGACACACTGTTTATCCTCCCTACCTTGTGTCAATTGGCAGTATGTGGACCCTATCAGCATCATTATACAACTCCAGGTTCCTCCTCTGAGGGCAACAAGTTGAGACGATAGGCTGGGACACCAGTAATGAAAGCCAGGCATGGAAAGACCCTGAGACAGGTTAAGTACATCCAGGCTTGTCACTAGCATGTGTAAGTGTCAAATTGCTCAGTCATGTCTGACTCTTTGCAACCCTATGGACTGTAGCCCGCCAGGCTCCTCTATCCATAGGGATTCTCTAGGCAAGAATACTGGATGGGTCACCACACCCTCCTTCAGGGGATCTTGACAACTCAGGGATTGAACCTGCATCTCTTATGTTTCCTGCATTGGCAGGTGGTTCTTTACCACTAGCACCACCTGGGAAGCCTCTGTCACTGGCATGGGTGGCACCCACAAAAAGTGTGGAGGGTGGGGGAGAGGAAAATAAATCTTTAGCACAGAGGCAAAGCTCTCTACTACAACTACGGCTCCAGCTAAGTTTCTCTGGATTGTTAGAATTCTAAAAACTGTAAGTCAAATATTCAAGAAGTATAAAATAGCCCCCAAATTCAGGTAAGAACCAACATCTATTGTGGTAAGATACAGCATAACTCCAGCCTGACTCTAATAGTTGGCAATTTTTTTTTCTATGAGAATGAGAGACAGACAGACAGAAACACTGGAGCTAAAAAAAAATGAGGGAACCACTTAAAAGAAACCAAGGAAACCCTCACCTCAGGAATAAACATTGTACTGAAGGAAACAGCAAAACATTGTTTTTCAATAGTTCGATTCCTATTTTTAAAAAGCCCAAAAGAGGATGATGCACCTTTATATGACTAAGTAGTCATTAAGATGCAACAACTGAAATCAGGAATAACTACCCACACATAAGAGTCATTGGGAATGTCCCTACTGCTATGAGGAAAGTCAATGCAAAATAAAGATGAATGGAAGACAAGAAAATTTTGTGAAATACCCAAAACACTCAGAAGCATAAAAAGATGAAAAACAAGCATGAAGGACAGGAATATAAAATCTTACCAAAGTATAAATGTTGTTATCTCAGAGATAAGAGAAGAGAAGCCCTTTTTTAGACTTAAGACCCAAGTCCACACAGTGAAACAGGCCACTGGAAAGCTAGAGAAAGAGGAATGATGTAGGTTCATCTGGGTACTGAGTACGGTTCTTATTTCCTCCCAGATAATTAACTTGGTGTGATAATCAGCATGGCTTGATCTACAGAGATTCCAGGCAATGCTCATTTGACCCTGATGTCCTTAAGAATAAAAATCAATGAGCAATACATTAAAGACTCTCATCAGACTAAGCCGCCTTTAATTAAAGTCACAGGCCTCTACTCAATTACCAGACTTTAGTCAGTTTATAAATCTATAATACCTTACATGAAGGGAAGACCAAGTATTATTAAGAAAGGATCCTGTGTTTGATTATACCAAGAACATTCTTCTTGGTATTCACCCAAAGGGTCACCTGAGTAGATAGGAAAAGGATAAAAATAGTTAAGTCTTCCAGGAATCACACACACTTTAGATATAAAAAGCAGATGCAGCCAGAAGGATTCCTTGATGAAGCGAATGTGGTATATACAAAATAGACCAAAGAAAAGCCCAAAGGAAGTTATGTGATGAGGTTACCCCAACTACCAGAAGCCTGCTGCTCCACACCGCTGTCCCTTCTTCAAACAAAATAAGTGGCCTCATGGAGAAATTCACAGAGAAAGGGGGAAAAAAATCTAAGCTTGATCTGCACATGCTCTCTCACCTAATGCCAGTAACTTCCAGAAATGGACCGCAAAAGCACTGTATCCCAACCCAGGAGAGTCCTTGCCAAAGAAATAAAAGGAGATATTGAAGTTGACAGGACTACCAGTACATCTACTTTGCCTGAAGAAGAAACTGTTTCAGTTAACAACCTATGCATATTAGTAGGCCACAGCTAATAGTTTCTGCAGGATGATTAGCAATTCTGAAGGAACAAGGCTGGAGGATTTGTTACAAAATAAATCTGAAGAAGAGGCATATGGATGAGCCTCTCAGACTTGGCACATGAATAAAACTTGTAGATCACATGTGATGTGCATTGAAGGGCTCACTATGGAAAAGATTCTTAATCAGGTAGACAGAACTTATTCAATGACTATCAATCAGCCTCCGGCACCTGCCTCTCCAATGCTTGCTCAATACGATCATGAAGAAGGTTCACTGGGTCATGGATAAAGCTCCTATCCTCGTGTATCTGAAGATCATCAAACTATAACAATTCAGAGAAAATTAGGGAAAAAACATCAACAGGAAATTTAAAACTAAACCAATTATTTTATACAAGGGACAATTATTTAAGGATATAACTTAAAGATGTTCTAGATCCAAACTCTATTCCGTATTATATTCCTTAGATTATTATTACACTGACAGAAAGTACTTACACTTTGTACACAAGATTAGGATATCAGGAAGCTTGAGTTTTACTTGAGACTCAATTAACAGTATGAAGTTTGGGGAACTGTTTTCTTAGAATCAGATTCCAAATCTGTAAGATGAGAGAGCTGAGTTAAATTTGGGTTTTTCGAACATTTTTTTTTTTTTTTGCAATAGTAGAAATCCTTCTTAATCTAAAGGTGCAAAAAGTAAATATAAAACTTCAAATATCTATCAGTTAGATTCATAAATGGTATGCTAATAATTTCATGTGCTGTGCTAAGTTGCTCAGTCATGTCCAACTCTGCCTCCCCATGGATTGTAACCCACCAGGCTCCTCTTCCATGGGGATTCTCCAGGCAAAAATACTGGAGTGGGTTGCCATGCCCTCCTCCAGTGGATTTTCCCAACCTAGGAATCAAACCCAGGTTTCCTGAATTGCAGGCAGATTCTTTACCTTCTGAGCCACCAGGGAAGCCCCAATAATTTCATAAGTTTATACAATTATAAAGCCAGTAAATGAGAATAATAAAATCATTCTGATGAACACAGTCTTCTAGCAGCTCCATCATATAATTTTCCTTAATATTGTATTTGGTAACAGTATTAGGGGAAAAATTAGGCTCAGACATTTGTAACACTTTCACAATAGTACATGATCAGATACAGGTAAGTTCAAACAAAAATAGAGCAGACAGTTACCAAAGGGGAAGGCAGGGGTGGGATAAATTAGGAGTATGAGATTAACAGATACACACTCCTATACTTAAAATAGATCAAGCAACAAATGTTTGCTGTGTAGGACAAGGAACTTTGATATCTTATAATAACCTAAAATGGAAAATAATCTGAATATAAACAAATAACTTAATCATTTTGCTGTATACCTGAAACACAGTAAGTCAATTATACTTCAATTAAAAAATACATCCATATTATTTTGGATTCAAGGATGACACTAGTAATTATTTAAATATGAAGATCACTTAACCCATATTGTGTTTTTTTGAGTCATGCTATTTGCCTCTTAATGTATGTTAAGGTTTGTTTATAAATTGACTATTAGGAAGTTATCCAAGCATTTAGTTGTCACCTCCCCATTTCTTGCTGTTTTCAATTTATCAGCTCAATAAATCTTTTTTCTTAATGTTAAAAAAAAAAATGCAGTAGAGCCTCAATTTAAATAAATTAATTGTATGGCACCAATCAGTGCTCATCACTGCTTTTAAGTTTAATATATCATATTGAAATATTTTATTTCTTTAAAAAGTAGACTATTTTTAAAAATTAAATTCAAAGTTCACAAACTCATGAATTAAATTTAAGTCAAAAATTCAAAGTATCACTGTTCTGCTAAGGTTTGTGAAAATACAATCCATAAAACTATTAAAATTGATATGGAAACCCCTTCCTACACTAAAATTCCCTGATTCTACAGAATACATATTAGAGATGATGCCACTCTTAATGCGTCATGTAAGTAATTTAAATTTTTGATTTGTAAATTTTCTAACAAAAATTTGAATTCTTTCCTTATATTAAGAGCTTCTTATAACACTTTACATTTTTTAAAAAAAGTTTTCTGCACATTAGTTTAACAGATCTTTGCAATAAGACTTCCATTTTTTCAAATGAAAAAAGATAAAGGAAATACAGGAGGGAGCTTGAATTTACATTTTCTGATTCAGTCCAGTTCTCCAAGTTCTCCTCCCACATTACTCCCACTGTTTCACACTGCTCTTTCAACTAACCCATGTAATCATGGACAAGAAATAAAAAGTGAAAGATACAAATCAAAAATCTAAACAACAACAAAAAAAATAGGAAAAGCACCCTTATGGGATAGAATCAGCTTATTCTTCCTTTTTCAAAATTTAAGATAATTCTGGTCAAACTCTAACTAGCATTCTGGCAAGGTTACCATGTTCCAAAAGACTGGATCAAATTAGGCATCTGTGCCTTGGTTTTCCTCCTCCTATATTCTCCATATATTCAAAATGGTTTCTAGGTTTAGGTCTTTAAGGATACTGATAAAGTAAAAATAAAACAGCATAGAGTACTTTTAAAATTGCATATTTCAAAATCAGTACTTCAATTTTGTTAACATTCTTTACTGAAGTAGTTCCTTAATCAAGGACAATGTTGTCCCATAGGGGACATTTGCTACATCTGGAGATATATTCACTTATCATAACTGGGCCAGGGTCAGGGTTCCCAATGGCATATACCAGGCATATGCCAGTTGTTTGTTAGTCACTAAGTTGTGTCTGACTCTTTTGCAACCCAATGGACTGTAGCCCACTAGGCTCCTCTGTCCATGGGATTTCCCAGACAAGAATACTGGAGTGGTTGCCATTTCCTCCTCCAGGGGAATCTTCCTGAACCAGGGATTGGATCTGCGTCTCTTGCATTGGCAGGCAGATTCTTTACCTGAGCCACTTGGGAAGCCCAATATATGCTAGAGATGCTGCTAAATATCCCATAATGGACAGAATAACCTCCCACAAAAAAAAGCAATTATCCATACCAAAATGCTGGTTGAGAAAATGCTTTACTGAAAGTAAAAACAAACCCGAGGGAGATAAAAGAATTCTTTAAAACCATCTAAAGAATTAGTAGAAAAACAATCTAATCTTAAAGTTTTCCTCATGAGACAAAAGAGGCTACCAAGTTTTTTTTAATTTAAAATATTACAAAAAATAAAGCTGTAACAAAATTGAAATCAATTTAAAAATATATAAAAGTCAATATAATTTACCACATTTTAAAAAATGATTTCCTCAGTCCAAATATATTGTCACCTTTGACTCCACTTTTTACCAAGTGGAAGCTATCCAGTTTCCCTGATGGCTCAGCTGGTAAAGAATCCGCCTGCAATGCAGAAGACCTGGGTTCAATTTCTGGGTTGGGAAGATCCCCTGGAGAAGGAAAAGCTCCCCACTCCAGTATTCTGGCCTGGAGAATTCCATAGACTGTATAGTCCATGGGGTTGCAAAGAGACGGACACAACTGAGCGACTGCGACTTTCACATTCACACACAATCCATCAAGGAATCTTACTAGATTCATCTCCAGAGTACAAAAAAACTCTGACATTTCTTCCATCTCTGCTGCTACAACCTTGGCCCAAACTCCTATCATCTGTAATGCTAAGTCCCTAACTTATCTTCCTGCTCTGTCTTTAACCCTACCTTATTCTCAATCATGATGATTCTCAGCACTGTAACCAGATGATCTTTTTTAAAATATAATACACAATGTGTATTACCGGTTCTCAAATATCTGGCCTCAGGACCCTTTTATACACCTACCAGTTAATGAGGACTAAGGTTGTGTGTCCTCTCCCCCTAAATTCATATGTTGAAACTGTATCTCCCAATGATGGGATAAGACTATCTCATGAGAACTGAGTTTTCATGAATGTGACCAATGAAACAATGAAAACACAGCAATTATCCATACCAAAATACTGGTTGAGAAAATGCTTTGCTGAGAGCAAAAACAGGGAGATAAAAGAATTCTTTAAAACCATCTAAAGAATTAGTAGAAAACAATCTAATCTTAAAGCTTTCTTCATGAGACAAAAGAGGCAAAACACAAACATCAGTGAAAAAATGTAAACCAGGAAGCAGGCTCTCACCAGATATTAAATCAGTAAGAACCTTGATCTTGGACTTCTCAGCCTGCAAAACTATGAGAAATAGATTTCTATTGTTTATAGGCCATTCAGTTTAAGGTATTTTGTTACAGCAGTCCAAACTAAGACAGACCCCAAAGAACATATACATGGCTCTGTCAACATTTACCTTATTATGCTGTTGCTAAGTTACTTCAGTCGTGTCCGACTCTGCGACCCCATAGACGGCAGCCCACCTGCCATTTCCTTCACCAATGCATGAAAGTGAAAAGTGAAAGTGAAGTTGCTCAGTTGTGTCTTGACTCTTAGCGACCCCATGGACTATCAGCCTACCAGGCTCCACCATCCATGGGATTTTCCAGGCAAGAGTACTGGAGTGGGGTGCCATTGCCTTCTCCGACCATATTATAAATAATAGTAAATTTTAAAATATTTAGTAATTCACTTTCAAATAACAATAAACCCATTAAATTTTGGTACTTTCATGAAGATTATTTTTCAGAACCAAAAAATTACAATTTTTGAAAACCTCAATCTCTGCTTAATGAAAATAGCTGTATTCTCACAGCTGCTTCTGCATTCAGTATGCAATAGGTTGTTCTGGTTAAAGTATATGAATAAAAACTGACCACATACAGATAATGTAGTTAGAGAAGGGAGGAGCACTTTAACAGCTTTTTCATATAACTGAGGATTTATTTATATTCACAAAAGCTCTGTGAGAAGTCATTTCTTAGAAATTATTTACAAAGTGTAATATTAAATCATATTAACAAATTTTTGTACTCTGTGACCTTAAACTTCCTTGGTCTATCATGCACCTTGAATGAGATTTTCAAACATGAATGATTTCAAAGATACACTGATTTGAAAATATTGATTCAGTTATACAAAACTTTCATACATAGCACATTAACCAACATCAAGTTAAATTAATACTACCATCAACTTTATTAGAAAACCCAAATACTGGGAAGGCATCAAGCTTGCATTGACAGTCCACATATTTTCCAACTTTTCAATTTTGGCTTTAAAGCTTAAATTATATCATTGACAAATACAATCAGATGTTTTCCTTAAAGTGTCAAGCTCACTTTACTCATTCTCAGGAAAATGTCTGCAAAATACCCAAATCTGAATGATCATAGTTTGTTTCTGAAGTAAGAATGGAATCATACAATGACTGTATGCCACACAATGAAAACTAAACAGCAATATATAGGAGCAAAGTATTGGTACACACAACAGACATAGATCTCAAAGATAATTACCCTGAGTGAAAGAAAGCTGAGACAATATACACTGTATTCCACTGTTTACATAAAATTTCTAGAAAATGTAAACTATAGTGACAGAAAGTTGATCAGTGTTGAGGGGGGCAGAAGAAACTTCTGGGGGTGTCCGATGTATTTATTATCTTGATTATAATCATTTCATGGTCACACACATTCTGTCAAGTGCCAAACTACACACTTCACATGCAAGTTTGTTGTACCTGAATTATACTTCAGCAAAGGTGTCACACACACACACACCCTACAAACACACAACCTGAAAAGAGTAAAATTATGGCGTCTCTATTATTTTAAAAGTGAAGTGAAGTCGCTCGGTCGTGCCCAACTCTTTGGGACCCCATGGATAGTAGTCTGCACCAAGCTCCTCCGTCCATGGGATTTTCAAGGCAAGAAGTACTGGAGTGGGTTACCATTTCCTTCTCCAGGGAATCTTCCCAACCCAGGGATCGAACCCAGGTCTCTCACACTGTAGACAGACGCTTTACCGTCTGAGCCACGCAGTAAGTTCAATCTATTTTTATTGAAAGTGAAAGTGAAAGGGTCGTGTCCGACTCTGCGACCCGTGGACTATAGTCAATTTTTATTGACTGGAACAGGTCTTAGGAATACTGTTAAGTTGGGGTGGGCGGCTCAGAGTAACTTACAAAAAACAAAAATAATATTCTAAATATGTACAGGAATGTGTCTGTCTGCAAACAGATAAAAGAGAAGAAGGATAAATTAGGAGATGGAACTGGCAAAATGGGGTGGGGGTGGGTCTGTTTAGCTGCTCTACTCCAAAAGGCTTGCATTTCTTTTTCTAAATTCCAAACGGTAACACGTTATTTTTGAATGTGTATTAAACTGTTACAACAATGAGGTGACTCAGCAAAGCTCAATCTCTTCAAAAGAGCAACGTCACACTCCGACTTGGTATCTTTTGACCTCCACAGAAAAAAAGGCCTCCGCAATACTATCAGCGATTCCTGAACCAAACCTGGAGGGTACACCTTCTCTGAAAATAGCATTTTTCAGGTCAAGGACACCGGCGCCCACGCAGAGGCCGAGCAGCGAACACCTTTAGGAGGCCGGGAGGTCACAGAGCTGAGGGGATATACCGACCCGGATCGAAGGCTGTGGGCCGGCGCCCCGCTCCTCTGAAGCCAAAACCACAACAGTCAAGGAACAAAGGGGGAAGGGGGCTGCAGAAGCGTCATCTTCAAAAACAATACCGCCTACCGCGAGTTGACCATTTTGTAGATAGCGACTTACGGACCTTCAGAGGGAGTCCGTTTCTTCCTGACGCAGGTCAGTTTCCTCCCACAGCCCAAGATGGCGGTAAACTTGAAGCCGGTTCTCGCCCCTTGTGCGCCGCGGGGCGCAGGCTCAGGACGTGGAGGCCGGGGGCGCCACGGGAGGCTCGCTCGCAGGTGCAAGCTGTTCCTCCAGCCTGAGAACGCCAGCCACCGCGGTTCTGCGAAGCTTGCTGCTCAATTTGAGCTACCTACTCCAGGTGGGCACCCTCACAGCCTGGTCTTTGAGGGCCTGGCTAACACCTGGGTTAGAGCCTTGTGGGAGGCCTCTGGGGAAGGGGGCAGGGCTAGGGTGCTGTAAAGGATGTTGCTTGCCTGGTGGATGTGGCACATGGGGTGCAATCACCCCTCGTATCTGGTTGTGTGAAGACTGCAGAGCACGCAGACAATCCCCTTTGTAACTGCCCAGGAAAGAAACCCGGGTGCCCCCAGTCTGTAGACTTAACAGACCAGTGAAAATAAGTCACTTATTGAGCCCCAATGAATCAGGTATTTCTATACGTTATTGTATTTTCTTCTGTTTCTCTGTGTTGCAGAAACTTGAATCGGATCCCTGCAACAGATAGTGGTCATTTCTAAAATGTTATTAAAGGTCTCATTGCTACCACTGTCTTTATGTTAAAAAGCCATTGACCTGTACGCTTGAGTATGCTTTACATTATACCTCAATGAAAAAAAGAAAAACACAAACTTTGAAAAAGGAATGTAGGAATTAACAATATTTGTCTTGAGTTTATCTGTTAAGTGAGTCACATCTAAGAAAAAGAATAACACATATAATTTGGCAATTTTTGATTAGGCCTTTTTATGAAACTTCCCAGACACTAAGAAAGATGATTCAAGTCAAGTGGTCTCTAATTTTAGCACTAAAAAAAAAAAGAGAGAGAGAGAAAGTGAAGACTGAAGAATTTAGTCGATTCCTCAATCATTCAGTCATTAGAGATACAGGTGCATTAACAGCATGATAGCAAAAAGGTTTAGGAACCACTGAACTATTTTATTTTCTCATAGCAAGCTGGACTTTTCCCCTTAATGATTACAATGTGTGAATACATAGTTCAGTTCAGTTCAGTCACTCAGTTGTGTCCAACTCTTTCCAACCCCATGAACCGCAGCACGCCAGGTCTCTGTGTCCATCACCAACTCCGGGAGTCTACCCAAACCCATATCCATCGAGTCAGTGATGCCATCCAGCCATCTCATCCTCTGTTGTCCTCCCCTTCTCCTCCTGCCCCCAATCCCTCCCAGCATCAAGATGTTTTCCAGTGAGTCAGCTCTTCGCACCAGGTGGCCAAAGAATTGGAGTTTCAGCTTCAGCATCAGTCCTTCCAATGAACACCCACCCAGGCCTGATCTCCTTTAGGATGAACTGGTTGGATCTCCTTGCAGTCCAAGGGACTCTCAAGAGTCTTCTCCAACACCACAGTTCAAAAGCATCAATTCTTCAGTGCTCAGCTTTCTTTATAGTCCAACTCTCACATCCATACATGACTACTGGAGAAACCATAGCCTTGACTAGATGGACCTTTGTTGACAAAGTAATGTCTCTGCTTTTTAATATGCTGTCTAGGTTGGTCATAACTTGCCTTCCAAGGAGCAAGTGTCTTTTAATTTCATGGCTGCAGTCACCATCTGCAGTGATTTTGGAGCCCAAAATATAAAGTCAGCCACTGTTTCCCCATCTATTTGCCATGAAGTTATGGGACCAGATGCCATAATCTTAGTTTTCTGAATGCTGAGCTTTAAGCCAACTTTTTCACTCTCCTCTTTCACTTTCATCAAGAAGCTGTTTAGTACTTCTTCACTTTCTGCCATAAGGGGGGTTTCATCTGCATAATTATATGATTATTAGTGTCTGTTTCTCCTGCAACATCAAGTCTCATAGAAATAATAGTGAGCATATTATTTTTCCTCAGTGAATCTTTAAGTGAGAAGTTGAATGAACAAATACATTACTGTCTAGGTGGTATCTGCAGTCTGGGAGTTAGATGAGATTATCTGGAACATGTGAGCAAAGCAGAGGATGGAACCCTTGAAAAGAACAGTGTATTAACAATTCCGATTAGGACCACAACTGTGTCATTTGTTTTTGCACCTCTTTTCCTTTCCTCTTTTGTCCTGAGTAAGGAGCACAGTGTCTTGCACACAGGAAACATACAAGAGTAAAAATAACCCTGCTACACCAAACCAGTCTAAAATCCGAAATACCCAGCTGCTATTATGCTTGCATGCTAAGTTGTGTCCAACTCTATCCAACCCTATGAATTGCAGCCTGTCAGACTCCTTTGTCCATGGGATTCTCTGGGCAAGAATACTCAAATGGGTTGCCATGCCCTCCTCCAGGGGATCTTCCTGACCCAGGGATCAAACCCACGTCTGTTACATCTCCTGCGTTGGCAGGCAGGTTCATTACCACTAGCGCCACCTGGGAAGCAGCGTGTTCTTTTCAGTGAAATACTTAACTCCAGAAGACTATAAACTGGGCAAGTCTCTTAAATTTTTGTGCCTCATGACCTTTACCATCTTGTAGGAAAACATATAAAATATAGTCATTTCCATCACCCCTTTTCATGGAAGCTGTACATGATCCGTCCTCAGAACATGCCATTTATTTTTTTTAATCATTCAGTTTAATCATTTATGAGTATAGCATGCCATGTGTGATACATGTGGGTAAGAATATTTTTCCTCTAGTTCCCGTATCCTCCAATATCCTAAAGTTAGCTCCATTTTTTTTCTAGACTTCTACTGCCCATTTTCTAGAACTTTGCTGCTGCTGCTGCTAAGTCGCTTCAGTTGTGTCTGACTCTGCGACCCCGTAGATGGCAGCCCACCAGGCTCCCCCGTCCCTGGGATTCCCCAGACAAGAACACTGGATTGGGCTGCCATTTCCTTCTCCAATGCATGAAAGTGAAAAGTGAAAGTGAAGTCACTCAGTTGTGTCCGACTCCTAGCAACACCATGGACTGCAGCCTACCAGGCTCCTCCGTCCATGGGATTCTCCAGGCAAGAGTACTGGAGTGGGTTGCCACCGCCTTCTCCAGAACTTTAGCATTAAATAAATTAACCTTGATGACTTGTTGGCATAGTCTCCTTTCTGGTTAACTGCATTTTTTGTCGTGTTGGTTTCTTAGGTGCCACCAGGAGGCAGCACAAACTTGGTTTGTGATCTCACTCTATCTCACCCTTGATGCCTATACATCTGCAGTCATTCTGTCACTTCCTTAAGGTGAGAAGTCTTTTCTACTTAAGATGCAATTAAAACTGACCACTTTTTCCCCAAAATATACATTGTTAATAAGGATGTGGTGTAACAAGTACCATCATATACTTGTGGTAGAAGTGTTAATTGAAGCAATTTGAAAACTATCCATCCAAAGCCTTCAAAGGGTGTATACCATTTACCCTGGCACTCCTCCTTCCCACAACCACTCTCCCACCCCTAGTCATTTCTCTTAAAGAAATTATTGTGACTCTGAGCAAAAATACAGCTACAGAGACAATGCATATGACTTTGCTTATAATAATGTGAACTAGAAGCAAAGTAAGGATTCAGCAATAAGAAATTCAGGAATTTGCAGCTGTTAAAAAACAACAGTGTTGAAATGTTTTCCCAAAATGGTATATGTATCACCAGCTCTGTTACACTAGACAATTTTAATTACTACATAGAAAAGCACCATTTGCTTCCATTTCCCTAAATCTGCTCCCAGGTCCCAGAAACACCACCCTAAGACTTCCCACATAAGTCTTCCTTTTCCCCATCCTCCTTAGGAGCTCCCTGTCCTATTCCTTCTCCAGTGCCCAGGCTTCACCCTGTCATCACGTCCCCAGCACCCTTTCCTTTCAACCCAGCCCTTTGTCATTTGTCAACACAGCTTTCCTTCATTCTGACCTCCAGCTCCATCCTCATAGCTTTCATGTCCCTTTTCATAGTATTTCCTGAAACCTCCAATTCTGTTTCTTCTTCTAAATTCCAGGAGGTGACACTGAATTAAGCCTTTAAGGGAGAGGAGGATTTGGCAAGCCAAAGACCAAGGACAGTGGCTTGTCAGGATAATATAGACCAACGCAGAGAGGAGAAAAATAGCATGAAATGCACAGAGCCTAAACTCAGGGCGGTGATACACGGGGATAAATTAAGAAGCTTGTTCAGAGACATAGCCTAAGGGTAGCAGAAACCTGACTACAGAGGACAGAGCATGATATTTTATAGACAGTGAACCTCATCCTAGAATTGATGGATGAGCCAATTAAGTTTTAAGACATGATGAAATCAAATCACAGAGTGTTATGGAAAAATGAATTTGTGGGGAGAGGGGTTTTTTCAGTTACAGATGTGAGACATGTTAAGGACTTGAGCCAGAGCAGAGGTAGGAAACAGAGAGAAGATGGATCAGGTTCAAGATTACTTAGAATGTCAAATTAACAGAACCTTGTGACTATGGACTCTAGACCTAAGGTAAGTTAGATAAGGACCAGAATCACATCTATCTTACTCACTGCTAATATCTCTTACACTTAGTACAGTGTATTGAACACAAATACTCAGTAGTTTCTAATGAAGGATTAATGTGTGAGTGAGCTAAACTGGCATTACAGTATATGTAGCAAACCCCCTTCTAAGAAGCCATCAATTTTAAGGCACACCATTGATTTCATAGTAGTCTTTTCTGAGGGTGGGTAGGTACTGGAAAGGTTAAAATGCAGAATGACTCTCCAGATCTTACAAACGAATAGATGAGTTTATTTCCCTTCCCTTGATGGGCTGGCCTTGTGGTTTGATTTGCTTTAGCCAACAGAGTTTGTGATCAGAAGAGTAAAAATGAAAAGGAAATCTCTTCTAATTAAGCAATTAGCAAAAATTTAAATAATTGCTGATGCTACATCTGTGAAGTAATTGAAGATTCCTCAAAATAAAAGTGGAAACCATTAAAACAAATTTAATGATTATATAGAATTAAAACTGTTAGTGATGTAAACATGACTTAAAAGAAGAGGGGCATAGGTAAAAATAAAGTTGATATCTACTAAAAGAATTATTGCTTTTTCCATTTTTAAAATATTTTATCCATTTTTTAATATTAATTCCCACTTACTGATATTACATAATATAAGACATATTCTCCATGCTGTACATCACTGAGCCTATCTTACACCCAAAAGTTTGTGCCTCCCACTCTCTCACTCCTGTATGAATCCCCCTCCACACTGATAACCACTAGTTTGTTCTGTATAAGTCTTCTCCTTTTTTGTAATATTCACTAGTTTGTTGCATTTTTTAGAATCCACATATAGTGATATCATTCAGTATTTGCCTTTTTGTCTGACACTTCATTTAGCATAATGACCTCTGAGTCCATCCATGTTACTGCAAATGGCAGAATTTTATTCTTTTTTATGACCAAGTTGTATTCCATTTTACAAATATGTATCTTCTTTATCCATTAATCTGTTGGTAGACACTTGGGTTGCTTCCATACCTTGGCAGTTTAAAATAGTACTACTATCATTAAGAGAAGACTCTACACATGGACATCACCAGATGGTCAACACCGAAATCAGGTTGATTATATTCTTTGCAGCCAAAGATGGAGAAGCTCTATACAGTCAGCAAAAACAAGACCAGGAGCTGACTGTGGCTCAGATCATGAACTTCTTATTGCCAAATTCAGACTTAAATTGAACAAAGTAGGGAAAACCATGAGACCATTCAGGTATGACCTAAATCAAATTCTTTATGATTACACAGTGGAAGTGAGAAATAGATATAAGGGACTAGATCTGAAAAACAGAGTGCCTGATGAACTATGGATGGAGGTTCATGACATTGTACAGGAGACAGGGATCAAGACCATCCCCACGGAAAAGAAATGCAAAAGCAAAATGGCTGTCTGAGGAGTCCTTACAAATATCTGTGAAAAGAGGAGAAGCAAAAAGCAAAGGAGAAAAGGAAAGATATAAGCATCTGAATGCAGAATTCCAAAAATAGCAAGGAGAGATAAAAAAAGCCTTCCTCAGTGATCAATGCAAGGAAATACAGGAAAACAACAGAATGGGAAAGAATAGAGATCTCTTCAAGAAAATTAGAGATACTAAGGGAACATTTCATGCAAAGATGGGCTCAATAAAGGACAGAAATGGCATGGACCTAACAGAAGCAGAAGACATTGAGAAGAGGTGGCAAGAATACACAGAAGAACTGTACAAAAAAGATCTTCATGACCCAGATAATCACGATGGTATGATCATTCACCTAGAGGCAGACATCCTGGAATGTGAGGTCAAGTGGGCCTTAGGAAGCATCACTACAAACAAAGCTAGTAGAGGGGATGGAATTCCAGTGGAGCTATTTCAAATTCTGAAAGATGATGCTGTGAAAGTGATGCACTCAATATGTCAGCAAATTTAGAAAACTCAGCCGTGGCCATAGGACTGGAAAAGGTCAGTTTTCGTTCTAATCCCAAAGAAAGGCAATGCCAAAGAATGCTCAAATGACCACACAATTGCACTCATCTCACACGCTAGTAAAGTAATGCTCAAAATTCTCCAAGCCAGGCTTCAGCAATACGTGAAATGTGAACTTCCAGATGTTCAAGCTGGTTTTAGAAAAGGCAGAGGAACCAGAGATCAAATTGCCAACATCCACTGGATCATCAAAAAAGCAAGAGAGTTCCAGAAAAAACATCTGTTTCTGCTTTGTCTATGCCAAAGCCTTTGACTGTGTTGATCACAATAAACTGTGGAAAATTCTTCAAGAGATGGGAATACCAGACCACCTGACCTGCCTCTTGAGAAACCTATATGCAGGTCAGAAACCAACAGTTACAACTGGACATGGAACAACAGACTGGTTCCAAATAGGAAAAGGAGTACGTCAAGGCTGTAATATTGTCACCCTGCTTATTTAAGGTATATGCAGAGTACATCATGAGAAACGCTGGGCTGGAAGAAGCACAAGCTGGAATCAAGATTGCCAGGAGAAATATCAATAACCTCAGATATGCAGATGACACCACCCTTATGGCAGAAAGTGAAGAGGAACTCAAAAGCCTCTTGATGAAAGTGAAAGTGGAGAGTGAAAAAGTTGGCTTAAAGCTCAACATTCAGAAAACGAAGATCATGGCATCTGGTCCCATCACTTCATGGCAAATAGGTGGGGAAACAGTGGAAACAGTGGCTGACTTTATTTTGGGGGGCTCCCAAATCACTGCAGATGGTGACTGCAGCCATGAACTTAAAAGATGCTTACTCCATGGAAGCAAAGTTATGACCAACCTAGACAGCATATTAAAAAGCCAGAGACATTACTTTGTCAACAAAGGTCTGTCTAGTCAAGGCTATGGTTTTTCCAGTGGTTATGTGTGGATGTGAGAGTTGGACTGTGAAGAAAGCTGAGCACCGAAGAATTGATGCTTTTGAACTGTGGTGTTGGAGAAGACTCTTGAAGGTCCCTTGGACTGCAAGGAGATCCAACCAGTCCATCCTAAAGGAGATCAGTCCTGGGTGTTCTTTCTAAGGACTGATGCTAAAGCTGAAACTCCAGTACTTTGGCCACCTCATGCGAAGAGTTGACTCATTGGAAAAGACTCTGATGCTAGGAGGGATTGGGGCCAGGAGGAAAAGGGGATGACAGAGAATGAGATGGCTTGATGGCGTCACCGACTCTTTGGACGTGAGTTTGGGTTAACTCCGGGAGTTGGTGATGGACAGGGAGGCCTGGCATGCTGCGATTCATGGGGTCACAAAGAGTCAGACACAACTGAGCGGACTGAACTGAACTATGAACATCAGGTGTGATACAGGGTGCATGTATCTTTTGAATCAGCGTTTGTGTTTTTTTCAAATATATAACTTGGAGTGCAATTGCTGGGTCATGATAGTTCTACTTTTAGTTTTTTGAAACCTCTCCATTCTGTTTTTTACAGTGGCTGCACTAATTTACATTCCCACCAATAGTGTAAGAGGGTTCCCTTTTCTCCATTTCATCACGAACATTTGTTACTGGATGTTTTTCGGGGTTTTTTTTGTTTTGTTTTTATGATAGCCATTCTGATAGGTATGAGGTGATATCTCCCTGTGGTTTTGATTTGCATTTCCTGATGGTTAGTGATGTTGAACATTTTTTCATGTGTTGTTGGCCATCTGCATTCCCTCTTTGGAAAAAATGTCTATTCAGTTTTTCTGCTCATTTTTTGATTGGGTTGTTTGGTTTTATTTCAATATTGAATTGCTGTTTACATATGTCAGATATGGTGTTCCTAGCATGAGGTAGGGCCAGCAAACACTTACTGAATGAATAAAAATGCTTCTACTTGCTTGAAAATATTCCCAGATCTCTCCAGTCAGAATGATTTCTTCCTCTCAAATTTATATCCTCTCAAAATATTTAACATCTTTTTTCTTTCAGATACTTGTGTTTATGTCCATTTTCCACTACCACTTTTTAAGTTTTTTAAGAGCAAGATCAGATCAGATCAGTCGCTCAGTCGTGTCCGACTCTTTGCGACCCCATGAATCCCAGCACGCCAGGCCTCCCTGTCCATCACCAACTCCCGGAGTTCACTGAGACTCACATCCATCGAGTCAGTGATGCCATCCAGCCATCTCATCCTCTGTCGTCCCCTTCTCCTCCTGCCCCCAATCCCTCCCAGCATCAGAGTCTTTTCCAATGAGTCAACTCTTCTCATGAGGTGGCCAAAGTACTGGAGTTTCAGCTTTAGCACCATTCCTTCCAA
>NW_011494717.1:3630921-3645541 GCF_000754665.1 Bison bison bison | reverse complement strand
AGCGCTCAGCCTTCTTCACAGTCCAACTCTCACATCCATACATGACCACAGGAAATACCATAGCCTTGACTAGACAGACCTTTGTTGGCAAAGTAATGTCTCTGCTTTTGAATATGCTATCTAGGTTGGTCATAACTTTCCTTCCAAGGAGTAAGCGTCTTTTAATTTCATGGCTGCAGTCACCATCTGCAGTGATTTTGGAGCCCAGAAAAATAAAGTCTGACACTGTTTCCACTGCTTCCCCATCTATTTGCCATGAAGTGATGGGACCGGATGCCATGATCTTCGTTTTCTGAATGTTGAGCTTTAAGAGCAAGAACTATTCCCTTTTTTGTAATTTATTACAGAGTGATAGAAAATGGAAAAGGAAAAAATGTCTTAAAGCTAAAATTAATTCATTTATACACTTTTCTAAGTTTAGAAGAATTGTATTGACCTTAAACTATGCAACTTCAAACCACTTTAAATGAATTCTGCTTCTATGTATTAAGTTAGTTGGTAGCAAAGGAATGGATATTAATATGCCATGCCATACTACCTACAGGGATGGTATGCTAATTTGCTCAACTATATCTCATCAAACACCAGTGAACAGAGACAGCTGCCAGACTTTTTCTAGGTCATTTTTTCTGTTTGTAAACAGGAAGTGTACAATAATTAACGAGATGTAACCATTTGCAAACTGGATTTACGCAGAATAAAAGAATTTTTTTAAAGAGGAGAGACATTAATGCAACTCTTAAGTGCTTAATGACCCCATTAATTGTCAAATAAGTAATTGGAGAAATTAAACAGAAGAGGTAATGGCCTTGGAGCCATTAATCTATTCTGGGAGTACTGCTCATGTTTACCAGGTGATATTCCTCTGAATTAAGAGCTGAGAGTCAATTGCTTTCACATAATAGTTCTTGAATCTTCTCAGTCATTAGAATCACTTGGAACGCTTTTGAACAACACAGATTTCTGGATTATCTTCAGACTTCCTTAATCAGAATCTTAGGGATGGGACTCAGGTATATGAATTGTTAAAAAGAGGAACAGGTGATTCTTTTGATTTTTTGATAAAAAGCTACCCAGGTTTGGACATCCTTGCTTCAGAACAGAGTTTCTCGGTCCTACAACTATTGACATTTGGGGATGACTAGTTGTTCTGGAGGCTGCCCTGTGCATTATAGGATGTTTGGCAGCATCCCTGGCCTCTACCCACTAGATACAGAAGCACCCTTCCTTCCCCAAGTTGAAAAAATCAAAGTGTCTTCACACACTGCCAGATTTCTTTGAGAGGGGATTAAATTGCCACCATTTAGGACCTCTGCTTCACAACAACCCTTCTGCAACTTTATGCAATGAGGGAAATGCCCAGCGTAGTAGCCACAAGTCACATGTGCGTATTGAGCACTTGCAGAGTGGCTAGTACAACTGAGGACATGACTGTTAAATATTATTTTGTTTTGATTAACTTAATTGCTAAAGCCATATAGAACCAGTGGCCATTATATTTCTCATATATCTTTATAGGAATCAGATATGACTCTAGATCTACACAGCTTCTCCTGAAGTACTTCTAAGACTTGCCATGTAGAAATAATTTACAGGAATTGAAAATCTATCTACCTTGCTGTTTGAATCTAAAAAAAGAAAAAAAATCTTGGGATGTTAGGACTACTGGAAAGTTTACTTGTAGTTTTGCTTTCTGTGTTGCCCACGAAGTATTTTTTGTTACTGCCCTTGATATCCAGATGATATCAGACTTAGAGAGCAGTCTGGCTTGAGGATAGCCTCTTTCAGAGTCAACCTTGATCTCCTTTTATGGCCAGTCCTTCACATTTTCTTAGGAAAAAAAGCCCAGTGTTTTCTGGTTTTCTCAATTCCTAACAGGTTAAACATAGAATTACAATAGAGACCCAGAAATTCTACTCGTAGATGTATAACCGAGAGTTGAAAACATATGTCCATGCAAATACTTGAGTATGAATGTTCATGCTCAAGAGAAGACTCTTGAGAGTCCCTTGGACTGCAAGGAGATCCATCAAATCAATCCTAAAGGAAATCAGTCCTGAATATTCATTGGAAGGACTGACACTGAAGCTGAAACTCCAATACTTCGGCCACCTGATATAAAGAACTGACTCATTGGAAAAGACCCTTATGCTGGAAGGTTTGAATGCAGAAGGAGAAGGGGACGACAGAAGATGAGATGGTTGTATGGCATCACCAACTTGATGGACATGAGTTTGAGCAAGCTCTGGGAGTTGATGATTGACAGGGAAGCCTGGTGTGCTGCAGTCCATGGGGTCGCAAAGAGTCAGACCAACTGAACAACTGAACTGAACTGAGCTGAATTTTTTCCATTTTTATTGAGGTATAATTAACGTGTGTGTGTGTGTGTATGTTAGGCACTCAGTCATGTCCAACTCTTTGTGCCCCCGTAGACTGTAGCCCACCAGACTCCTCTGTCCATGGAATTCTCCAGGCAAGAATACTGGAGTGGGTAGCCATTCCCTTCTTCAGGGGATATTCCTGACCCAGGGACTGAACCCAGGTCTCCTGCATTGCAGGCAGATTCTTTACCATCTGAACCACCAGGGAAGCCCATAATTAACGTACTGCATTGTATAAGTTTAAGGTACACAGCATAATAATTTGACTTACATGCATTGTGAAGTGATTACCGCAATAGTTAACATGCATCATCTCATACAGATACCAAAGACAAGAAAAAGAGGAAGAAAAAGTTTTTCCTTATGATGAGAACTCTTAGGTGTCATTCTCTTAACTTTCATACATATGATGTAGCAATGTAACTATCATCATCATGTTTTAAATTACATCCCTAGTATTCATTTATCTTATAACTGGAAGTTTGTACCTTTTGACCACCTTCATCCAATCTCCCCCAACCCCACCTCTGGAAACCACAAATCTGACCTCTTTTTCTATGAGTTTGTTTGATTTTTTAGTTTCTACATATAAGTTGGATCATATGGTATTTGTCTTTGTCTGCCTTATTTCACTTAGCATAATGTTCTCAAAGTCCATTTATGTTGTTACTATTGGTAGGATTTCCTCTTTTTTAAGGTTGAATGATATTCCACTGTATATGTGTGTGTGTATATATATATATATATCACATCTTCTTTATCTGTTGATAGATACTTAGTCATCTGTTGATAGATACTTACATTGTCCCCATGTCTTAGCTATAGTGCTGCATAGCCACATTATTCATAGTAGCCAAACAGTGGAAATAATCTAAATGTCCAACCAATGATAACTCAATAAAACAAAGAGTATTATACAAGAGAACTTTTTTGGCAATAACAAAGAATGAGCCCTTGTTATATGCCACAACAAGATGAACCTTGAAAACACTGTGATAAATTAAAGAAGCCAGTCACAAAATATCATAATATTATATAATTCTATTTATATGAAATGTCTATAATAGGCAGATCAATTGAGACAGAAAGTAGATTAGTGGTTTCTTAGGTCTGGGCGTGAAATAGGGACATTTGATGGTGATGGCTAAGAGATACTGGGTTTCTTTCTGGTGTGATGAAAATATTCTAAAATTAAATTGTGATGACCACACAATTATGTGATTATGCTAAAAATTATTAAATCATATTCTTTAATTGGGTGAATTGTATAGTATGTGAATTACATCTCAACAGAACTGTTAAAAACTGTTCAATTTACTACATTAGCAGGTCTGATGAGAAAATCTGCATGATCCTATCAGTTGGTGCATATTTATTTATCTACAAACTGGAAGTGGCTTTAGATAATGTTACTGTCTTAACTCCAAAAGAGTCTCTCCACTGGCTACCATCACTCTCATTTCCAAGATAATAGAAGTGATCCTGCATTGTGTCCAAACTCAGGGTAAAATCCTAGAGTGTGGCCCTTACTGAACAACAAATCATGCCTCTCTTAAGAAACCCACTATAAGACATCCAGAGGATACGCTTGGCATAACCCCAGCCTGCAGTTTGTCTTTCTGAGCTTATTTTCCCTCTTGAGTCCAGAGCAATAATGGACCTATGAATATTTCCAGTGAGAAAAGAAAGAAGGATAAGAAGTTTCTAATACACAACTGAGTTTTTTCATGATTAGGCTAGTCAGACCCTGTCCTGGATATAAACTAACTAACCCATGAAAGATAAACAGTTTTACCAGGCAGTTAGAAGATGACATTCAAGAACTTCTCTGGTGGTCCAGTGGTTAAGATTGCATGCTCCCAATGCCAGGGGCCTGGGTTCAATCCCTGGTTAGGGAACCAGATCCCATGTGCCACAACTAACAGTTCACATGAGACAACTAAAGACTGAAAGATCCCATTAGCCACAACTAAGACTTAGCAAAGCCAAATAAGTAAATAAATATCAAAAAAAAAAAAAAAGAAAGAAAATGACAGCATACACTTTTACGGCCTTGATCTCTCCAAGCAGCCAGATAGAGCCCATTCTACAACTTTCAGCTCATCCAACTCAGATAACTTTACAGGAAATGTAAATGTTTCTCTGTGCATGCATGCTATCTTTTAGTCATGTCCAACTCTTTGAGACCCCATGGACTGTAGCCTGCCAGACTCCTCTACCATGGGATTCTCTAGGCAGGAGTATGGAGTAGGTTGCCATGCCATGGAAAGAAATAGAGGAAAATAAAAGAATAGGAAAAACTAGAGATCTCTTCAGGAAAATTAGACGAAGGGAACACTTCATGCAAAGATGGGCACAACAAAGGACAGAAAGGTATGGACCTAACAGAAGCAGAAGATATTAAGAAGAGGTGGCAAAAATACACAGAGAACTATACAAAAAAGATCTTAATGACTCGGATAACCATGATGGTGTGGTCACTCACCTAGAGCCAGACGTCTTGGAGTGCAAGGTCAAGTGGGCCTTAGGAAGCATCACTACAAACAAAGCTAGTGGAGGTGATGGAATTCCGGTTGAGCTATTTCAAATCCTAAAAGATGATGCTATGCAAGTGCTGCCCTCAATAGACCAGCAAATTTGGAAAACTCAGCAGTGGCCACAGGACTGGAAAAGTCAGCTTTCATTCCAATATCAAAGAAAATGAATGCCAAAGAATGTCCCAACTATGGCACAAGTGCACTCATCTCACACGCTAGCAAAGTGATGTTCAAAATCCTCCGAGGTAGGCTTCAACAGTACATGAACCGAGAACTTCCAGATGTTCAAGCTGCATTTAGAAAAGGGAAGGAAACCAGAGATCAAACTATGAACATCCATTGGATCATAGAAAAAGCAAGAGAATTCCAGAAAAATATTTACTTCTGCTTCATTGACTATGCTAAAGCTTTTAACTGTGTGAATCACAACAGACGGTGAGAAATTCTTCAAGAGATGGGAATACCAGACTACCTTACCTGCCTCCTGAGAAATCTGTATACAATTCAAGAAGCAACAGTTAGAACCAGACATGGAACAACAGACTGGTTCCAGACTGGAAAAGGAGTATGTCAAGGCTGTATACTGTCACCCTGCTTACTTAATTTATATGCAGAGTACATCATGTGAAATACTGGGCTGTATGAAACACAAGCTGGACTCAAGATTGCAAGGGAGAAATATCAACAACCTCAGATATGTAGATGACACCACCCTTATGGCAGAAGGGCTTCCCTGGTGGCTCAGACAGTAAAGCGTCTGCCTACAATGTGGGAGACCCGGGTTCAATCCCTGGATCAGGAAGTTCCCCTGGAGAAGGAAATGGCAACCCAGTCCAGTATTCTTGCCTGGAAAATCCCATGGACTGAGGAGCCTGGTAGGCTACAGTCCATGGGGTCGCAAAGAGTCAGACACGACTGAGCCACTTCACTTTATGGCAGAAAGTAAAGAGGAACTAAAGAGTTCCTCTCTTGATGAGGAGAGTGAAAAAGCTAGCTTAAAACTCAACATTCAAAAAACAAAGATCATGGCATCTGGTTCTATCATTTGATGGCAAATAGATGGAGAACCAGTGGAAACAGTGACAGACTTTATACTCTTGGGCTCCAAAATCACTGCAGATGGTGACTGCATCCATGAAATTAAAAGATGCTTGCTTCTTGGAAGAAAAGCTATGACTAACCTAGACAGTGTATTAAGGAACAGAGACATCACCTTGCCAACAAAGGTCTGTATAGTGAAAGCTGTGGTTTTTCCAGCAGTCAAGTGTGGATGTGAGAGTTGAACCATAAAGAAAGCTGAGCACTGAAGAACTGATGCTTTCAAACTGTGGTATTGGAGACAACTCCTGGGAGTCCCTTGGACAGCAAGGAGATCAAACCAGTCAAACCTAAAGGAGATCAATCCTGCATATTCATTGGAAGGACTGATGCTGAAGCTGAAGCTCCAGTACTTTGGCCACCTGATGCGAAAAGCCCACTAATTGGAAAAGACCCTGATGCTGGGAAAGATTGAAGGCAGGAGGAGAAGGGAATGTCAGAGGACAAGATGGTTGGATGGCATTACCAATTCAATGCACATGAGTTTGAGCAAGCACTGGGAGTTGGTGAAGAACAGGGAAGCCCTACGTACTATAGTCCATGAGGCTGCAGAGTCAGATGCTACTGAACAACAATAACAATATTTAAAAAACATTTTTTTATTTATTTGGCTACACTGGGTCTGCCTTGCTACACACAGGCTTTTTCTACTTCTGATTCCTGGGCTTCTCCTTGTGGTAGCCTCTCTTGTTATGGAGCACAGGCTCTAGAAACACAGGCTTCAGTAGTTGTAACAGATGAGCTTAGTTCTCTTGAGACATGTGGAATCTTCCCAGAATATGGACTGAACCCATGTCCCCTGCGTTGGCAAGCAGATTCTTAATCACTGGGCCTCCAGGGAAGTCCCAAGCTTTTTATTTTATCTCCTTTTCCCACTAGACAAGGAACTTCTCAAGAGCTATAGTATTGTTGGCGTTTTTGTGGTTTTCCATTTTCGAGGGCCTCTTATCAGAGTTACTTAGGTAGATGTACTTTCCAACCTATGATGGGTAGTGTTTCATTTTCAGGAGTTCTATAGGCCAATTGGCTCCTTCCCAAGATTGGGTAATCCAGAGGTTAACACCATACCAGGACTCTGTCGTAAGACCTTGTGGTAAAGTCAGATTGTCATACTTATTACTGAGTTTCACTCATATCTGGCCTGGGTTCCAAAATGGATGCCTTTTACAGGACTGCTCATTAGAGTGAGTTTAGTGCCACTCCAGTATTCTTGCCTGGAAAATCCATGGGCGGAGGAGCCTGGTGGGCTGCAGTCCATGGGGTCGCTAAGAGTCAGACACAACTGAGCGACTTCACTTTCACTTTTCACTTTCATGCGTTGGAGAAGGAAATGGCAACCCACTCCAGTGTTCTTGCCTGGAGAATCCCAGGGACGGGGGAGCCTGGTGGGCTTCCATCTATGGAGTCACACAGAGTCGGACATGAATGAAGTGACTTAGCAGCAGTATCATTGCATAGGGTTCATGTCAAATGTTTTTCAGATAACATTGTCACATGGACTTTGGACGTTAGAAGTATATTCCTCCAGTTAGGCACCCGGGTGTGTTTTACTTGTTATTTCAGCCATATTCATGGGAGATGCTTAGGAAACAAATTGCTCAGTGACACCCATAGGACATGAAAAAATTTAAGTACCTCCCTATTGCCTGTCTTCATGGAAGAGGTGGATGGGAAAGTGTAATATAGCCTTTAAAGATTCAAATTTACATCCCAGTTCATGTACCCAGCTCGCCGACATGGAATCAGAAGTTTTGTCTTCGTCCTTGTGTGTTTAAGACCATCAAACCTAACCCCTGGATCTTGTCGTCTTTTGTTTGTTTGTTTGAACCCATTCTCTTTCTCTGAGTGAAACTCTTCAATTGAAACATTACAGTGGACTGTCTGGATAAGGAGCATGTTTTCACCAAATCTTTGGGTTATGATCTTTTCATTTACAATAGACAAATTTTAGATCTTTCATTTACAATAGTTTCTTTTTTCTGGGCTGTGTCAGTGTAGGCACTATGTCAGTTTGAAAAAAGAACAATAAATTCCATGAACGCCCCTACACAGCACTGTGTGAGCCATCTCTGTCTCCAGAGTTATAGGAACTTGTCCTGCCTCTGCTGCCGAGGCTCCTGGGATTAGAGACCAGCAGACAATCACGCACCACTCTGTATTTCAGGCAATACACATAGATGGACTTTGGAGTGAAGAAATCGTATTTGTTGAAACCTTTGCCCAGAGTTATAAATCTGTGTGCCGCGTGGCAGGGATGTCTCTGAGTCTGGAACAAAGAACAAAGAGCATTTTAGTTAGTCACACTGAGGAAAACACAGAAGCAGCAGAAATCACAGGAGTATTAATAACAGTAAGGTACCCAGCCCCCTCTCCTCCTGAAGGAGCACCTGCCTTTTATTCAACTCCTCAAGTGGATTTCTGAAGCATTCTGGTTCCAGATCTGGACTTTCAAAACAATAAAACTAATTTTGGAATCATGCCCCAGGCCTTGGCGATCCATTTTTAATTATGAGTTTAGAGCTTTCAAGGAATCATAAAACCTCAAGGTGGCCCCAAACCTGGAAGTTAGTGTTTCCTGTCATCATTGGGTTTGGGGGTGCCCTACAATCCAGTGTCACAAAGCCTCTCAGAGGCCCAGTAAGCCCCACAACATTCGGTGGGATCCTTTAAAGCACATGATTCAGAAATATAATTATTTTTTCTTTGTAGAAACATTCTAAATTATGTAAAAGTATTAAAACATTTTCATAATTCCATAACAGCACATTTTGTTCACCATCCTCTTTTGTGATTAAGCTTATAATTGATGTGTTAAATCTTACAGAATAAAAAAGAAAAACGTGTATTTCTACTTTTGATGCTTAAATCCTGAATGCTGCCACTTATTCCAGTAAAACATCAAAGCATGCTTGGACAGGGACCTTGTTGGAGATAGCAGTATTTTACAATAGGGTGTAAAAAATTGCAAAATCAAGCCAGCTCCATGAGAATGTGCACAGCATGACGTTCTCTGTGAAGATCCTGACAGGGCCAGAAAATCCTGCACTCGTAATTGCCTAAATTCCACTGTCATCACTTGCCAGGCACAGTCCATAATCAGTGGAAGGATTCCGGAGGTGTGTGATATGACCCCTGAGTTCTTATCACAGACACTAAAATTCAGACAATTAAATCTGAAAGAAGGCAATCTAGAGTAGGTGAAAACAGAGTGATTGACGTGTGTGGATTTGTGTTGATCTTGCGCTGATTAGAGCTGCCAACGGAAGCCTCCTGCTGCCCTGAAGAGGTAGAGAGGCAGATCTTTGGAGGCAAGATTCTCATGTTATCTGATGTTATCTGGGCTTAGAAGAGAGTTCTGCCAAGAACGGGGATTTGCTAAGTGTGAAGCTAAACTCTGTTGGCCTTAACCTCATGACTTACTGAGACGATACCTGGTATGGAGTGATCTTTCATTTTTCTGTAGGCTCTGCAGACCTGGTGGGCTATCTGAAGGCACGTCTGCTTGCAAACAGTCACACCCTGAATGTGGGATACATGGGTACACCCTTGCCTTTTTCACGTTGCTTTTCATTGCATTCTTCAATGAAGAATTTAACTCTGAAATTTAAAAGAGAAAAAAAAAAAAACTGGCTTATGTCTTGGCTTCAGTTTTGTTATCTGCACAGTAACAGGGTTGGTGGAATGGCATCATCACTGAGTACCCTCCCCAGCCCTGCATTCTCTTCTGTGGACTTCCAGAAGCTAAATGTCCCACGTTAGGCAGGAGCAGTGTAATCACTGCTCCAGGTTCACAGTGCGGGCCTGTTGGAAAAGCTGGGCTGTTTGCTAAAATAATGTTTTGGTGACTGCCCCTCTAAACCCAGTTCTTCACTTGTCAGATACAGTGTTGGAAGTCAGGGCCCCCCAATGAGGGGAGTTCAGAGACACAGGAAAGAAAGGATATGTGGGTGAGAAGCAGTACTTTTATTAAAAAAAAAAAAAAAATGACTTTCTTTTTTATGTTTTTGAGTTTCAGATGCACATTACTTTTGAATTGATTACCAGTTTTGTTTGCATATAATGCATTACCTTAATTTTTAGGAAGTATTTTGTTAGATGAGTTCTACAACAGTTTTCCCTTAATTTCGATATTCTCTTGAAAGGGTCTTTAAAGTGAAATGCATGATACCTTTCAGAAAGCTCCATTACTTAGCTCTCTAACACTGTGAGGTGGGAAGTTATAATTCTTCCTTTTGAATAAAGAGGAAACTAAAACACATAGATTTAAACACATCAGGGAAACAGAATTAGTTTCCTGGTGGCTCAGATAGTAACAAATATGCCTGCAATGCAGGAGACCTGGGTTTGAAGCCTGGGTCAGAAAGATCCACTGAAGAAAGGAATGGCTACCCACTCCAGTGTTCTTGCCTAGAGAATTCCATAGACAGAGGAGCCTGATAGGCTACAGTCCATGGGGTCACAAAGATTCGGACATGACTAAACAACTAACACTCATGCTACAGGATCATTTGAGCACTAATGGTAAAGAGAGTTCCAGAAAAATATCTATTTCTGCTTTATTGACTATGCCAAAGCCTTTGAGTGTGTGTATCACAATAAACTGGAAAATTCTGAAAGAGATGGGAATACCAGACCACCTGACCTGCCTCTTGAGAAACCTATATGCAGGTCAGGAAGCAACAGTTAGAACTGGACATGGAACAACAGACTGCTTCCAAAAAGGAAAAGGAGTACGTCAAGGCTGTATATTGTCACCCTGCTTATTTAACTTATATGCAGAATACATCATGAGAAATGGTGGGCTGGAGGAAGCACAAGCTGGAATCAAGATTGCCGGGAGAAATATCAATTACCTCAGATATGCAGATAACACCACCTTTATGGCAGAAAGTGAAGAGGAACTAAAAAGCCTCTTGATGAAAGTGAAAGTGGAGATTGAAAAAGTTGGCTTAAAGCTCAACATTCAGAAAACGAAGATCATGGCATCCAGTCCCATCACTTCATGGCAAATAAATGGGGAAACAGTGGAAACAGTGTCAGACTTTCTTTTTTGGGGCTCCCAAATCACTGCAGATGGTGATTGCAGCCATGAAATTAAAAGACACTTCTTATTCCTTGGAGGAAAGTTATGACCAACCTAGACAACATATTAAAAAGGAGAGACATTACTTTGCCAACAAAGATCCATCTAGTTAAGGCTATGGTTTTTCTAATAGTCATGTATGGATGTGAGAGTTGGACTATAAAGAAAGTTGAGCACCAGAGAATTGATGCTTTTGAACTGTGGTGTCGGAGAAGACTCTTGAGAGTCCCTTGGACTGCAAGGAGATCCAACCAGTCCATCTTAAAGGAAATCCGTCCTGAATATTCATTGGAAGGACTGATGCTGAAGCTGAACTCTTTGGCCACCTGATGCGAAGAGCTGACTCATTTGAAAAGAAGCTGATGCTGGGAAAAATTGAAGGCAGAAGGTGAAGGGGACGACAGAGGATTGTTTGGTTGGATGGCATCACCAACTCAATGGACATGAGTTTGGGTAAACTCTGGGAGTTGGTGGTTGGCAGGGAGGCCTGGCATTCACCGTCCATGGGGTCACAAAGAGTTGGATGCGACTGAACTGATCTGAACTGAATGGTAAAGAAGCTCACCTGGCAATGCAGGAGGCATAAAAGGTGTGGGTTTGATCCTCAGCTTGGGAATATACCCTGGAGGAGGGCATGGCAACCCATTCCAGTATTCTTGCCTGGAGAGTCCCATGGACAGAGGAGCCTGGCAGGCTACAGTCCACAGGGTCGCAGAGTCGGACATGACTGAAGCAACTTAACATGCATAGGATCAGTTTAAGATGCACAGATGACACTTCTGTTGAGGAGAAAAGGGACTTTCCAGCATGAGTGAAATCACATGGATTTAATACCCTACAGATGCTGCTCTAAGGCAGGTATCTGATTGTGGCAGCATCTGGATAAATACCCAGACAATTTTGTTTTCCCCACTAGGTGTCTTTGTTTTATTAGGCTTACTGCCTTAAGCCAACTACCCGGTCCTTTGTTTATTCTTCAGCTCTGACATCCCATCAGTTCAGTTCAGTTCAGTTCAGTCACTCAGTTGTGTCAGACTCTTTGCGACCCCATGAGCTGCAGCATGCCAGGCCTCCCTGTCCATCACAAATTCCCAGAGCCTACCCAAACTCATGTCCATTGAGTCAGTGATGCCATCCAACCATCTCCTCCTCTGTTGTCCCCTTCTCCTCTTGCCCTCAATCTTTCCCAGCATCAGCGTCTTTTCAAATGAGTCAGCTCTTCGCATCAGGTGGCCAAAGTATTGGAGTTTCAACTTCAACATCAGTCCTTCCAGTGAACGCTCAGGACTAAGCTCCTTTAGAATGGACTGGTTGGATCTCCTTACAGTCCAAGGGACTCTCAAGAGTCTTCTCCAACACAACAGTTCAAAAGCATCAATCCTTTAGCGCTCAGCTTTCTTTATAGTCCAACTCTCACATCCATACATGATCACTGGAAAAACTATAGCCTTGACCAGACAGACCTTTGTTGACAAAGTAATGTCTCTGGCTTTTTAATATGCTGTCTAGGTTGGTCATAACTTTGCTTCCAAGGAGTAAGCATCTTTTAAGTTCATGGCTGCAATCACCATCTGCAGTGATTTTGGAGCCCAAAAAAATAAAGTCACTCACTGTTTCCACTGTTTCCCCATCTATTTGCCATGAAGTGATGGGACCAGATGCCATGATCTTACATGATCTGACATCCCATAAAGGTTGGAAATTGAACCACACTCAGACTAAAATTGTGTATCTTTAAAATCTCCCTGGGGTGCAGAGTGAAATCAAATCAACAGTGGATGGAAAGCTAACTGCCCAGGAAGCATCTCAGGACCTCAGGTAAGTTAGGTCATCTCTGACCTCTTCCCTGAAGGCTTAACCCTGAGGGTATGAAATGGAATTGAATAAGGGGATCTGCATTCTCCAGAGATCACAGATGAAGGGGTCAAGAAAACAAGATCCATCCCCATATACCAGAGAGCAACTTTCAGTAGTATAAATCCGTTCAGTAGAATATTTGTTATAGAATCAGAGAACTCGAAGAAACTCCATTAAATCATCCAGTTTATAAACTGCTTTCAAATAATTCACAAGAATTCATTTAATTATTTCTTGCACCACCAGGCATGTACTGGAATGGAATCCAACCCATACTGTTTTTTCAAAACAGATAATCTCAAAATATCCTTTGGTCATCTTTTCCAGTCTCATCAGCATCAGCCACCCAGTTAATATCTAACCTAAATCACTCCTGCTACTTATTTAAGCCTTTATTTTCTTTGACACCTACGAGATATGGGAAAACAGCAAGTATCCTTTTCTGGAAACTTCTCAATTCTGTGATTCAGAGTGAATAGAGCATGTAGGGAAGAATCTCAAAGAACATAGATTGTTTAATTCTCCCATTAAGAACTGGGAGTAAAGTAATGTATTTTACTTTCCCATTGATTAGCTTTGTGGTCTTGGACAAGTGATATACCACCCTTAAGCTTCAATTCTTTCTCTCATAATAAAAATATAACTTTTAAGCTGAAGATTATTATAATGAATTAAAGGGGTAATTTATGCAAAAAAAAATGTATCAACTGTGAAGTGTAATCCAGATGCCAGATAGAGTAAAAATTGTTCATTTATTTTCTTTGGATAAATGTCTATTTAGGTCTTATGCTAATTTTGATTGAGTTTTGTTTGTTTTTTGTTTGTTTTTTGGGGGTTTTTTTTTGATGCTGAGTTGTATGAGCTTTGTGTGTTTTGGAAATTAAACCCTTGTTTGTTGCATCATTTACAAGCATGTTCTCCCATTTCATAGAATGTACTTTCATTTTGTTGATGGTTTCCTTTGCTGTGCAAAACCTTCTAAGTTTGATTAGGTCCCATTTATTTATTTTTGATTTTATTCATTTCACCTTAAGAGACTGATCTAAGAAAATGTTGGTATGATTTATGTCCAGGAATGTTTTGCCTCTATTCTTTTCCAGGATACTTATGGTAATGTCTTATACTTAGGTCTTTAAACCATTTTGAGTTTATTCTTGTATGTGGTATATGGGAGTGTTCTAATTTCATTGATTTACATGTAGCTGTCTGGCTTTCCCAGCACCATTTATTGAAGAGACTGTCTTTTCTCTCTTGTGTATTTTTGCTGCCTTTGTTGAAGATTAATTGACCTTAGGTGTGTGGGTTTATTTCTGGACTCTATTCTGTTCCATTGATCTATATGTCTGTTTTTATGTCAGAACTGTGCTGTTTTGATTACAGTAGCCTTTCAATGTTGTCTGAGTAGACAGCATCCTTAAACACCTATTTGAAACTGGAAGCTGAGAGGCATGGCATAGAGAAAACCAAAAAACTGAGTATTGATTGACACATTATCTGGGGTAAGCTGAGAGAAGCAGGAATAAATCATTAATGTCATCGGGTACCAACAGTTTAATGTCAGTACAGAGGTGTACACTGCTGGATAATTATTTTCAGTATTCCAAAAGAAATATTAACTGCTCTGCTTTGGTGATGGCAGAAAGAGGTGATCGTGGTGGGTTTTA
>NW_011494717.1:3535167-3630821 GCF_000754665.1 Bison bison bison | reverse complement strand
GTTTTACAGAGAGAGGTAGCATCAGGCTGAGTAATGTAATGAAAAGAGCATGACTTTGGTGTCAGACAGACCTGGATTCAAATCCCAATTCTGCCTCTTACTGCTTTGTGAATTTGAACAGTTATTTCATGTTTCTTAGTTTTTCTTACAGAGTGTAATGATACTATATCATGAGGTTTAAAATAAGATTATGATAATTTGTAGAATGTTCCTTAACATAAAGGACACTCTAATAATGAGAAGAAAATCAGCAAAAGATTTTCAGAGAGGTGCCTGTGATTTCTCCTAGATTATAATAAAAATCAGTTCAGTTCAGTTGCTCAGTCATGTCCGACTATTTGTGACCCTATGGACTGCAGCATGTCAGGCCTCCCTGGCCATGCCAAACTCCCGGAGTTTACCCCAACTCATCTCCATTGAGTCAGTGATACCATCCAACCATCACATCCTCTGTCGTCCCCTTCTCCTCCCACCTTCAATCTTTCCCAGTGTTTTTTTATTTATTTACTCTTAACAGTTGTCATATTTTCCCCAGGAATGTTCTAGTAACTTTTCACTTTGAACTCTTAACCCTTGGAAAAATCCTATCAAGCCGCTAACATATTTGTTGTCACTTTACATTTGAGAGAGCTGAAATACAGAGAGGTTAAGATGCTTGCCAAATGTCACAGAGCTAGGCCAAAGTCCATATTCTGAACTGTATTGATATAGACTGGAGATGATATTAGATAGCCTCCTAATGAATGAATTTACTTTGCATATTTTTGGTTTTAATAATGAGATGATTAGAAAAAAAAAAGAAAATGCATCTTTAAATCCCTAGAGCAAGTCATATAAAGGTTACTTTATGGTCATATCAGGTTTCTATTCGGCAGCTAATTCCAAAGATACAGATAATCAAGAAGTGTAAATCACCATGTCATTTTAATAAGACACTTCATTTTCACATATAGCTACAAAAGATGAAATGTTGAAGAGTACCAGTGACTCAATGGACATGAGTTTGAGCAAACTTCAGGAGATAGTAAAGGACAGGGAAGCCTGGCACGCTACTGTCCAGTCTGATAGAGTCAGACTTAGTGACTAAACAATAACAAAATTGAAATATTTAAAGACAGAAGTTTGCCAGTTTCTATTAGTTAAGCTCTCATATTTGTGATAATTTTAGAATTCAGAAGTTTTAACATGGATAAGTTCAATATGTACATTTTTCCAATTAGTAAAAAAAAAAAAAAAAAAAGATGTAGGTTATCTATAAGAACCCAGGTTCCTTTTTATCCACAGTAAGACTTAAGTTCTAAAACACTTAAATAGGTAAAATTGTACATCAAGAACACCAAACATATTGTACAGGAATACAGGTCTGCTTTCAGTTGCTTGCTCATTAACTCGATATAAGTTGGAAAAACTATGGCCCAGAAAACTCCAAAGTAGAAAGATGTTTCACTTGTAATTAACTGAGTTGACCAATAACCATAGAGGAAATTAGAACTATAGTTTAAAAAAAAAATGTATTTCTCAAAGACAGTCCCCAGTGACTCATGACGTCAGTTGTTCAAGACCAGAGAAAAATCTGAAAAGTGTCTCAGTTTGTATCTGGCATAAACTCAATGTGGAAAGTGGACAAAGATAGAATAAAACAAGAAAACCATAAACCAATGAATTATTTGGAGAGTTTTAACAAATTATAAGCAAAGTTATTTCCAGAACTGCTTTTAAAAGAATACTATGCCATGAAATTATTTAAATATAATTCTGTTTTAAGGACTATTGGGGCTTCCCCCATAACTGAATGGGTAAAGAATCTGCCTTCATTGCAGAAGACACAGGAGATGTGAGTTTGACCCCTGGCTTGGGAAGTCCCTTGGAGGAGGAAATGGCAACCCACTCCAGTATTTTTGCCTGAAAAATCCCAGGGACAGAGAAGCCTGGTGGACTACAATCCAAAGGGTTGCAAAGAGTTGGCCATGACTAAGCACAATACCATTTGTTTTAAGGACAATATTAATATAACAGTTGTAATTTATTACATTTTGAAACTTAAGGGTAAGATGTCTACAATACCCTTGATAGATATCAAAAATGTATTAATAAAATGTAACACAGAGCTTTTCTGGTGGTCCAGTGTTGAGAGCCCACCTGCCAGTGCAGAGGACACGGGTTCTATTCCTGCTCCAGGAAGGTCCCATGTGCCACAGAGCAACTGAGCCCACGTGCCATAGCTACTGAGCTCATGCACTGTGAAGCCCGCGAGCCACAACTACTGAGCCCACGGGCTGCAATTACTACCGAAGCCCATCACCTAGAGCCTGTGCTACACAACAGGAGAAGCCACTGCAGTGAGAAGCCCTGCACCGCAGCCTGGAGCAGCCCCGTCCTACGCAAACAGAGAGAAAGCTCACACACAGCAATGAAGACCCAGCACAGCCAAAAATCAAATAAATCAATCTTTTTTTAAAAATTTAATATCCATTCCTGATTACACAAGAAAGTCTCTTGGTAAATTAGGTAAATGGAAGGAAACTTCCCTAATTGGGTACAACATATCTACTAGAAACCTAAGTCTCCTGTCTTAGTTTAGGCAAACAACCAAAGAAGCTTCTTTCTTACTTAAGTCCAAGGTGAGTGTTTCTGGTTAGCCAGCCCTATTCACAGTCTTACAGGTACTCAGAATCCTTGCATCTCATGGCCTCATCTCCTGGAAACTCATCCTCTATATTCAGCTTCAAAAAGGAGGATGGAGGAGTGTAAGTGAGAGTTTTTAGGGGCCTGGCATAAATACTGTTCACATTACACTGGGGAGAGCATAGTCCCATGGCTGTACCCAGTCATGAGGGAAGCAGGAAGATAGATTCTAGCTGTGTGCTCAAAGGGAAAACTGGAAAATTGCTTCTGTGGATGCTCTGGCTAACTGTATCTGCAGATCCTGCTTCTCACTCACCTTGTCCCCAAGAGAGATAACCCCAAATCTTAGGGAGTTACTACATTCATCTCAAAGGTAAGAACTCTCACTGCGGTGCAGTCCAATTCATCAAATACTTCAGATCAAGTATGTGGTTCCTTATGGTTTGGTGACCGATGAACTAAAAATATTAACAAATGTTCACAACTCCTGCATACCCACAGGTAGCAGAGCGGAAGGGGACAACAGCAATAAAAGGCTCTATTTGGAAAAGGGATACACACAAAATCTCAGACCAAACACAAAATTAAAATCTTGATGGATATGTATCTAAACATGAAATATCTAACCACAAAAGACTGAACTACTGAATATTAAAAGTCACTATATAGTAAAATAGGTTTCTGTTTGGATTAGGACGGTCTCTTGAGCATGACACAACACCCAGAAATCTTGAAGTAAAACAATGGACAGATTTGTCCTCATAAAAATGTAAAATTTCTGTATCTCAGGCAGTACCTTAGACATGAGTAATAAGTATTTACAACATAACTAACAATTGGTTAATATCTCTAATATAAGAAAAAGACAACCAACCCAAAATAAAATTGGGGGTTTTTGCCTTTCTGTTGGGAAACTAACCGCACCCAGGAATGTTTTCTCCTTCCCCAACCTTCTCTGTCCTTCTATTCTAAGCCTTGGCTTTCTTTTCGTGAGTATGGAAATATATACCCCATTCTGTAAATTCAAAGGGAAATTTTTAGCTAATGAAAATTATGAGAATTTCTGAGAGTCTAAGAAAACAAAGGATAAGTTTGAAGAGGGTAATTGCAGTCTGGAATTTGTGCTGGACCATTTTGGAAAGTACTGCCACAGCACATGGGGGCTTCACCAGGAATTCCGCCTGCCTGCAGGGAGAAGAGCTGCCCCGGTGGCTCAGTGGTAAAGAATCCAGCCACCAATGCAGAAGATACAGTAGACGGGGTATCAATCCCTGGATCAGGAAGGTCCCCTGGAGAAGGAAATGGCAACCCACTCCAGTGCCCTTGCCTGGAAAATTCTATGGACAGAGGAACCTGGTGGGCTAGAGTCCATAGGGTGGCAAAGAGTTGGACACAGCTGAGCACACATGCCTGCAGGTAGAAGCCAGGAGCAGAGAAGAGGGATTCAGTGCAGATGACAGGGAATGCGATGGGATCCCCACAGTGGCTGTGCCACGTGCGTCCTACTCTCCTCTCCACTCGTTCAGGTTTGTCTTTGAGCAGGAGCCATGTTGAAGGAGAGGCAGAAACTGACAGTGCCCAGAGAGAATGACTCAGCCCAGAATACCAGCCTCGAAGGAATCCCATCCAGCATGCATCCCACCTTTTCCCCATTTCAACTGAAAACAGTGGGGAGCACGAACCTCAATAGCTGTTTCTCCAGCTCCCACAAGGAAGGCTGAGGGTCTGACAGTATAAAGGATCTGGCAAAGGATCCAAAGCACAGAGATGAACTATAATTAGAAATCACCAACATCCGGCATGCAGCCACTGTGAAAAAACAGACAACAACCCAACAGAGGTACAACTGTGCAAAAGTTAATAGAGTGATAAGAAAAGGACTTTAATACAAGTTTAATTAGTGTCTTCAGATATAGGATGGAGTCACAATAATGAATCAGAAACTGTCTGTTATAAAACCAAAGACAGACCTTGGAAGTAAAAAATTATTGAAATTAAAAATTCAGTAGATATAAATAGAAGAATGGGCGCAGCTATAAAAGAAACTGGATATCTGGAAGACAGCCTGGAAATGAAGGACGAGGTGAGAAAAAGATGAAAACTTAACACATGGAAGAGAGTTCTGCAAGCCATAGTATCTACCCAGTAGAAAATAACAAAAACAGAGGAAAGGTAAAATATGAAGAAATAATAGGATGAAATTTCTTCTAGTTGAAGAAACATATAAATCCTCAGATTCAAATGGTACCAACTATGCTGCTGCTGCTAAGTCATTTCAGTCGTGTCCAACTCTGTGCAACCCCATAGACGGCAGCCCACCAGGCTCCCCCGTCCCCGGGATTCCAACTATAGAGAAGGATTAAAAATAAACACACAACAAAGATAAAACAATGTACAAAAGTAATGAAAGTTAAGAACATGAGGTATATAGTCAATGTGCTAAAACTACAAGAGAAAAGACAGACTTCTGAAGCCTCCAGAGAGGGTTAGAAAAAGGTTGTTCAAAATAAGTGGCATTACATGTGTCATCAACAGTATTGGATGAAAGAAGATACTGAACAATATCTTTAGCCTGCTGAAAGAAAAGAACTTGAAATCAAAATGATTAAGATGGAGTCAAAAATCTGAATAAATAAATCTCTATTTAAATACATTTTAAAAAGTTTCTCAGCTGTGCTATGGAGAGTCAAGAAAGTGATCTGTGTGTACCTGCTTAAGTGAAAAGAAAGTGAAGTCATCCAGTCGTGTCCGACTCTTTGCGACCCCGTGGACTGTAGCGTACCAGGCTCCTCTGTCCATGGGATTCTCTAGGCAAGAATACTGGAGTCGGTTGCCATTTCCTTCTCCAGGGGGTCTTCCTGACCCAGGGATCAAACCCAGGTCTCCCGCATTGTGGACAGACGCTTTTCCCTCTGAGCCACCAGGGAAGCTTGGGCCAGTGTAAAAAACCACTTAGGGGCAAGTGAATCTCAAGGATGAAAGTCAGAGTTCTGTGATCCAGCTTCCCAACCTGTGTGGAGACCTGCCATTTTATTTTTTGAAGGAAGCTGACGAGTTTCATTATAGATGTATTCCTTTTCACCATATTTCCATTCCTATTCACAACTACTAATTCCTCTCCTATTTTGTGCAAAGATTAGGCAAAATAATCAGAGATACTAAGGAGTCAGGCTATGAGTTGGAAGACAAATGTATCCTCACTCCAACCAGCTACATATTGCAGGATCCAGGCAAGCACTTAGCCTTAGAGCCTGTATTTCTTTTTCACCCACCAGATGGGAAGGATACCATTTACCCACCTATCTTGTAGATTTGTATTTGAGGATTAAAAGAGGGTGAACATCTGGTAATGGATAAAAAGAAGTATACATGGGAGATTTAGTGTTAGTTTGAAGGGTATGTGTGGAACAAAAATGAAAAAATATGAAGACACACCAGTTATGATACATTTATAACCTTTTCCATCTCCAGGCCAGCAATCACTTGTGTCCTGCTGCCCCAAATATGCCCTGAGCATGTCTCCTTGTACTTAGGCCCTACACGGAGTTAGTGTAGTAGCATCTCTAGCAATTTGTTCAATGTATGCTTAATAAATGATTCTGCAGTAAAAGAAAAAGGTTAAGGATAATCTTCAATCATAAAGAAAATACTGAGCTCTGTTCATTATTCTCTGAGGAGGATGCTCTGATTATGGAAAATTTTTCTTTAAAATGACAAAGTGAATAAAAATGTTGGTGTTAAAAAGAATAGCTATAGAGAAGCAGCTATCTAGGGTAACACCATTCAGAAGGGGCTAGGCGAGTTTAGAATTTGATATAATTTTCATAAAGCCTGGCAATAACTGACTTTATTCCAATATTTCAAATGGTTACAAAAAAGAAATAATGAAGTAATTAAGATTGTAAAAAAGTTAAATTTAGTGATAAACTCCCAACATAAGAGTAGTGTGCTATATGAAAGATATTTGAAATAAAAGAAAATGGAGATAAGGTGATTCTAATGCAATTTTAAATCTCTAGAGACATATATCATCAAACTCCTCCAGTAGAAATGCTTTTTATTATACTCTCATGTCTTACTCATTTGTATGTATTCAGAGTATTTTATTCTAAGATTACATATATGGCTGAATAAATTTCTTAGTGTCCACAGACTTTTTATTTTAGTGGAATATTTGTATATAAATGTTTTCAGCAAATTACCAGATCAGTGACAATTTATGGAACATGAACTGAATTAATAAATTCATCTGAAGAGAAGAAAAATGTTTCATTGCTCCTGAACTCTTATGTATTGAATTTTACTTTTTATGAAGTGATATAAAAATGTATTTCTAATGGTAAAAATATATGAATATATGAAAAAATTAGGTTTATATCAAGTTAGAGAAGATGAGGCTTGGAAGATAATTTAAAATCAAATAGTTAAGAGTCTGTTGAAGCTGAAACTCCAATACTTTGGCCACCTGATGTGAAGAGCTGACTCATTTGAAAAGACCCTGATGCTGGGAAAGATTGAAGGCAGGAGGAGAAGGGGATGACAGAGGATGAGATGGTTGCATAGCATCACCAACTCAATGGACATGAGTTTGGGTAAACTCCAGGAGTTGGTGATGGACAGGGAGGCCTGGCATGCTGCGGACCTCACTGGTGTGCTGCGGTGCATGGGGTTGCAAAGAGTCTGACATGACCGAGTGAACTGAACTGAGTGTAAAAGTCTTGAAAAGTTTGGCTTGGGTGGGATATCAGAGATCATCTGGTATTTAATTAACCTGTTAACTTTATGTTCAGAGAAATTAGGTCCCAAGAATCCCTCCAATTTCTTTTTTATTGAAGTATAGTTCATTTATAGTACTGTGTTATGTTAGTTTCATGTATACAGTAAAGTGAGATATATATATTCTTTTCAGATTCTTTTCTATTATAGATTTTTGCATTATCCTTGAATATAGTTCACTGTGCTATGCAGTAGTCTTTGTTGTTATCTGTTTTATAAATTGTGGTTTTCATTCTGTCTATCCTCTGATGGATAAGGATAAGAAGCTTGTGGAAGCTTCCTGATGGAAGGGACTGGCTGTGGGGAAATCTGGGTCTTGTTCTGATGGGTGGGATATATTTTTTGCAGCTGAAGATGGAGAAGCTCTATACAGTCAGCAAAAGCAAGACCAGGAGCTCACTGTGGCTCAGATCATGAATTCCTTATTGCAAAAATTCAGACTTAAATTGAAGAGAGTAGGGGAAACCACTATACCATTCAGAAAGTGTGTGAAAGAAAGTGTGAAGTCACTCAATTGTGTCTGACTCTTGCGACACCATGGACTGTAGCCCAGGTACAGTAACACCAGGCTTCTCCATCCCTGGAATTTTCCAGGCAAGAGTACTGGAGTGGGTTGCCATTTCCTTCTCCAGGGGATCTTCCCGACCCAGGGATTGAACCTGGGTCTCCAGCATTGCAGGCAGATGCTTTACCATCTGAGCCACCAGGGAATAGACCATTCAGGTATGACCTAAATCAAATCCCTTGATTATACAGTTCAGTTCAGTTCAGTCGCTCACTCATGTCCAACTCTTTGCAACTCGTGAATCGCAGCACGCCAGGCCTCCCTGTCCATCACCAACTCCCAGTTTACTCAAACGCATGTCCATCGAGTCGATGATGCCATCCATCCATCTCATCTTCTGTCATCCCCTTTTCCTCCTGCCCCCAATCCCTCCCAGCATCAGAGTCTTTTCTAATGAGTCAGCTCTTCGCATGAGGTGGCCAAAGTATTGGAGTTTCAACTTCAGCATCAGTCCTTCCAATGAACACCCAGGACTGATCTCCTTTAGGATGGACTGGTTGGATTTCCTTGCAGGCCAAGGGACTCTCAAGAGTCTTCTTCAACACCACAGTTCAAAAGCATCAATCCTTCAGTGCTCAGCTTTCTTCACAGTCCAACTCTCACATCCATACATGACCACTGGAAAAACCATAGCCTTGACTAGACGGACCTTTGTTGGCAAAGTAATATCTTTGCTTTTAATATACTATCTAGGTTGTTCAAAACTTTCCTTCCCAGGAGTAAATGTCTTTTAATTTCATGGCTGCAATCACCATCTGCAGTGATTTGGGAGCCCAAAATAATAAAGTCAGCCACTGTTTCCATTGTTTCCCCATCTATTTTCCATGAAGTGATGGGACCAGATGCCATGATATTAGTTTTCTGAATGTTGAGCTTTAAGCCAACTTTTTCACTCTCCTCTTTCACTTTCATCAAGGGGCTTTTTAGTTCCTCTTCACTCACAGTAGAAGTGACAAATAGATTCAAGGGATTAGATATGATAGACAGACTGCCTGAAGAACTATGGACAGAGGTTTATAACACTGTACAGGAGGCAGTGATCAAAACCATCCCCAAGAAGAAGAAATGCAAAAAGACAAAATGGTTGTCTGAGGAGGCCTTACAAATAGCTGAGAAAAGAAGGGAAGGGAAAGGCAAAGGAGAAAAGGAAATATATATGTATCTGAATGCAGAGTTCCAAAGAATAGCAAGGAGAGATAAGAAAGCCTTCCTCAGTGATCAGTGCAAAGAAACAGGAAAACAATAGAATGGGAAAGACTAGAGATCTTGTCAAGAAAATTAGAGATATCAAGGGAATATTTCATGCAAAGATGGGCACAATAAAGGACAGAAACTGTATGGACCTCACAGAGGCAGAAGATATTAAGAAGACGTGGCAAGAATACATTGGAGAACTATCCAAAAAAGATCTTAATGACCCAGATGACCACAATGGTGTGATCCCTTACCTAGAGCCATGTATCCTGGAGTGCAAAGACAAGTGGGCCTTAGAAAGCATCTCTACGGACAAAGCTAGTGGAGGTGATGGAATTCCAGTTGAGCTATTTCAAATCCTAAAAGATGATGCTGTAAAAGTGCTACACTCAATATGCTAATAAATTTGGAAAACTCAGCCGTGGCCACGGGACTGGAAAATGTCAGTTTTCACTCCAATCCCAAAGAAAGACAATATCAAAGAATGCTCAAACTACCACACAATTGTTCTCATCTCATACACTAGCAAAGTAATGTTCAAAATTCTCCAAGCTAGGCTTCAACAGTACATGAACTGAGAACTTCCAGATGTTCAAGCTGGATATAGGAAAGGCAGAGAAATCAGAGATCAAATTGCAAACATCTGTTGGATCATAGAAAAAGCAAGAGAATTCCAGAAAAACATCTGTTTCATTGACTACACTAAAGCCTTAAACTGTGTGGATCACAACAAACTGTGGGAAATTCTTAATGACATAGGAATACCAGACCACCTCACCTGCCTCTCAAGAAACCTGCACACAGGTCAAGAAGCAACAGTTTGAAATGGACATGAAACAACAGACTGGTTCAAAATTGGGAAAGGAGTACGTCAAGACTGTATATTGTCACCCTGCTTATTTAACTTATATGCAGAGTACATCATGCAAAATGCCAGGCTGGATGAAGCACAAGCTGGAATCAAGATTGCTGGGAAAAATATCAATAACCTCAGATATGCAGATGACATCACCCTTATGGTAGAAAATGAAGAGGAACTAAAGAGCCTCTTGATGAAAGTGAAAGAGGAGAGTGGAAAACATGGATTAAAACTCAACTTTCAAAAAACTAAGATCATGGCATCTGGTCCCATCACTTCATGGCCAATAGATGGGGAAACAATGGAAACAGTGACAGAATTTATTTTCTTAGGCCCCAAAATCACTGCAGATGGTGACTGCAGCCATGAAATTAAAAGATTCTTGATCTTTGGAAGAAAAGCTATGACAAACCTAGACAGCATATTAAAAAGCAGAGACATTACTTTACCAACAAAGGTACATATAGTCAAAGCTATGGTTTATCCTATAATCCTGTATGCATGTGAGAGTTGGACTATAAAGAAAGTTGAGCGCCAAAGAACTGATGCTTTTAAACTGTGGTGTTGGAGAAGACTCTTGAGAGATAAGCAGGACAATCAAACCAGTCCATCCTACAGTAAATCAGCCATGAATATTCATTGGAGGGACTGATGCTGAAGCTGAAGCTCCAATACTTTGGCTACCTGAGGCGAAGAACTGACTCACTGGAAAAGAACCTGATGCCGGGAAAGATTGAAGGCAGGAGGAGAAGGGGATGATAGAAGATGAGATGGTTGTATGGCATCACCAACTCAATGGACATGGGTTTGAGTAAGCTCCGAGAGTTGGTGATGGACTGGGAAGCCTGGAGTGCTGCAGTCCATGGGGTCGCAGAGTCAGACAAGACTGTGCAACTGAACTGATGCTTTCAATTAAAAGATTTTAACTAAACAATGCTTGATACACTAGACAATAGTGTTTTCTGGCCATCTTTGAGGCACATGTCCTATCAGAGAAATGTTGCCCACTGTTTTTGTCTCTCTCTCTCTTGCATGCATACACACACTTCCAAAAGTCTGTAATTAGATAACTGAACTTTTCTCTCACTTGTCAGCAAAGCACATTTATCCAGAAGAGTGAAAATATCAAGCAATAAGGCAACAAAAGCAAAAATTAAAAAGTGGGACTACTGAAAAGCTTCGCCACAGCAAAGGAAACAATCCATGAAATGAAAAGGCAACATATGAAATGGAAGGAAATATTTGTTAATCATATATCTGATAAAGGGTTAATATCCAAAATATATAAAGAACTCATACAACTCAAAAGCAAAAACAGACAAGCTGAATTAAAAATGGGACAGAGGAAGTGAATAGACATTTCTTCCAAGAAGTTATACAGGAAGCCAACAGATACATGAAAAGGTGCTCAACATCTGTCATCATCAGTGAAATGAAAATCAAAACCACAATAAATCATCTCACACTTGTTAGAATGGCTGTCCTCATAAAGACAAGAGTTAAGGTTGATGAGGATGTGGAAAAATAGGAATCCTTGTCCACTTTTGATGAGAATGTACATTGTGTTGCCACTATGGAAAACAGTATGGAGGTTCTTCAAAAATTAAAAATAGAATTACCATATAATCCAGAAATCCTACTTCTGAGTATATATCCAAAGAAAATGAAAAGAGGATAACAAAGAAATATCTGCACCCCCATATTCCTAGCAGCGTATTCACAACAGCAGATATATGAAACAACCTGAGAATCCATCAACAGAAGATGAATTCAGGAAGTGGGTGGTGATGGGGACACAAAGCCAAGTGGACTTTAGCCACAGGATAATTTCTGCAATGTGTAATTAAAGTATCTTGGGCTTTCTTGGCAAATTCTATCCAGGAGCGGGGAAACACACCACAGTTCTTTTACATATCTGCCTTCTTTTGATCTGAATTCAGTCACCTTGGTAATAATGAGAATTTTCTATTAGAATTACTTGTTTTAATACCCAAGTTCTAACTTTAAGCCTCATTATGTGGAGCAAAAGAAGCCAGACACGAAAGAGTACCAACCATGTTTCCATTAAAATGAAGCCCTAAAATAACAAAACTCATCTATGATGATAGAAATCAGTCCTGTGGTTGCCTCAAGGAGGGCAGGAATTGAGTGGGAAGGGTCATCAGGGAACTTTCTAGAGTAAGTATTCTGTAGCCTGATATAGGTGAGAGCTTATGCATTTGTCAAAGCTCACCAAACTGTGCATTTAAGATCTGTTCATTTCACTGTAAATAACACCTGTTATTAAAATGAATGCATGCATTTATACTATTTCATACCAAATTAAACATAATTACGAAAAAATACATGTGTTTTTCCTTGGGAAGGTCTGTCAGAAATCTAAATTCAAGTCTGTATGTAGTTGTCAGTTGCAAGCACAAGAGTATGAATAGGACAGAAGCCTATGGGCTATATTCCTGAGCCTATATGCCCCTCAGGAATTCTCCCTGGATTTCTGTAGCCATGCCTAAAACAGCAATTCTCACTGGGAAGAGGAAAACAGTGGGAAATAACACCTCCTGATGGTTGGGCTCCAAAATCACTGCAGATGGTGACTGCAGCCATAAAATTAAAAGACGCTTACTCCTTGGAAGGAAAGTTATGACCAACCTAGATAGCGTATTCAAAAGCAGAGACATTACTTTGCCAACAAAGGTTCGTCTAGTCAAGGCTATGGTTTTTCCTATGGTCATGTATGGATGTGAGAGTTGGACTGTGAAGAAGGCTGAGTGCTGAAGAATTGATGCTTTTGAACTGCAGTGTTGGAGAAGACTCTTGAGAGTCCCTTGGACTGCAAGGAGATCCAACCAGTCCATTCTGAAGGAGATCAGCCCTGGGATTTCTTTGGAAGGAATGATGCTAAAGCTGAAACTCCAGTACTTTGGCCACCTCATGTGAAGAGTTGACTCATTGGAAAAGACTCTGATGCTGGCAGGGATTGGGGGCAGGAGGAGAAGGGGACGACAGAGGATGAGATGGCTGGATGGCATCACTGACTCGATGGATGTGAGTCTGGGTGAACTCTGGGAGTTGGTGATGGACGGGAGGCCTGGCATGCTGCGATTCATGGGGTTGCAAAGAGTCAGACACGACTGAGCGACTGAACTGAACTGAACTGAACTGAACTGTTGGTTAAATCAGAACAACCAGGCTGCGTTTTCGAATGCAGAGATGGGCTAACGCTCTGGTTCACCCCCAAAGATTCTCTCAGGATGCTTCCCCACCTTAAGAACCATCTCAGAAGGAGCCACTGTGATTAAAGAGAGCCTTGTAACCCTTGGCTACATTGGGTATAAGCTCTTGATCCCATGAGGTTAGGTCGTTCAGGTTTACCAACCTCTACCTCACTTTATTACTGTCATCTACCAACTTCCTAGGATATCCCCTCTCATTAACTGGCAAATATAGGACCTGAATCTTTCTTTGTACCCCAGTTCCTATCATAATTCTGGTGATATCAAGGTTGTGTGTTAATAGATGAGCCATCCAGAAAACGAACCCAGACTTTCGTGATTCCAGGGTCTCTCACATCCACTCTGCTTTAGCCAAATCACACCTAGAATCTTGTCATCACCTGGAACGCACCACATCTGAAACTCTGAAGTGCACTGTCCCGTTATGAGTCTCAACCTCTTATCCTTCTACTTCTCTTGTGCCTTCACTCCCACCGTACCTTCTTTCAACACTAGAGAGACCTCCAGTTCTTTAACCCCCATAATGTTTCCCTGTCTGTGAGGACTTGCTAAGGCTTCCATGCCAACTTAGACTGTTATAACATGATAGGTTGTCTCAATTTTTTTATCAGTATCTTTGACACTTTTTTAACATACTTTCATAACAACACCTGGACAGTAAATCTCCAGCCAAAGATCAAAACACTATTACTGCTTACTGTTATCTTTATTCTTGTGCACACACGACTAAAGAATGGTTCTAATTGACAAATTTTATGGTTCTAGTTGATAAGTTTCATGGGCATTTTTAATCCCAATTTCACTGAATTGTAGAGAAGTTATAACTGATCATCCTAAAAGAAACACTCCACAATCATAAGAACTAATAAACAAGTCAGGAAGTTTGCAGAATATGAAGTCAACATACAAAAATCAATTACTTTATGTTAGTATCCTAGCAGTGAACAATCCATAAATGTAACTTTAAAAAAAACTATTCCAATTGTAGTAGCATTAAAATAATAAAACATTCAGGAATAAATATAACAAAAGTGTAGTACTTGTACACCTAAAATTTTAAACCATCATTGAAAGAAAAAAAGGCCTACATAAATGGAAAGACATCCCACATCTAAGAATTGGAAGACTTAATATTGTTAACATAAGCAAAACTTTCCAAATTGATCTAAAGATTCAGTGCAATTTATTTCAAAATTGCAGCTGGCTTCTTTGCACAAGATGACAAGGTAATTCTAAAATTCATAGGAAATGCAAGGGAACTAGAATAACCAAAGCAATCTTGGGGAAAAATAATGGATTTGAGGGACTCACACTTCCCAATTTCAAAATTTACTACAAAGCTACTGTCATCAAGACAGTGTCATACTGGCATAAAAGTAGACATTTGGATCATTTGAGAATAGAATTGAAAGTCCAGAAATAAATTCCCATACTTATGGTCAAATGATTTTTGATGAGGATGCCAAAAGATTCAGTGGGGAGAAAAGAGTCTTTGCCACAAATGGTGCTGGTATAACTGCAGATCCAAATGTAAAAAATGAATCTGGAGCTTTAGGCTTCAGCCCTGCATGTAAAAACCACAATCTTACCCCCCAAAAAAGTGAAAAAAAAAACCACTAAAAATCAGGGACTTTCCCTGGACTCATGAAGCTTAGGTAGCAGGGCAAGCGACCACCCCAAAATCTGGATGGATGGTAAGGTCACTGAGGTCCACTTCCCTGGAATGGGAATCACTGGAGCCAGACACTGATAGCAACATTTTTGTGGTAATTCTGACAAGTTGCAGGAGCTGAGTGCGGACTAGTAAGAGAGTGAGAGACTCCTAGAATCTCTGATCTTAGGGGATCACTCATACTTCCATGGACTTTACTTCTAGGAAACCCACCAGGTTCTCACAGTGAAGAACCAAGAAACATCACCTCATGGCTCTGACAGGTGGTGGAAAAGTTTTCCTAATTTGAAATAAATCCAGAGTGATTTCCATAATGAAGCCCTGCCCTTCAGGGGAAAGATTCTACCCGAGTCTTTGTCCATTTGGGAGAAGTGCTGTCCCCTGCCTCCAGCCCTCAATGTGTTTGTTTCCTGTCCTGCCTAACAGAGAAGGGGTCCAAGAGACACTTGTGAAGGTCACCTACCAGGGACCAAAGCATACTCAAACACTGAGATTTAACTACAAAACTATAGAATGCTTTCCCTCCCAGACACCTCACCACCACACAAACAGGGCTGTGATATAGCAGGGGGCTATGGTTGAAAATGCAGATTCTGTCTAAGGAGGACTTCTCAGGGAATCATCCCTGGGCAGCAGGGGAGATGAACAGAAAGGCACTGCAGAAACCTGACGCCTCCCGCACCTACAGCTACATTAAACAGTAAGCACAGCCCAGCTCGTAGTAGACCTGCTTAGTTTCATTTATCCTAGTCATTTTATAAATGTACTGACCTTATCATAAGTTCTTTTACCAAACTTCTGATTGGTTGTATAGCAAAAGATGACTAACCTTTCTAATACTTTCCATATCATTAAGTGTTTGTATTATTGTATCATTTTATTTCTGCCTCTTTTGTTGCTCCAGTTTCAACCGAAGTCCTTTAAAGACAAAGACTGCATTTTACTTTTCTGTACCTTTCATTGATAGCCTAACTCAGTGATGGGTGAGTGGGTGAGTGAGGGAATGGGTGAGTGAGGGAATGGGTGAGTGAGTGAGTGAATGAACGAATGAACAAACCAGCTTAAGATTGTCATTGGGGTGACAAGGGAGCCCCTGGAGGAGGTACGGCAGTTCTGGTTGTTGCTATTGCTCTGATGGAACTTTCTTGGTCCTGGACATCCTCCCCCAGGGAAAAAGTGTCCAGTGGAGAATGGTCTGAAGTCAGCAGTCTGGTTTCTAGTCCTGAATGTACCACTAGATATCTGTGTGACCTTGAAGAGCTCAATGCTCTGGGCTTTTTACATCTCTGTAAAATAAACATTCCTTTCAGACCTATTATTCCAAGATTCTTAAAACCACTGGTCCTTATAAAGATGCAGGGGAAAAAACCTACCAAAATAAACCACAAACTTAGCAAATAATATTTATTTTTTAGATCCTATTCATATCTAGGATTTAATGAATGCCTGCTGTATTCAGGCACTGCTTTAAACAAGTACATCACTTGTATCATTCATATGAAAACCATTTCATTGACTTTGACAAAAGAGGCTTAGAAAGGTTGTGTCACTTACAGAGCTGGTGGTGGAACCAATTTCAGATCCAGGCTGTCTGACTCCCATAGCTGTGCTCTTGATCTTAATGTTTCTCCCAGCACAAGGGTAGAACCAGCCTTCCCTTCCGCCCTCGGAACCACTGGCCTCTTCTGAGATTGTATACTTCATTTGAAAGAGTAAAACTGCTGCCTCAATACAAAGTGATAATTCAAAAGGATGTTGTGAGAGAACAGAACTCCCAGCAGAGCAAAGAGATATTTGCTAATGACTTCATTTGGGACCAAGGCCTTTGTTTTATTTGGTATTACAGATCCTGGATTGAGAAATCAGTGTGTGGATAAGCTTTTGACCTGACTTTTGAACAGAATGTCATTCTTTCCTCCAAACCTTATCAGTCATGAGGTTGAAAGGTGAGTCTTATCCTTGCAACATCACCTACTTTTCTCCTACTGAGAGGGTTCCATTTGATGTAATATTAGGATAGGTTTCTTTCACATGAACTAGATGTAGGAAGCCATCTTAGTCTGCTTCCTCCCACTCCTTACCTCAGCTCACAGGTATATCAGCTACAAGAAACATATTGAAATGGTCAAATAGCCTTTAAAGCTGGGTCAGGAAGAGTAAGTAAACAGGGAAACTTTCCACCATATGAAATGTGTACTTTGAGTCCAACAAAGTATACAGAGTAACAAGTAAGATAAAGATGATTCTAGAACTAACAAAGATGTGATCAGCGCTCAGTGTTGCTGGGCCTTCTTCCTGCAATTTCAGCCACGTTTTCTTCTCATTCTTTTTTTCCCATTCCTCCCTTCACTTTTCTCCATTCAGCTATTCTTTCCCCAATCCTTTCCTTTCTGAGTGCCCCCAGGACTGGTATTGTCACACCTCCTGCTCCTAGAACATTGAGGAAAACAGGCCTTATGAGGACATATAAAAATGCTGAATATCCACATATGTATAGCATACATTCACACTTTGATTTTTCACATCCGTACTCTCAATCAACAGGTGAGTATTTATTGCCTATTCAGTCTTTACAAGTTCTTACCTACCCCCACATACATATGTGGGTATACCTTAGGAGAGATGTATGTATGTGTTCCCCTAAGGATTTTGCATTTTAGCTGGAGAGCCCCAAAGGAACTGAAATGGGGGCTTATTCTTGATACTTTACCACTGACCATGGGTTCAGAGTCTGCCAGGTCTGCAAATTACAGCCTGAGGAAAGCCATTTGGGAAAACTAGCAGAAATAAAGACTTTGCTGTCTGGTCCTTTTATTGGCCTTTCTGGAACTTTCTCTTTGAGCTCTGGGGAAAGCTCAAGTACAGGTAGGAACCAGTGTCCCTCTCTCATGACTTCCTATCTGTTCACTCAAAAGATCCTACAAGCTTGGGAAACATTGACACATAGGGTATCATAAATATGATACAATCTATGAAACAAAATCATTCCTTTTATGAGGTTTGCCTCTAAAGCATTATAAAAAGTTTTGGCACAAAAATGCCCAAAATACAATATCAAAACCAGAACATGGCTTTTGACTAACCTTATTATACCTTTCTGTTTACCATTGAGCACATCACCCCTGGGGCATCCAGCATGGTGTCAGGAGTATTCATGGTCTTTTGGGAACTTACAACCAAGTTTTGGAGGCTAGACCGACACTAATCAGATCATGAATGCAGCATGATAAAGTGGAAATAGCCTTTGATTTGGAAACTTAAGACTGGCTGTGGCTCTAAATTTCACTACTTCCTGGATGTGAAACCTACTTAAGAAATGTTGTAAAGCTTTGCTTCCAAGCTTAGCTTATGTAAATTATGTATGAATAGAAAATATTTTTATGGTTTTTAGAGAAAAGGGCAAAGCAGAATAGGGTTCCTTACCAGGTTTCATATAGTCCAATGAAGTAAGCCAATATTTTGCAAACAAATTGCCACCCATTGGTAGACCAGGAAATCAATTTAATGCGTGGTGACCAGCTCTTTTCTTCTTTTTTTAATGAAACAGAATTTTAAAAATCAGTGTATCACATGTAATAAGGATAAGAGTAAGTTTTGTTTCAGGTAACTTTTATCTCGTGTGTGTGTGTGTATGTACTCTGTTGGAATGGTAAAGTACTTAGAAGTCACTTTTAAGAAGTTTGAAATGTTGATAGAGATTGCATGCCTTCTCTACTTGAATATTTATAAAATTATCTGGACTAAGCCTGGTTGCTTCTTTAATAATTCAATAGTTAGATTCTTAACTCACTCAAGCCAGTATTTCTTGATTTCTACACCTGCTCAACTCTGTGGGGTGTTGCCTACAGACATCTCGCTCCCAAGGACATAACCAGTAAAGGAGAATGATCACAAATAATAGAGAATATTAGGAATATTTAAATGTCACACCAGGTAATCATTACAGTTCAGTTAACAGAATGGCATTGAAGAGGAGGGGAACTGAGATATCCAGGCAGATTTCTAATAAGTCCACTGAGAGCAAATCCTAAGGGCAGCACTGTGTAAATGGGTTGACATCTTGCCAGTCCTCTGTGCCCACAAGCTCCTGCCTGGCTGGCTGACCCCAGCTACCAGCTCTCAGCAAGCATAGCCCGAGTTTCCCTCCCTTGCATCATCTTCTCTCAGCCCTAACCCTGGCCAGTCACCACGCACAGTTACTACAGGCCAGGACAGGACAAGAGACAGGCAGCAGAACAACATGTCATCTGAGATTTAACACATTTGTATTCTTGAGCTACTGCACTTGAGAGGAACCTTTGCCAGTGGGATGTTCTCACAGAAACCTGATCTCTGCACTGACGCGGTATATCGGCACATGACTGTCCTACACAGCTCAGTGTGGCTCTAGTATTGAGACACTGTCCAGGTACAGTGAGTCTTTGGGACAGTGCCAAAGGCTTTGGCTCAGAAGTTAAAGTGATGTCACAGGTCACGTGTGCTTTAGGACGGTGAGCCTCGAAACATCCCTGGAAGCATGGATTGAGGCGCAGCTTTGGGACTTCCTTCTCTGCCCCCTGTCCCCGTCTCTCCCTCTCTTTCACACACACACACACACACACACACACACACACGGCAACACCCAGAGGAAAACCTGATTCTAAGGCTTCATGGACTCCATTTGAAGGCTTTCTTTGCATTCTTCCCAAAGCGTACATTTTCCCTGTCAAGACCATCGTTTCTGGACCTGTGGCTCAGCACACTCGTTGGCTCACACCAGGATTTCTTGATGACACAAGAGCAGTTAACCATACCATTTATTGAAGGATGGTATTATTCTATCATCTAATATCACGGGCCAAAGCACCAAAAACCATCCTGACAGCAGTGACCTCACCCATAACTTGCCCAGGGTGGTCAGGCTTCGGTTTCTGGTGCCAGCATGTGGGTGTCCCTGACAGCCAGCACTCACCCAGCGCTGCCCGGGCTTCCCAATTCTCCTGAAATCCTCTGTCCTGAATGCACAGACAACGGGCTGCGGTGGGGAGCACTCGACCTCTGGAGATGCAGGCACTGGTGCACTGAGATTCTCAGAGCCTTCCTCCTGGTGCTCTGGGGCTCCCTGTGGCTGAGAGCACCAACTCCAACCCCTGGTAAGTTATTTATTGCCAGTAAATCTGAAATCCTGCTCCAGGCTAGTCACTGCACAAGGAAGTCTAAAGATACAGGGACAAATTAAGTCTAAACCTGATCCTCTAGTTGTCAGAGTAAGCAGCTAAAGCATTGTTGGGGTCTGGATGGGTTCCAGGGACTTCACAACCTCTTGAAGTTGTGTGCAAAATTTGCAGGCCATTTGTAGCTATTTATAGTAAGAGGATACTAGCTAGGATCAGATCATCAAAGGGCAGGGTTCTGTGGCCCCCAAATGTTTGAGAACAATCAGTTTTCTCACGTATAATCTTTATGTGTTCTAATAGTAAGAAGAGTAGTTTTGTAACCCTGGGTAAAATGGGGACAAAGATCTTTTGAGTAACAGAAGATGGTGTCTGTATGATTTACTGCCCCAGCATCTACTTAGTAAGTGGTCAGTTAACAGATTCTAGTGGCCAGGGTGTTACTGCCTCAGTGGGAATGCGTACCCTGTGGAAGACTAGCTAGAAGCGCTTTGACCAAATCTAAGGGCTGATTTCCTTAAAACGCAGTGTCACACGTTACTATCCCTGTACTATTTGTGTAAGCATTGGTTTCTGATCCTACTGTAGCAGCATGTTCAAAAACAAGTAAATAGAAGATAGTCCATTTGTTATGCAATACAGCAGTCCCCCAGTTTCTGTCATCAGCGTGAAGAGTGTAGATTTCCCCACAGTGGATTCTGTTCCTTCAATCGCTGCTATTAAAAATACTGAGAGAGCAGGCTATGATGACTCTACCGTATCCAGCTAGGCCATGATGTTTCTTACTGAATTGGCTTATTGCAACTCAGAGTCCCATTTGGCTAATTGTTATCTGATCACATTGTGTATTTATAGTCTGATTTTTAAAAATTTGAATCTAAGAAAATCTAAAAATGTATCCTTTGAAACTAGGGTATTTATCTTTTGTTCCAGAAGAGACATTCTTTTCTTTATTGCTGAGTAGCTGAGAAAAAAGTTTACCTGATGTCCTCTAAATGACTAAATAACTTTTACACAATTGTATAATCTAAATCAAGGTGTTTTTATCAGAAGATTAACTATGGCCTAATTTCACAGCTTGTAGCTTTCCTGAGCTCCAAGAAGGTTAATCCCATGCCTAAATTGGGATTGTTTCTTTCTGTTTGTATGAAAATACCTAATTATTTAAGTATTAAGTTTCTTACAGATAATTAATGTCAGCAAAATTAATTCATTCACTTTTAAAAGCAGGGATCTGACAACAAGAGAAAAATTTGGGCTATAAAAATGTTGTTGTCCTCTATTCATTCTTTCCAGTGTTCTAAATCAATAACTATCTCTATCATGACTGAGTCATTACTGATAGAATAATGAAAAAGTAGAAAAAGTTAATAATTAACTATTCCATGTTATTTAGTTATATCATGTTGATTTTGGAGAGTTGTATAAAATAAGTTCTAGTTGGCTGCTAAAATAATAGAAAATAATATCAAGCAGCTTTATGACCAGTGAAAATCTAACATAACAATTTAAAAATATCCATTTAGTTTATGATGCTGCATTTCAAATATACATTTAGATGGTAATGGGAAAGATGATTAAAGTTGGCCCAGTGACATTTTTCAGATAGCTGAGAAATGAGAAATATATTCTTCCCTTCACAGCTTTATGTTTCATTGGTGGGAATTGATAGGTTCTTTTGCTGAAGAAGTGAACCAGTGGTCCATGTACCAGAGCGTTTATATTTCCAATTCTAAACTACTTCATTTTTCTAAACCCCAAAGAATTTTACTAGAGTGAAAATTATATCTCATTACTGAATCATAAAAAATAATAAAAAGTAGGCTCTGTTCTTTTGCTCAGAGTAGAACAATGTTTCATAAAGTGTGGAACTAGAAGGAATTTCACATGACACAAAGGAAGAACATTTTCTAACTCTGACCAAACAGATAGTAGAAATTGCTAAAAACCATCAATTCCTCTAAGACAATGTGAATTAATTTTCCTTTTTTATTCATTAATTGTTTTGAGGTTTGTGAATGAAGTGTGTGTATGTTTGTACACAACCATAACTTTTGTAAATGATTCTGCAAAAGAAATTATCTTTCTTGGTCTTTTTAAATGCAAGCCAGATAAAAAGGAAGCCACGCTCTTGAAATACCACTGCCCTGTTCAAATCCAACTGTGCATCCAGGAAGCGTTCCTATTAACATTGTGCTTTAATTCAAATGAGGATCTTTCTGTGAAACAATGGAAACTTCATTGGAGTTTAAAGGAAAAAAAGTCTGTATTACACCCTACAGGAAACTGCCACTTGAGAAGGGAACAGGTTGTGAATGACAGATGAGAACCAATAGTCTGTGAATCTCCATCACTTAAGACATAGGATTGATTAAATATTCACCACCAAAGACGATGAAGATCCTCACACTTAAAGTACAGAAGATGAAAAGAAGTATATTCAACAAATTTTGTACTTTCGAAAAAGTCATGTCTGAGATATTTGTGGGGTATCCAAGTGGAGACATTTTGGTGTGCCTGGCAATGAGCTGACAAAGTGAAAAGGCAGAACCTCTGCCCTTAAAATGGTCAGAGTAATGAAGAAATGGATGGACAAATAGATGATTACAGTACCACCAGATATTACTATAATGCGAATATGTCCAAAGCACAGAAGTAGCATTAAAAGCAACTATTAATTTGTTGGGGACATCACAGATAGCTACAGAAAGGCCTTTAAGTTTGTTTGTCAAACTGATGGGAGGAGAGCATTCCAGGCAGAGAGTGGCATCTTCAAGGACTCCAAGAAGTGAAAGATGTTGAAATATTCAGGCAACTACACATTGAATTGTATGGCTGTAGATGGGGTGCACGATGGCTCTTGTCCAGATCAGTGGCTGTAGAGAACTGGAGGAAAAAAGTAATGGAGATATTTAGAAAGTAGACTAGACTTGTTTTTGTGATTGACAGGGCTCAGAAATAAAGAGGGAAGAAGCCCTACTGACTCCTAGGGTTCTGGTTTGGGTATGTGGAAAAAACTGTTTCCCATCGATAAAATAGGGAATGCACATGGTGAAGAGATTTAGATTCAAGGATGGGTAAAATGAAATATTCAGTTTCAAATGTGTTGTGTTTGAGATGCCTACAGGACGTCCAATTGGATGGCAATTATATATGTTGGTGAGGATCCCAAACAAGAAAACTGGGCTGAAAATATAAATGAGAAGCCATCAGCATGTCAATAGAGGTGGAAGCCACAGGATAGGTGAGATAGAGAGTGACGAGAACAGAGCCTGAGAGAAGAGTGACATTTAAAGAACAGATACAGCAATGTTGGGTAAAGTAGGTTGCTCTGTGGAGGATGGGAGGAGAACTAGTAGACTGTAATGACATGAAACTCATCAGGAGAGTGGGACTTCACAAACAGGGCAACACATATCAGTGTCAAAAGTTGAAGTTAAGTCAAGCAGCATAGAGACTGGGATGCTGACACGGGATGTGTTAAATAAGTTTTGGCACCCTTAACAAAGTAGTTGTCATGGGTTTTAGTGGCTGAGAGGGTCTACACCAGATTGCATTGAGCTGAGACGTGAATTAGAAGTGAGAAAATGGAAGCAATGTTTATGTGAACTGCATTTAGGAAAAGCTGTAGGAAAATCAAGGAGGAATAGAGGGTGGTAGTTAGTGATTCAGTATCAAAAAACATTTTTTAAGTTAGTAGGGATTTGACAGGTTTTATATATGCAAACAGCATAGCATGTTTTATATGCAATTTTAATCATTTTAGATATGCACTCTTGGTTAATTCTCAGAATAATTCTGAGATGATAACAATCATATTTAACATTTATTGAGTGCTTCCTGCATTCTAATATAGGAAACGGACACTTTACATATATTACCTCATTTAATCCTTATGAAAACTCTTATGGGATAACTGGTATTTTCATTTCACTTTCATTTTGCAGATGAGAAAATTTGAAGGACAGAGAAGTATATCTCCAGGCATACAGTTATAAAACAGCCAGGTCAAAATTGAACCAGAAGTCTAATGCCAAAGTCCAAGAAATGATAAAATTGTTCCTATCACCCTTTTAAAGATGAGAAGCAGAATCTAAGAGGTTAAACAGTTTTTCTACTGTGAGGTCAGTCAATGAGTTTCAGAGCAGAGGGGCAGAGAATGCTTTACTCCAAAGCTTGAAACAACTGTGCTGCTGACGGAGCAGAGTCTAAAGATAAGAGAGAGAGGGCACAACATGTGGAATAAGAACCTCCAGAAGCAGAAGAGGATAACAACGCAGGTGAAGCAATTCATCTGTTATCTGCAACATGTGAGCAAATCCAGGAATGTACAGATCACAGGATTGGAAAGAAACTCTTCAAGGCCAACCCTGCTGCTTTCTTAATACACCACAAACAAAAACAGACGGTAAATGTATTTCCTGCCCAGGGAAGGAGGTCAGAGTCCAGGGGGAGGTGTGAAGAGGGATGAAAGTAACTCTCTATCATTCACAATTCTCTTTGCTATCGTTTAGCACTGGTGACCACCAAGAATTCTTAGTCCAAGCAGAATGGCTTCCTGTCTCCACATGCAAACACCTCTCTGCAGGTTCTCAAAGCCTCAGGATAATGTTTACCCAAGCATCCTTTCTGACATTTATCTCAGAGAAACAAAAGCTTATGTTCCCACAAAAACCCATACACAATGCTTATAGCAGTCGTTGTCTTAATAATCAAAAATGTGAAAACCAGCCAAAGGTCCTTCAAAGGGTGAATGGTTAAACATACTCTGATAAATCTTCACCATCCAATACTACTGAGCAATAAAAAGAAACAGTTATTGATACACATTGCTATAGATTTGTAGGCAATTGTGAGTGAAAAAAATCTCAAAAGTATGTATACTGTATAATTCTATTTATATAACATTCTTGAAACGACAAAATTATAGAAATGGAGAACAGATTAGAGGTTTCCAAGGGTTAAGGAGGAACACTGAAGAGGAAAGTAGTTGTAGTGATGAGAAGGTACAAAGGTATTTGTGAGGGAATAGATTCGTGTCTTGGAGAAGGCAATGGTACCCCACTCCAGTACTCTTGCCTGGAAAATCCCATGGACGGAGAAGCCTGGTGGGCTGCAGTCCATGGGGTCGCTAAGAGTCAGACACGACTGAGCAACTTCACTTTCACACATTGGAGAAGGAAATGGCAACCCACTCCAATATTCTTGCCTGGAGAATCCCAGGGACGGGGGAGCCTGGTGGGCTGCCGTCTATGGGGTCGCACAGAGTCAGGACACGACTGAAGCGACTTAGTAGCAGCAGCAGCAGATTCGTGTCTTGACTGTGGGGGTGGCCGCACAAATCTGCGTATGCAGTGAAACTGCACAGAACTATGTGCACACACATCACATACAAATGCATGCAAAACTGGTGAAAGTTAGTCATTGGATTGTATCAGTGTCATTTTCCTGGTTGTGATACTGTGTTATTCTTCTACAAAATGTTCCTCTTGTGGGAATCCAGGTGAAGGGTAAACAAAAACCTCTCTGTATTATTTCTTACCACTGCATATGAATATGCAGTTATCTCAAAAAGTGTTTAGTCTTATAAGTAAAAGCCTTTAAAGATTGCTACATAGTCTGTCTTTTTATACTTGAATCACTCCAGAATAGATTCTGGACACAAACTGATACAGTCAAGTTATTTGAATGTTCTTAAGACTAAGACCAGAGAAGGCAATGGCACCCCACTCCAGTACTCTTGCCTGGAAAATCCCATGGACGGAGGAGCCTAGTAGGCTGCATTCCATGGGGTCTCTAAGAGTCAGACACGACTGAGTGACTTCACTTTCACTTTTCACTTTCATTCATTGGAGAAGGAAATGGCAACCCACTCCAGTGTTCTTGCCTGGAGAATCCCAGGGACGGGGGAGTCTGATGGGCTGCTGTCTATGGGGTTGCACAGAGTTGGACACGACTGAAATGACTTAGCACAGCAGTAGCAATACTAAGACAAATACATACTGATCAGTGTTTGTTGAATAAATCCAGGTGAATGAACAAACAGGACAAATTATTTTTTCCTTTCCTGCCAACTTTTTAATAATGTTAGTTTCTAAATCAGTGACTCACCTGTACTCTATAATCAAAGGTCTCTAAATCACCTCAACTCCAGTGACCTTCGCCTGTATTCTAGCAACCCACATCCATGGTCACATTCCAAACTATCTCTTTGTCCAGAATCCCAGTTATTCTTCTTCTGAAAGCTTAAACTCAGAAAACCAACATCTGACCCTAACATCCACTAAGCTTTCTTTTCACCTTCACAAAGAGCCTCGTCCCTTCACCCCTTCTAATCTGTCTACACTTCATGACCCCTGTGCCCTCTCATCTCCAGATTACGTAGCGAATCCCTCCAAAGACTACCACCCTTGGTTACCTGACTCCTTTGTTCTTCTTCACATCCCTCAGTCAGTCCCAAATCCATGCTTACTTCGACCATGCAGTATCTACAAGGGATATACAAGGCTGTATAGAGAGAAAATTCCCACTGAGTTCTCAGGATCATCTTAAACATTATTTCCAACATCAGTTAGACACTGAACTCACCTTGAGAGAGGGTTTATTATCCTAGTCTCCGTTTCTTTTCCCCACTGAGTTATCTATTTTCAATATTTACCACATCTTCTTCCCCCTTATTTCCCAACTCCATTGGGTAAATCCTCCTTCAGTTACTCTTTTTATACCATCAGCCTTCTCCTTCATAACCTCAAGACATATCCATGTTTCCATCTTGCCAAATAAAGGCTCTTCTATGCTCTTCTCTTCAGATCACCCTTCTTTTTTCCTTATAAGTTAGCTTTTCTAAAGAGTCTCTTCCTTTTTGTCTCCCATTTACAATCCCAGCTTATTGTGATCCGGCTTTAGGCCTCACACCTTTAACAGAAACAAGACTTCAAATAATTTCCTAATTTCCAAAGCCAGTGGACATTTTCCATCCCTTGATTCCACTGGACCCTTCTTAAAATTCTCACTTCTCTTAGCTTCTGTGAGGCCACTTGTTATACCATATGATCAACTCTTACGGTTTGGGGATGTGGTAAAAAGAAGATCATTAGAGACTCAGAGACTTGCTCAAGGTCTGAAAGTCCTTTTGCCTTACTTCTTTCCTTTTATGGTTGTATCAGAAAGAATCACAGCTCTAAAAAACTTTGGAACAACTGGTTGAATTACTGGAGAGTGGGATGCATTTTACCCTCTAGTATTAGTCTTTCATGAAACTAAAATTTTAGAAAATACCTCCCCATGTAACAAATCACAAAATCATGAGTCCCAATTCTGAGCTCTTCAACAGAAGAATCTTCCTTATCAGATTTCATTGGGCAGTCCATTCACTCCTACCCTGTTCAGAAGGTTCTAAGGTAACTCAGCTTTCAGCCCAACCGTGGATATTGTAATTGTATTGCAAACTTTATATTATACTTATGAAAATGTTTTTACAAATTGCATGGGAAAAGAATTACTTGCTTTTCATAAATGCTAAAGCTAGATGAAGAAACAGCCTACCAGACAAATAATTTGAGAGTTTCCAGATTTCTGAGAATCTCCACTAAATGTGTAAAAATACCAAGTAAGAAGCTGAAACTCATTTTACAAAATGAGACGTTAGTGTTTTTACTTCAAATGAAAATCGCATCTAATAAAGAAAATGCCAGGAATACATTTAGTAAAACATAAATATCACAAAAAAGTCAGTTGGCCATTCAGCTAGCATGCAAAGGAACTTATTGCAAAACCTTCAAAGGTTTGGATCTTTCATGACAGCACATTGTCTCCCTCCACCACCTCTGGTGACCCAGCTGCACCTCTTCTAGAGCAATAACGTCTGGTCTTACAGTCTGGCTATTCTTGTAGGTCTCACTTCCTCTTTAAGAATGTAAATTAACAGAAAAACTTTGTATTCATCCTGGGAAGATATCTGAAGTAGACATTATGTGTGCATATCAGTAGACCACAGACATTGGCAAGAAGGAAGGAAGCTGAATGTGAAAGGATATATTGACAGACCAATGATAGTAACTAATATTTAAGGACTCTTTACCATGCATAAGAACTATGTGCAGTACCTTCAATTTTATTAGGTAGGAACGATCTATTCCAATCCCCTTTTTACAGATAAGGAAACAGAGCCACAAGAGATTAAATAACATGCCCCCAGTCACATTACCTGTAAGTGACAGAGCTATAGTGCTGACTTCAGAGTCTGGGCTCTTAACCATTCGGCAAATGCACTTCCTGAAAAGAATACATGAGCAAGGGAAGTATCAGTACCCAACTCTGGAAAAAAATGGATTTCTGGGTCTCCTGGGATCAGCTTGTTTTGCAAGAATAAGTTGCTCAATAGACTGTCCATTCTGAAAGCCCACCTTCATTGTTGGGCCATAGAGTTGCCCAGGTGCAGCTAGTGGTAAAGAACTCAGCTGCCAGTGCAGGAGATGTAAGAGATGTGAGTTTGATCCCTGAGTCAGGAAGATCCCCTGGAGGAGGGCATGGCAACCCACTCCAGTATTCTTGCCTGGAGAATCCCATGAACTGAGGAGCCTGGTGGCTACAGTTCATGGGGTTGCGAAGAGTTGGACATGACTGAAGCAGCTTAGCATGCACACACATGGTTACTTCAAACACAATTTGGCTGACCGAATGAATTAATGAACACATAAAAATCTCTAGAAAGGGAAGTTATAAATATTTCAGCATATCATCATGAGCCCATACACACTAATTTCATACATGACATAAACTCCCAGTTTTATTAACTAAATCCATATCTTCTTTCTTTCACCACCCAGTGTAAGGACTAAAGAATGCTGAAAATAATAAATGTTCTTTCGCTGATTAATTGACTTATTGACTGACTGATACAAGGAAGCCTTATTCTTTTTGTGTCCCAGCTCCAGTTATAGTCAGCTAGTTCAACACCCTACTCTCAGCATCTCATAGAATCAATAGACAAAATCAACAAGAATATAAAAGAACTCAACAACACCATCAACCAACAGGATCTAACGGACATGCATATAAGTCTATACCCAACTCAGTAGAATACACATTTTTTCAAATGACTATTGAAACATTCACCAACATAGGCCATATTCTGGGCCATAAACAAACCTCAACAAATTTGAAATAATTAAAATCATATAGAGTAAATTCTCTGACCATAATGAAATCACTTTTGGTTTCAGAGAAACTACTCAACTAAATAATATAATGTTATCGTTGCCTTATTTTTGTGATTTTACCCAAATGTGCTGTTACCGTGCCTTTCTCATAGGCTGGTTGATGTTAATGGTGTCACTTTAAAAAAAAATTTCATAAATGATTTCTCACATTTCCTTGAGAAGAATCCTAGTATTTCATGTAAATGAGTCTTTTCTAATCTGTAGATTTTTGCACCTATTTTTTTTCTTGCAAGAGACACTTTTATTTCTCTGTTCTCCACCCAAAGCATTCACAGTATCAAAGTATTAATCTGCCCTTCCTAATCAGGTTAAGGCCACCGCTGCCCTGCTCCTGAGCTAAGAAGACTGCTGGCCCACAGGTACAAGGGAATCCATAATTTCCCAGGAATCTATCTTTAATTCTCTTAGAGATGAGTTTATTCTGCTAGAAGAAAAGGGGGAAAAGTAGTCCTTTAAGAGCAAAAGCCAGGACTACCTTAGTGGTCCAATGGCTAAGACTCTGAGCCCCCAACTTCAGGGACCCAGGTTCAAACCCTGGTCAGGGAACTAGAGCCCAAATGATGCAACTAAAGACCCTGCATGCCACCACTAAGACCCAGCACAGCCAAATCAATCAATAAATATTTTAAAATAATAATGAGCAAAATAATGCACTCTATTATTATTATGGGTTATTTTGTTGTTGCTGATAGGCTGTCTTAGTGTCCCAGGCCAGTTGTTTTCTGGATTTGTCCTACCATTGAAATTACTACAGGATCTCCTGGCTACCCAGGACTTCCAAAGTGGTGCTAGTGGTAAAGAACCCGCCTACCAATGCAAGAGACTTACAATATGTGCAGGTTTGATCCCTGGGTATGGAAGATCCCCCTGGAGAAGGCAATGGTGACCCACTCCAGTATTCTTGCATGTAAAATCCCATGGACAGAGGAGACTGATGGACTGCAGTCCATGGGGGTCACAAAGAGTAGGACACAAATGTGCAACTAAGCACAGCTCCTGGCTGCCCAGAAGAATGCTCTAGAGGCACTATTCTCCCATGGTGTCCTTCCACTGAAGCAATCACATGGCCAAAGCCCATCTCAGGACTCTGAGGAAGCCATTTAACTCAGTGAGGCAGTTCCAAGCCCATTTGGACCCTAGTCCCTAGTCAGCTACTCCACTAACAGGGTCTTTTTGCAGCTTTCCAGAGTCCTTCTCAGGAAAGGAGTCTGCATAACTGCCAGTTGTAAGGAAGTCATATACTTCTGTTTATAAAGCCCTTCTGACTATATTGTATAGTCACTGAGTATAGGGCTCAAGTGTATCCCCCCCAAAATTTGGATGTTGCTATGAATAGGATTGTGTTCCCCTCAAATGTGTATGTTGAAGCCCTAATCCCCAATGTGATAGTGTTTGGAAATAGAGCTGTTGGAGGTAATTAGGTTTAGACAACTTCAGGAGGACAGGGCTTTGATGGTGAGATTGGTTCCCTTATAAGAAGGAACATCAGAGCTCCCTGCTTCTCTCTCTTTCTCTCTCTTTCTCTCTCTCTCTCTCTGCTTCCTACCCCTGCTCCCACTCACCCCCCTACCATGTGAGGACACAGGTAGTAGGTAGCCATCTGCAGTCCTGGAAGAGAGCTCTCACAAGAACCTGACCATGCTGGCACGCTCATCTCAAACTTCTAGCTTCCAGACTGTGAGAAGATAAATTTTCTGTTGTTTAAGGCCCCAGTCTATGGTTTTTGCTATAACAGTCTGGGCAGACGAAGGCATACTTTGAAATCTTAAGCTCCAGTATCTCAGAATGTGACCGTATTTGGAGATGGGGCTTTTAGCACAGTGATTAAAATGAAACCATTAGTGTAAGCATGATCCAATAAGACTGCTGTCTTTGTAAGACAGACAGGCAGGCAGGCAAAGAGGGAAAACCATGTGAAAACTGAGGGAAGAGGAGATAGCCATCCATAAGCCAAAGAAACCAGCCTTGCCAACACCTTGATCTTGAACTTCTAGCCCCCAGAGTTTTGAGAAAAGAAACTGCTGTTGTTTAAGTCACCCATTCTGTGGTACTTTGTTATGGTGACCTGAGCAAACTAATACACAGGCTATGTTGGGAGTCATGACAACATATTCACTTATATGGCAGCCTCTTGGTCCATAAAATAACTCAAAATATCAATTAATTCAGAGATAACAAGGTGCTAAATTGGTGGTGATGATAAAGCAAATGTGAAAGAGGACGAAGAATGTGACAGACAGCTTTAATAAAGAAAATGGAATTTGGGGCTGGGGTTTGGTGACCAGGGCAAGAGAGTGAATTTGCTGAGGCAAGAGTGAGAAAGAAAGTGAGGAGAGTGGAGGAGAGGGAAGTTGCTCCCAGGAGAGTTTCCTCTCCCTCCATGGAAGGGGGCCATCAGAGAGGTGGAAGCAGGGCAGCTAAAGATGGTGGCGTTCTCATCCATGGGATGGGCTGGAAGCTACATTGTCTGATTGCCCACCCCTCAACCTCCCTCTTTTCAGGAAGGTTCTAGCTTCTCTGAGCAGTAAGGAGGCAAACAGCACATCTGCCCTCTAACAAGGAGAAACAGTTCTGTTATTAATGAAGTGAGGATGAAGCAATTACCTGGGTAATTCAGACATCTATCACCATATTTAACTAAGAAGTCTGGGTGTAAGAGTCAAGAGGCATATATTGATTTGAGTTAATTGCCTCAAGGCTTCCCTGGTGGCTCAAACAGTAAAGAATCTGTCTGTAGTGTAGGAGACGTTGGAGACATGGATTCGATCCCCGGGTCAGGGAGATCCCCTGGAGGAAATGGCTACCCACTCCAGTATTCTTGGAGAATCCCATGGGCAGAGGAGCCTGGTGGGCTATGGTCCATAGGGTCACAAAAGAGTCAGATACAACTGAGCACCATCACTTAGACCATTTTATATTGGACTTCTCCAAATTAAGTTATTTCAATGACCATTAGCTTTGCCTATGGGTTGGCCAGTGATGGAGAATGTTGTTAACCCAGTGTTCTGCCAAGGGACTCTCCAGTCCCAAGACCTGGTCTGGAATAAGAGGACAGACACATCATTTCATACTGACTCATTCTCAGATTTTCTGAGTATGAGACGGTGTCTCACATTCTCACTCATAGGAATAACCATGTGAGGTCATCATGTGCAAGATAAATATGGAAAAAGAACTGAGGTGTCTGAGCCAGCTTCTTGTTTACCTACTTAGAGGAAATGCATGAAGGCACTGAGAAGGGGAAAATTGCAAGAAACAGCATTTACATTAAGAACACATCAAAGGAGCGACGGCCACAGGTGTTTCAGCACATTGTTGCTTCTCACCTAAGTGCATTTCAACAGAAAGCTGCATGTTATCAAAGGTGGCCCTTCGGAAGTACCACCAAACCCCCTCTCCTCCTGCGGCAGTGGATTGCTCCCGTATTTTCACGTTGTCTCTCTGAGCATCTCAGAGGCTCAGAACCCCTGTGCCTTATTCCTCTATCACATTCCATAAAAAGTCCTGGATTCCCTAATTCTCTCATTAAGATTCAGGATGGTGAAATAAGTATGAATTCCTGGGGATGTGAAGTCAGAACACCTAATCTTGAGTTCTCGCTCAGCTGGTGACATGCCAGGTGTGCTCAGAAAGTCATTTAACTCCAGGGAGCCTCCAGAGCCTCACCTGTAATATCTAATATAAAACTCACAGGGTTAGAAATTCCATGGCAGTACAGTGGTTAAGACTCTGTGCTGTCTCTGCAAGAGGCGCAGGTTCAATCCCTGGCTAAGGAACTAAGATCATGTATGCCAGGTAGCACAGCCAAAAAAAAAAAAAAACAGATCAAAAGGTTATTAGAAAAAAGAAATAACGGACACCAAAGACTTTGGCAAAACTTAAAGCAAGATACAATTGCAGCTCTTGTTAATAAGACAGTAGCTTATTTCCCCAGATAAAGAGCCACTTGAGTATATGTACCCAGATGAATTGAGATGAACCTTGGTGTTCATTTGATCCTATTATACATCCATGGTTGCCTCTTCTAGGGATCATGAGGAAAACCTTGCATAAGGAAGACAGTGAAATTTGTGACTTTCCTGGTGGCTCACACAGCCTGCAATGCAGGAGACCTGGGTTCACTCCCTGAGTCAGCAAGGTCCACTGGAGAAGGGAATGGCTTCCCACTCCAATATTCTTGCCTGGAGAATCCCATGGACAGAGGAGCTTGGCAGGCTACAGGCCATGGGGTCACCAAGAGTCAGACATAACTGAGCGACTAACACTTTCACTTTTATGTAGAATTTAGCCCTTGCTTCCTTATTTTTAGGAACAGGGGTTAAAAATACCTGTTTTGCAGATTTTCTTTTTTTTTGAATGTTAAATGATTTGTGAAAGTTAACTCTCACCGTGATTAGTACATTTTGGGTACTTGAGAAACACGATTTTTTTTTTAACATTTTTAGTTAGGAGTGTTGTTCTGTTATCACTCAAGAGGAGACATGACTGTTCCCCCTCCCAGTCTCTGACACACAGTTATTGGTCTGCAGGGATCCTTGTCTCATTCTCCTGGTTTATTTATTTCCCATCCTAACTCCCCATTCCCACCTACAACTCCTGCTCTTCTTCCCTTTACCCTCTAAGCAATCATTCTGATGTGTTTGATGTCACTTCATTTAATTTGTTTTTTGTCTCTAGTTTTGTATATTTCCTTGTAGAACATGTTGAGCCGTCTTGGGTGCAGAAACACCTCATTTCTCTAACCACTGGATACTTTTGGAAGGAAAAAGGAAGCATGGTTATCAGAGAGCCTCATGAACTTGAAAAGGAGATTGGAAGTTCAGCTTCAGAGACCAAAAACATCTTTTTTCCTTCTGAGAAGACAAGGGCTCAAGGCCTGTCCTCTCAGAGACTGTGGCTCTCGGGCACTGGTGACTGGTCACTGCCTGGAAAGCACCAGGGAGGAGCAGCACCTGATAAGGGGCTGACCCTGTGCATTGAGCAAGGGGCCTGATGTCATTCTCATCGGGAACGAGCCACACCCTGTTAGCAGGGAGGAGGGAGAGGTTATTCAGAGTCATGTGCAGGCTCATAGGACTCAGACATTTCCAAAAGCAAGGCTTGAAAGGTGGTCTCTGTGTACAAAATTTAATTCTAAATGGATTGAACACATAAATATAATATCTAATACTATGAATCTCCTTGAAGAATATATAGGAGTAAATTTTCTTGACCTTGTTTTAGGCAGTATTTTTAGGTAAGATACCAAAAGAACAAGTAACAAAAATAAATAAAGCAGACTTTACCAAAATTAAAAATGTATTTCAAAGGACACCATGAAAGTGAAAAGACAGTCCACAAAATGAGAGAAAATATTTGTAAATCCTATGTCTAATAAAGGTCTTGTGTCTATCATATGTAAAGAACTCTTGTTTTGTTGCTTAGTCACTGAGTCATGTCCGGCTCTTTTGTGGCCCCATGGACTGTAGGTCACTGGTTCCTCTGTCCATGGGATTTTCCAGGCAAGAATTCTGGAGTGGGTTGCCATTTCCTTCTCTAGAGTATTTTTCTGACCCAGGGGTTGAACCCACATCTCCTGCATTGGCAGGCATATTCTTTACCACTGAGCCACCTGGGAAGCCCCAAACAACTCTTACAACTTAGTAATAAAAATAACTCAATTAAACAGTTTGAAATCCAAAGGATTTGAATAAATGTTTCTCCAAAGAAGATATACAAATTGCCAGTGAGAACACAAAAAATATGCTCAATATCCTAGCCCTCATGGAAATACCAATGAAAATCACAATGAGAAAACAGTTCAAACCCACTAGAATAGCGGTAATCAACAAGTGTTGTTGTTCATATTCTTAGGAGAAATGAAAACGTTCATCCACCCAAAAACTTGTACACAAATATTCATAGCAGCCACTAAGTAGAAGCAGCATAAATGTCCATCAACTGATGAAGAGATAAACTGTGGTAAATCCAAATGATGGAATATTATTTGGCAATAAAAAGGAATGATGCTACAATATGGATGACCCTCGAAAATATTATGCTAAGTAAAAGAAACCTGTCACAAAAAAACAATACATTTATGACCCCATTTGTACAAAATGTCTAACATAGGCAGTTTGTGGCTATACAGAGGAGCCTGACTGGCTATGGTCCATAGGGTCACAAAGAGTCAGACACGACTGAAGCGACTTAGACACACGCATGGGGATGAAGGAATGGGGAGTTTAGGGGGTTGCTGGCTAATTGGAACAAGATTTCTTTCAGAGATGTTAAAATTTTTTCTAAAAACCTGTTGAGGTAATGGTTGTACAATTCTCTGATTACACTAAGAAACATTGAATTATACACTTGAAATGGGTGTATTTTATGGTATGAATCTTATCTCAATAAAGCTGATTAAAAAAAATTCTTTTCCAAGGTAGATCTCAAAATAGCTGAAGGTGACCATTATTTTTTAAAATAACTATTAAAGCTAAGTGCCACCATTAAAAAGAAGAAAGGCAAAGAACCCCAGATACTAAACAGCACATGGGTCTACCCACTTTCTGTTTTGAATAACGAAACACCAAAGCAGATTGGGTTCTGGGAATGGCCTGACTCCTCCCCCTAAGCTAACAGACAGCAAAGGAGGTACAGATGAAAATAATATCAGCCAATCTGACAGTTATTTGCTCTTCACACCAAAATACAGATAAAGACTGTATCAGAGAAACTTCCATCCCCAAATGGGCCCCTTTCTCAGTTTTCCCAGCGATGGATGGTCTGACCTGGGCAGAGGCCAGAAATAGAAGAGACCTGAGATATGACCACAGGCATTGCTGTCCATACATAGGGTCCAGCTGGTCCTCTGCAGATAAGCAGGCTGGGGGAGTGTCCCTTTAAGGGAATTTTAATTTCTCTGCTAACTAGAGCATTTTTAGGCAGCCTGCTAATGGGCTCCCAGGTATTTTGAGTTTGATGAGATACCCATGTTGGGAGATGAGTTGGATGCAATGATTGTAATGGCCCTGTGAAGCCCTAAATGTCTGTGATTCTGTGTAGTTTGTTACATAACAACATTTATTCTGAACACAAACCCACAAAAATATTAATTAAGTTTTTCACTTTTAATGGGCAATAGATTACAAGGAAATACACTGAGATCAAAGATTCATTTTCATAAAGCGTCTCCAAGCAATTTTATGTAGTCAGCATAGATTCAGTGCAATTAGAGAATAATGAATAGTCTAGATTATAAATTAGGAGACCCAAGTTCTTACCCCATCTTTGCCCTTGTCTGGAAAAAAAAAAACAAAAACAAAAACAAAAAAGAACCTCATTCTGTCAAGGCCTCAGTTTATCTACAGAGTAAGAATATTGTCTGGAGTCACCCTCTAATATATTCTGTGCCTTTACACTCTAGGAATCCCTGTTCCTCCATTTCCCTTCACAGCTTTGGACAAGGAGAATCCAGACCAATATAATCATTGCATTCACACTAGCTAGAGGTTTAATGCCATGTGAAGTGAAAGTGACTCAATCGTGTCTAATTCTTTTCGACCTCATGGACCGAAGCACACCAGGCTCCTCTGTCCATGGCATTCTCCAGGCAGGAATTCTGGAGTGGGTAGCCATTCCCTTCTCCAGGGGATCTTTCTGATCCAGGGATCAAACCAGGGTCTCCTGCATTGCAGGCAGATTCTTTACCATCTGAGCCACCAAGGAAGCCCCACTTAATGCCATAAAGTACCATTTTTAATGACAAATGTACATTGTTCCATTTATGCAGTAACTCACAATTAAATCAAAGATTGAATTAGCCAGCCAGCTGTCTGTGTCCCAGGCACAGTGCCCTGTGCTCCGTCCTAATCCGCATCCCACTTTTCCCCAGCCTTCTCCATGAACTCAGCTGGCTGGCTGGGTTACAGACTGTCAGCCACATCAGAGACTCAACTTCTGGCCCTTGCACTTTCAGTGGTACCCCCCAGTCAAAGTACCCAAATCCTGTCCATCATCCAAGATCTACTCAAGACCCACCTCCTGCGGGACCTCAGAGACCCACATCGGACCACTGCAGCCTTGCTGTGTAGACCCCACACTGGGCTCTTTAGCTTTTTCTTTCTTTTTATTAGCTGTGATGTGCATTCAGGCCCTTCTCCTCACCTGTAAGCTCTCAGGAGATGAAGTGCTCAGAGGCTCCCTGAATACTTGAAGAGAACCTGCAGTTGTGTGGGTGGGGCAGGTGGGATTTGTTTAGCTATCCAGCCATTTCTTTGTCATTAGTGCTGGTCAGCTCTTTGAGGGTAGCGTGTTATAAACCTTGGTCCTGTGAGAACACAAAACTTAAAAAAAGTCAGTAAAGAGTAGCTGACTAAAGCCGGCAAAAAGCCTTTCAAAGGAAAAACTAAGATATGTCTAAAGAAGACAAGTGACTTCCCTGGTGGTCCGGTGATTAAGAATCTGCCTTCCAATGCAGGGGATGTTGGTTTGATCCCTGGTTTTGGAACTAAGATCCCACATGCTGCCAAGCAACTAAGCCCAGGCACTGCAACTACTGAACCCAAACACCACAACGAGAGAAGCCCATGCACTGCAGTGAAGACCCAATGTAGTCAAAATTTAAAAAAAAAAAGGCAAGGCAAGGATGAAGCCTAAAAGCATACATGAGGAAGGACTTCCTAAGAGTCCCCACTACCCCCAGGAGGGCAGGACCTCTCCTTATTTGGAAATCTGTTTAAAACAGATGAAGAGTTATATTTCTTGCACAGTATGAGTTCAGGTCTCCTGGAAATGCATCCTGCTCAGTGATTCCAAGTCCTCAGCCCCAGTTCCTCATCACAGTGAAGTCGGAACCCAAGATAATTTGTAGGTTGTTTTCTTTAAGTTCCAAAGTGTCCGCAGAATCAAGTAGTCAGAGCTGCAATGAGTTTAAAAGGTCACCTAATCATGTTTACTCATCTCACAGGTGAGGGACCATACTCAGTCTGAGACTGTCCCATGATCCCGGCTCTGAGATCCTGCCTATCTCATGCTGATTCAGATCCACCACTCATTCTGTTGGGTTGGTCAAAAAGTTTGTTCGGGTTTCTTATGGAAAAATCCAAATGAACTTTTTGGCCAACCCAATAAACTAACATATAAGCATATACAGCAGCACCCAAGAGTAAAACTGAGTTGTAGGTATGGAAAAAATTTTTTAAAAAAACCTGTCTCACAAGGACCATCTCACATAACAGTCACAGGGTTTTACTCCTTCACTGCTACCTGCCGGGCCCTCTGTGAGGCGCTGGCGAGGGAGAGGGAAGAGGAACACAAAGGCGAAAACAACACACAGTCCTGTCCTCCAAGCTTATCTCTCCAGTTGGCAAGATAATATGTAAACACATAAAAATTAAATAATATCACCAGAGACAAATATAGATTCAGGGCAACAGGATGTCTGTATGGAGGTCTTTTAGGAACTGTTGCCCTATAAAGGAACTGACCCTTGAGAGACCAGGATCAGAAGCCAGGAGGTCTAACGATGGGAGCCAGAGAAAGGCTCCTGGAAGCAGGTGGGGCTAGAGCTGCCCTGGCAGGGTGGAGGGCTGAGATCTGCACGGTCATGGAAGGGATGGCTACACACCCATACGACCTGACCGCACGCTGAACCATGCTGACTGCGGACTTTCCTCCTCGGTAAGCACTGCAGCTCAACAGTCTGACCTTATCTCTTGGATAGCAGAATAACTGAGGAGGAAGGCTTCTTTTTGCTTCTTCACCAGAAATGAATCATCCATCAGTCATGTCTTCATCTGACTGATGCTGGCCCTTCCCACCATCTTTCTTTTACACCATTTAGCACTGTTTTTTTCCTTGACATTTATCATGTCTGTATGTGTTTGTACATATGTGCGTCTGCACTCTGTTATCAGCATGCACAGACCATACTGGGAATGGCCCCATCTACAATTCTTTTTCTTCAGTTTATCTATTTATTATTTTGGGTTGCACTGAGTCTTCATTTCTGTGTGGGCTTTCTCTAGTTGTGACGAGCAGGGGCTACTGTATTGCGGTGCACTCGTCTCTCACTACTGCAGCTTCTCGTTGCAGAGCATACATTCTACGGTTTCGACCTTCAGTAGTTGTAGCGTGTGGGTTCATCCCCTGTGGCATGTGGGATCTTCCCAGACCAGGGATTGATCCCATATCCCCTGCATTGGCAGACAGATTCTTAACCACTGGACCACCAGGGAAATCCCTCCATCTATAATTCTTGAAGTTTACTTTTAGCTTCTGGGCGTCATTTAGCAATTATAATGCTGTCATAGGCAGAAAAGAAATGAGCCAATTAATCATTGTCAATTCTGGTCCCTATTTGCAGATGAGTTATTTGAACAGTATAGCTGGGAATAATTTGTATCAGATTGTATTTTCTTGTTTTATGTCCCTGAAAAGATATATTTAACATCATGGTCACTGTCCCTGAATGTCCTGGAAGCAACAGAGGTAAAACTGAATGTCATAAATTCATTCATTTGTTTTCAGCAAATATATATTGAATACATTTCAGTATATAAACTATGCTGAACTCAGGATAGTGGGCTGCCGAGGGGCCTTGAATAGTCCCTGTAGGTCCCTGAACTTGACCAGGACCCTTCTGGTCACCTGCAGATAAACAGAATGCATAGTTTCGTTTCTGAAGACTGTAACTGGGGTATTCAGCCTTATCTAATTCCTTGAAATTCCATTCATCAGATGGCTTTCTAATGGGGACCCTGAGCTCTGTGATTACTCAGACCAGTGGTTCACCCAATGGGACTTTTTGCCTTCACAAACTGATAAATCATAGCTACCAGCTGAGAATCTCCACAACTTCAGAATGTGTGTCTACTCTAGTCACTCAGTAGTCTGCTTGCTATAGGAAGGCCTCCGTTCACTCCAGAAAAGACAGAGATTTCAGATCCCCAGAGAAGTTAGGAATCATCAGTGACCAACAGACGCTCTGTGTCTGCTGTACATCGCCCTCAAGGATGCCCTGTCTTGTTTCTGCTCTCTCTCCTTTGCCTGATTTCCTCCTTTTGTTCTATTTATGTCTGTCTCTATATCTGTTGTGGTTGCTAGCTCAGTAGGTACCCTCCAAATATACTTCCACTCCAGTGCACACACATATTAAATGATAATTTACCATGTATTGTCTTCTTTTGCGGGACATCCTGCTATCAATGCAATCATTTACATAATTGTTTCACTTAATTCTCACAAAGATTCCTCTGAGGGAGGTGTATATTTTTAATCCTGTTCTAGGGATGACTAAACAGAGACTTGGGAAAGTGAAGTCATTTAGCCAAGGTTACAAACCCCACAAGAAACCCAGATAGGACTCAATCCCAGGTCTTCTTGACTCTAACACACACACTGCTTTCCTTTATATCAACTGACCTCTCAGGACCTGAGTTTTCTCCATTCAGTGAATAGCTTATACTAGAAGATTGCCTGACTCCTGACACTATTTGATGTCTGTGAAAACAGCTTGCTATCCTTTGAAACTTCAAGTGTGTTTAGGAGAACAAACTGAGAAATGTTCTACTTAAAGGGAAAGAGATGAGGAGTGATAGCTATGGTCACGGACAATGCTGTATTTTAAAATAGTGTTTTACGGGCTTCCCTGGCAACTCAGTGGTAAAGAATCTGCCTGCCAATGCAGGAGACACAGGTTTGATCCCTGGTCCAGGACGATCCCACATGCCATGGAACACCTAAGCCCGTGTACCCCAACTATTGAGTCTGTGTCTAGAGTCAGTGAGCCACTGCTGAGCCTACCTGCTGCAGCTACTGAAGCCTGTGCTCTGCAGCAAGAGAAGCCACTGCAAGGAGAAGCCCATACACTGCAACTAGAGAATAGCCCCCACTCATGCAACTAGAGAAAAGCCTGCACAGCAGTGAAGACCCAGCACAGCCAAAAATAAATAAATAATTTTTAAAAAATGAAATAGTGTTTTATACAAGGTCTAAGTGGATTTAGTAATTTCAGAAAAGTCTTTATTAATCCTCACAGTATTTCTCTGAGTGTACCCAAATCAACTCAACAATCAACACTTCCTCTGTAGCGCTTGTGTCCCTGACCCTGTCAGAGCATGGGTACTGCTGGCTGAAGCCCAGCACTGAGGTGACTTTACAGAGAAAATTGGAGAAAGAAACAGAAGCTGAGCCCAGTGCTTCCAAGTCTTAGGGTTTCTCTTTTAGAGATGGTGACAGTCAATTCAGGGCATAGAAACAACCCACCGAGTTTTCCTGTATCCAAGTCAGCAGATTCATTTTTTAGTCTCAAATCATAAAAATTATGTTCTCTACCTTTTCTAATAGATTAATCCAATGTTGCAAAACGATCACATTGCAAAATCACAGTAAGTCAACCTCCAACACTGTACACAGTTACCAAAAATTTTTTTTTCTTTTCTTGTGATCCTTTTGTAATCACTCTTTTGTGTGCTAAGTCACTTCAGTCACGTCCGACTCTTTGTGACCCTAAGGAATGTAGCCCTCCAGGGTCCTCTGTCTATGGAGTTTTCCAGGCAAGAATACTGGAGTGGGTTGTCCTGCCCTCCTCCAGAGGATCGTCCAGACCCAGGGATTGAACATGCATCTCTTATGTCTCCTGCACTGGCAGGAGGGTTCTTTACCACCTGGGGAGCCACCTGGGAAGTCCCATCTATTCTCTTAGCAACTTGCAAATATGCTAAGCAGTACTGTTAACTACATTCATAATGCTGTACATTAATCTCCAAGACTTATTAATGTTTTCCACTGACATACTATAAGACAGTGGCTTCATTTGTCATCCAGCAGAGGAAGCCTGGACTTGTGTTCATAAACTGAAGTTAACCATCTCCTTTTGGTTTCTTTGTACCTACATATGTTTGCCCATTCTCCTTAAAGTAAAAATGTATGGGAGCAGGACCATTTCCTGAAATTCTGACAGCAGCTCCTCCTGTGGAGCGACACTCTACATAAAATAGTTCAAATAAAATACTCAGAGAAATGGGGTTTGGGGGCAGTTGTTTTTTTCCAGATCTTGTACAACTCAGTGGTGTAGGTATGACCAGCCTTGGGTTGAAGGCTTTGTAATACCCACTTTTAATGATATGAATATACCTTGGATACAAAAAAGCTAATCCCTGAAGGAAGTTTAGCTGCTAATAGAGAGTTCCCAGCTAAGGACAATACATGAAAGAGGAGAAATGTGAAGGCCCAGGATCTGGGAACAAGACAAACCTTCAAGTGTCCTCTGAGAAAATGGGGCAACGGCACCCCACTCCAGTACTCTTGTCTGGAAAACCCCATGGACGGAGGAGCCTGGTGGGCTGCAGTCAATGGTGTCGCTAAGAGTCGGGCACAACTGAGCGATTTCACTTTCACTTTTCACTTTCATGCATTGGAGAAGGAAATGGCAACCCACTCCAATGTTCTTGCCTGGAGAATCCCAGGGACGGGGGAGCCTGGTGGGCTGCAGTCCATGGGGTCGCACAGAGTCGGACACAACTGAAGTGACTTAGCAGCAGCAGCAGCAGCAGCAGCATACACTATTTCAGAACTGTGGTGCTGGAGAAGACTCTTGAGAGTCCCTTGGACTACAAGATCAAACCAGTCAATCCTAAAGGAAATCAACCCTTCCAAGAATATTCATTGGAAGGACTGACACTGAAGCTCCAATACTATGGCCACCTGATGTGAAGAGTTGGCTCAGTGGAAAAGACCCTGATACTGAGAAAGACTGAAGGCAGAGAGGGGTTGACACAGAATGAGATGGTTGGATGACATCACTAACTCAATGGGCATGAGTTTGAGCAAACTCCAGAGGATGGTAAAGGACAGGGAAGCCTGGCATGCTGCAGTCCATGAGGTCGCAGAAAGCTGGACACAACTTAGCGACTAAACTGTTTCAGAACATGAGCCTTCTGGAACTGTCAGTCTTGGCACCAGAAAATTTAAATGACTTCACATGTGGTTCGTTACCCCTGGATGCATCTCATAAATAACAGATTGTAACAACATATACTGACTTGTGCCTCAGGCGCTCCGTGTCCCCTTCAGTCTGTAGTCTCTCTTCATTGCTTGTTGCCCACCCCCGACTCCTCCCTTGGCTCTCCTCCAGCAGTTCTACACCCTTGAGCTTTGCTTGCAGCCTGCTTGCATTGCTTACCAGCTGTCTCCTGTCTACACAGCTTTTCTCCCCAGTCAGATTGCAGGTGCCTTGTAGACACGGCCAGTCTCAGACATTCATCCATCCCCTCACAAAACCACCCCAGCCATCACCCTTTATGATTGTTTCTGGGTCAGTAAGACATCAGTGTATGAGTGTGTAGGCTCATCACTCATTTGTGTCCACCCCTTTGCAATCATGGACTGTAGCCTGCCAGGCTCCTCTGTCTATGGGATTTCCCAGGCAAGAAGGCTGGAGTGGGTTGCCATTTTTTCCTCCACAGGATCTTCCCGACCCAGGGACCAAACCCTTGTCTCCTGCATTGGCAGGCAGATTATTTACCACTGAGCCACCTGGGAAGCCCAAGAATTCAGTACTTATGCTGTGCCTGATTGCCTATGACAGGGCAAGGAAACGTGGGAGAAGAGCCTTGGGCAAAGTTTCCTGTGGGACATGGACAGGACCTAGAGAGGAAGGGACGGATTCATGGACAAGGTTCTGGGATGTGTTAGGAGAAATATTCTGCGTCCACCCACTACTCCACTTCTCCTCACTGGCCTCCCCTGTCCCTGAGGAAACCCAAAGGCAGTTCATATAGAGAAAAGCCTCCTCCTCTCAACTTCCCAAGAAGAAATTGGACCTTTGGGGTGGGCAGGGGAGAAGAGGGAGGAGGCTGGCCTTTTCCAAAGGCCCCTCCTCACTGGGACTTCCACAAGATTCTGGCTCCTGGATTTCTGCTTTGACAGAGATGTGGTCCCTCAGGTCAAGAAGGGGTCAGTCCCTCTCCAGACCCCTCTCTCCTTCTCTTCTCTCTCAGCTTCCTCCAGATGGACTGAGTCCAGGGCAGGTGACCCAGAGCCTTGGGTACTGATCTGGGTTAGAGGCCCCTAGGCAACCTCAAAGTCCACCAGGTAGGAAGGAAGTTGGGGTGGGGGGAAGGTCTCCACCTAGATGCTGGGAAGGACTAGCCATCCAGTGGCTACAGAGTCCATGCAAGGAGCAGGGACAGGCTTCATCCTGCGCTCAGTCGTCTCCCTGGGTCAGGGCAGTCTCCCCGGGCCCTGAGACCCCCGAGGACAGGCCAGGGGAGAGGCGGGGCCCCAGTGGCCCTGGAGGAGTCTGGGCTGAGTCCCCTCACCGGCCCCTCCTCAGGGCTCAGAGCCGGGCCTGGTGCGGAAAAGCAAACAGGCCCTGGTCGCTGCCCTTTGGACCTTTTGCAATTTGCCCGGTGCTCCTTCAGCTGCAGCCCTGGGAGGGCGGCCTCAGGCCTCGTATAAATAGGGCCCCGGGCGCCGGCCGTCCATTCCCACTGCAGGTGCAAGTGTGGGTCCGGGGCTGCCTGTGGGCGCCCGTCCCCCGGAGCCAGCAAGCAGCGCCGAGGCCAGGCCCAGACAGCAGGCGGGAGGGAGACACCACCCAGGTTGGCCATGGGCGCCCCGAGGCCCGCGGTGCTGCTGCTGCTGCTGCTGCTGTTCCTGGATGCCGCCAACGCCCAGGCCAGTGAGTGAGGCCACCCAGTCCCCGGGGTGCGGGGCAGGGGGTGGAGGACCAGGGACCCGAAGCCAGGGCCGGAGTGGTGGCTGGGGCAGCTTGGTCCCGGGACAGAGGGAGGGCAGCCCGAGGATGGAAGGACAGGGGCACAGGACCAGCTGCGGGGGGCTCCTCTAGACTCAGGGTGGGATCGGGGAGGTGATGGGAGGGACGGAGGATTCTTCAAAGCCTTCTTCCCTGCTAGAGGTTAATGCAGCGGTCCTCCTGGTCAGACCCTAGGACCCAGCTGGAAGAAAGGGAAAACCTACAGTTGCCTTTCTCCCTTTCTTACAGGAGATGAAGTGCTGGAAAATGTCAGCCCCAGCTGTCCAAGTAAGGCATTTCCCCCTGCGCTGGGAAGGGCGCGCCCCACCCCACCCCCCGACCCTCGACCCCCGACTCCTCCCTCTGCACCTCAGATCACTGAAACACCGTGATGCTGTAATTGGTGTACACTGCTCTGACCCCACGAAGCCAGGTCCTGGAGCCTCTGTCCCCGCGAGGGGATCTCAGCTCTTTCACTCGCCCTTCCCCCCTGTCCCAAACTTTCAGCCTGGGGATAGGATGGGGAAGGGACCTGTTGGTCCGTGGGCACTTTAAAGAGACTGTTTGTCAGGGACTAATCATTAATCTGAAGCACAAGAGGAAATGCTGACTTTAACCTTTGTAGATGCTCACCCCGGGATTTGTATTTACCTGACCCCTAAGGGTCAAAGGAGCCGGCCTTGCAGTGGTACCCTGTATTCTCCGGAAAGAGCGGGATGCTAACCTCTGATGGGGCAGCACTGCCATCTCGTGGGCATCTGGCATCACTGCATCTGGACTCGGGACCCAGATGTTCTTTCTCTCAAATTGTTCAGGAAATTTCTCTCAAGCACAGCGGAAACCTCCAGAAATTCCTTCTTGGGGGTTTCTTAAGTCAGCCAGATACCCTTGATGCTTAGTGAACTTTGCCTCAGATATTTGGTAGAATCTAAAAAGAGCCACAGAGTTAGAGTATTTTCATGCTGAAAAGGCAGTGAGAGATATATTTGCTTTATTCTGTCAACTCTCAATTTTCCAAGGAGTCTTTCCTGTAGACTGTCTGAACCTCATTACTTGACACTCCCTGCCTTGTGCTTCAGATTATATATTCAAGGAATACCAGTTAATTTAAATATTAGCCTCAGCACGGTCGTAACGGAGAAGTTAAATCTATAAAGAAAAATTAAGTATAAGGCAAAATTAATTGAAAATAATTGGAGTTTAATTACCATTTTTCATTATCTGTGCCACTATCCTTCTATGCCCAGGATTGAATATCCTTGGGCGAGTTATTTCTGCCACGTAGCTGATGGATTTCTCCTCATTGTAGAAGATGCAATGCGATTCAAGCACCTCAGGAAATATGTCTATAACTATGAAGCTGAGAGTTCCAGTGGTGTCCCTGGGACTGCTGATTCAAGAAGCACCACCAAGATCAACTGCAAGGTACGAGGGGAGAGGGAAGACCACTGGAGGACCCTGGAGCCCAGGGCTGAGCAAACCCGGCTTGTGCCAGGACTGTCATAACCTCTAAGTTCTGAACTGGCCCTCAGTTTGCAAGTCAGCTTCTGTGCTGAGAAGTTGTCTGCCTCTGCCTGCAGTGTGGGAGACCCGGGTTCAATCCCTGGGTCAAGAAGATCCCTTAGAGAAGGAAATGGCAATCCACTCCAGTACTTTTGCCTAGAAAAATCCTATGGACAGAGAAGCCTGGTAGTCCATGGAGTCGCAAGGAGTCGGACATGACTGAGCGACTTCACTTTCACTTTCACTTTTCTTTCCGAGCTGTAATTAGAATATGTGATCTAAAATGTCAAGATTGCAGACCAATAGATTTAATATTTCAAGAGATGTCCAGTGGGTGAGCATCCCAGGAAAGCATTCTGGAGTGCGGCTTTTATCATCTAACTGAAATAGTATCTACAACTAAAAACAAACAGAACAGAAAATTTTAAACGTGCAGTTTGTTCTCAGATAAAACTTCACCAGTTGTTGAGACAGACTGTACTCGTATCCATGTTCTGTGGAACAGATCTAAGGGCAACTATTGGGGTTCATGTGGGAAAGAGAAGTCAAACCGGGCCGCCCTCTTATTTTTAGGGCACCGGCATCTGTGCGGCAGGTAAGGTAGCCATTAGTCACATGTGACTATTTAAATTGAATAAAAGTTGCTACTTGGCTATATTTAAATATAAAATAAAAAGTTTTAAATAAATAAAAATCAGTTGAATAAAAGTAAAAATTCACACTGGTGTATTTAGTCACACTAACTGTATTTCAAATGCCCAGTTGGCCCCCACACCTAGTGGCTCCTATATTGGATAGTGAGAAAGCAGACCATCTCCAGCACTGCAGAAAGCTCTTTAAACCGCGCCGGGTAACACAGAGGGAACTACTTAAACTCCAGCTGTATGGGAAGCTCGGAATAGGCCCGGATAGATACACATGGTCTTGGATTTTTGGTTTTTCCACTGACATGAAGGAAGCATTTACTGTTGAAACCAATGATAGCCCTCCTCCTGCCTCCTGGTTTTCTTCCAAACCCTCACTCCTCAGCTGCATTTCTTCCAGCCAGTTGTACCTCTTTATACTAACAGGGAGTACATTTAGAACCAATAAAAAGTTATCATCCTTTGCATACAAAGGGGAAAACTTCAGAAGTATGGTGTCCCGTGGAACATGGGAAAGGTCAGAAAGCCCTGAGCTGGGGAGGAGTGTTGTGTCCTTGGTGGAGAATCTTAATGTACTGTTACCCTGTCTTCTCAGGTGGAGCTGGAGGTCCCCCAACTCTGCAACTTCATCCTGAAGACGAGTGACTGCACCCTGAAAGAGGTGGATGGCCTCAACCCTGAGGGCAAGGAATTGCTGAAGAAGACCAAGAACTCTGAGGAGTTTGCTGCTGCGATGTCCAAGTAAGATGTGGGCATGTGCGTTCAAATTTCTGAGCCCCGGGCATCATGGCATGTGTTTCGCATGAGTGTGTGTGTGTGTCCAAGGGAGACATGAGTATGTGTTTATTGTTGGGCACATATGTGAATACACGTATTTGTACTCTATTCACCATAGAACAGGGAATTGCTGAGTTTTCACAACAATCAAAAAGAGGGAAGTAGTCTTTACCCTCCCCTACTGAAGTTTCCCTAATTATCATTTAAATATGGTTCTAAAAGATTTCACACTTTAAAACTCCTTGAGACAATAAAGCTGAGATGGTTTGTTTAAACAAGTGAACTCATGTTTAAAGAATGAAACAAGACTGTGCCTGGTGGTCCTCAGAGAGGGTCCGGGCAGGACTTGCTGTGACCAAACATGGCTCGGCTCAGCAGAGAACACTAGCTTCAAGGGGTCCGGGGAGAGCCACGGCCTGAGTGGGTCCCCCTCCAGGGCTGACGTCCTGCCAGTGCACGCTGACCAGACCTTTCCTGTTGCTTACAGCTGGCAGCGCTTCTGACTGATCAGTGTTCATGGTGTGTTGGTTGTTGGATTTTTTTGAACATCACCCCTGCCTCATCTCCAGATCACAGTTTGCAGTGTCTCCTGCATTGCAGGCAGATTCTTTTCCATCTGAGCCACCAGGGAAGCCCTTGTAGTGCCCTAAGTGTGTGCAAATACAGACAGTCATGGGGTTGTTGATTTGGTAACAATGGACACTCCTTCCCTGCCTATCTTTCAATTTGTTAAACCTTAGACTTGGAAGCCAAAATAGGCCCTGGTGCTTCTGTCTCTTACCAGCACATCTTATTGCATCCAAGACTTGGAAGCATTGGAGGGAGTGGGGCTGCAGTGATGGAAGGGGGTAGGAGTTGCTCTCTGGTCTTTGTCTGTTAGTTGCTCTGACTTTGACTAGTTGCTCCAGTTATGTTCGACTTAAAACCCCATGGACTGTAGCCCTCCAGGCTCCTCTATCCATGGAATTCTCCAGGCAAGAATATTGGAGTGGGTAGCCATTCCCTTCTCCAGGGGATCTTCCCAACCCAGAGAACAGGGCCTCCCACATTGCAGGCAGATTCTTTACCATCTGAGCCACCAGGGAAGTCTTCTTTGGTCCTTACCCTCATCCAAACAAAAAAGACTCCTGCTTTTGGCCACCTTGAGGCTTTCCTGTGAGCCTGTGTCACAGTGTCTGGAATTTTCTGAAAGGATGTAGGGCTGTGGGAAGCATCCCTCATCTCTTTTTCTTTCTTCTGACTCAGCTAGAGCAGGTGGTGCCAGGCTCTCTGAAATCCCCTAGTGAAGTCCCCAAAGAAAGATCCCTAAAATCAGAGTTGACCCAGGCTTTAGCCATAGGCTGAGATCATATGAAAGTGAAGGAATGTCCAACAAATGTATGGAAAGAAGCTCCAGTTCGCTGGTGGTCAGGAGATTAATGCAACAAGATATTTATCACCTTATACTCACTTATACCCTTAAGACTACAGAAACTTAAAACAGCAATAGCACCTATTGCTGGCAAGCCTGTGAGGCAAAGCATACCCTCACACATTGCTGCTGCAAAGGAGTGCCTTTAGTCAATTGAGTAAATTATAATGAAAAATACTTGGAGCCTTTGACATAGCTAAAAAGAAAAGTAGTAACATGTGAAGATAGATGCATAAGAATGTTTGTATCAGTGTTGTTGGTGGGGCAAAAAAATTTAAACACCCAGGAAGAGAAAAGGTGAATGCCATCAAATAGGAGACTATCTGAATAAAGAATAGATAACCACAGAGTGGACTGTTATACAGCTTTGTAAAAAGAACCTGTTAGAGTGCTACCAGATGACTCAAGGATTTTCTTTTTTTTTTTTTTTACATTTTAAGTAGATTTTTATGATTAAAGTCTTTTTTTTAATTTTATTTTATTTTTAAACTTTACAAATTGTATTAGTTTTGCCAAATATCAAAATGAATCCTCCACAGGTATACATGTGTTCCCCATCCTGAACCCTTCTCCCTCCTCCCTCCCCATACCATCCCTCTGGGTCGTCCCAGTGCACTAGCCGCAAGCATCCAGTATCGTGCATCGAACCTGGACTTCATGGAGTAGAATTAAATGAGAAGCACAAGATAAACACAAGTATACATGATGCCATGCCATTTGGATAAAACCAGCAGTGACAAACTATTTCTATGAAGGCATTTTCACTCCCACGCTTCTGTATAAGATCATATGAGTGTGGAGACATGAATGGAAGGCCCAGTGGGGTGTTCTGTGGGGAGTGTGGCTGCAGAGTCTGATATGGGGAGAGAGAGGGACTGGGTGAGCCTAGCCTAGCCAAGCCAAAAAAAAAAGGAAAAGAAATGAAAGAATACCAGAAGCATACAAATACTTGTATACTTTTTTGAAAATATATGTATATGTGCTGATATTTATCAAAAACAATGTAAAAAGAAAATAGTAAAAAGGAGGCTGCAAAGCCACCTAGCCTATGGCTCACGGTAGAGAAGGGACCCTCGGTGACCATACTCTCTCTGCACCAGGTACGACCTCAAGCTGGCTGTTCCTGAAGGCAAGCAAGTTCTACTTTACCCGGAGAAAGAAGAGCCTAAACACATCCTCAACATCAAGAGGGGCATCATCTCTGCCCTCCTGCTTCCCCCAGAAACAGAAGAGGCTAAGCAAGTGTTATTTCTGGTGAGAATTTTAAAAGCTGATAATAGTGGTCCTTTGAACTCCTCTTCATATAATGGAGCTGGGTTCCACTTATACGTCAACTGGATCGTGGGCTCAGCTGCATGGCTAGTTACACAGGAGGCCCTGTATTGGTGTGAAACATGTTGCTCAGAGCTCCCCTGGTTTCCGGGCTCACTGAGGGCCCAGCCCACACAGCCTGAGCAGGTTGGGTCTAATTTTATAGCAGTTTCCGGGGAGTCCTGACCACCCTACCCTCTGTTTGATTTTGTTATGTTTCCACAAGGTGGAGCACAGTAAGGCCTCTGTGTGTGTGTGTGTGTGTGTGTGTATGCAATTTTTGGCCACACTCTGCAACATATGGGATCTTAGTTCACTGACCAGGGATTGAACCTGTGCCCCTTGCATTGGAAGGCAGAGTCTTAACCACTGGACCACCAACGAAGTCCCTGTGCGCATTTTAAACACAGAAAATAATTGAATCTATTTGCCAGCCTCTTTTAAGAATCCCAGGTTTTGCTCTGAGGATGCATTCAGCTTAGTTCAGTCCTGTGAACATTTTTGAGCTCTTACTGTGTTCTGAGCTCTGTGCTGCACTCCACGGGGAGCAGACACTGCTGCATCCCGCAGGGGCCCCTGCACATGGAGGTCTCAGGTTCTGGGGGGAGAACCAAGACACATACAACACAAAGAGGATTGGAGTACATGCCATAAATGAGAGATGGAGAAAAGGCTCCGAGAGCACAGAATATGCAACCAGTGTTGGCCGGGCCCTAGGAGGGCAGGGAGGTGTACCTCAGAGCCAGGACCACCCTTAAGAGGTTTTCTCATGCCCACCCTGGCTGCCCGGGAACCAACCGCACCCACGTTCTGTCCAAGAGGACGAAGCTTTCTCCCAGATCCATGTTGCCCTTGCCTTTTCTTACAGGCTTCTTTCCCAGCCCCACCCCAAGCACCTAAAGATGGTTCCCTGCATTGAGTACACTTGTTGTATCTCCTGCTGCCCTAGGATACCGTGTATGGAAACTGCTCCACAGACTTTACTGTTAAAACGAAGACGGGAAATGTGGCAACAGAAATATCTATTGAAAGAAACCTGGAGAAGTGTGATCACTTCCAGCCCATTAGCACGGGAGTTAGCCCACTCGCTTTGATTAGAGGCATGGTAAGTTTCACATCAGCATTGCTATGCACACTGGCAGCAGCCTCTTCATTATTAACATTATGGAATGTTAGAGCTAGAAGGGATCCCAGAGAAAAAATTCTAGGCAGAGAAAACATAAGGAGCAGTAGGAACAGGTGTGAAGTGTTCATGTGCGGTAGGACAGGGAGTCATGTTAGATGTGTGCATGCATGCTAAGTCTCTTCAGTCATGTCTGACTTTTTGCAACCCCGTGGACTGTAGCCTGCCAGGCTCCTCTGTCCATGGGATTCTCCAGGCAAGAATACTGGAGCGGGTTGCCATGCCCTTCTCCAGGGGATGTTCCCAACCCTGGGAACAATCAAACGCATGTTTCATTGTGTTTCCTTCATTGGCAAGCAGGTTCTTTACTACTAGTGACACCTAGGAAGCCCCATGTGCTGGATTCCAGGTTATAAATACTTTGTACAGATCAGAAGTCTCCTGGAGTGAAATAAGGAAAGTCTACAGCCGGACTCAGCTTTTGGGTTTTCATCCCCTTAACTAAAAGTCAAGTATGAAGCTCTCTTCTCTCGCTGAGTTTATCTAGTGGTACAGAACCCCTGTTCCCCCACTTTCTTCCCTGAAGGGAAATACATATGGGAGAAGACTCAGGTTCAAGCCCCAGGGACTGATGAAAATGCTTTTCCCCTGATCCCATTCACAGACCCGCCCCTTGTCAACACTGATTGGCAGCAGCCAGTCCTGCCGGTACACCCTGGACCCAAGGAAGAAGCACGTGTCAGAAGCTATCTGCAATGAGCAACACCTATTCCTGCCCTTCTCCTACAAGTAGGTCCCCGGCTGTAGCCCCGATTCCTTATTTATGGGGCCATTAGGAGCTGAATGCTTCTCGGTGCCCTGTTGCAAGCTAGGCTGTGCCTGGGAGGAGGTGTGAAAAGGTACAAAACAAAATGTATTTCTGTCCTCCTGTCTCAAGCTAATAGGCCGTTTGGTAGGAAAGACTTAGGCATGAGGAACAATTCAAAACCAACAAAAGATATCTGAGATCCAGACTTTAAGGGCTAGAGATCAGGAAAAACTGGAACCATTACTAGCTGCTCGGGTTAGAAAGGCTTTACAGAAGATGTTGGAATTGGCCTAGAGACTTACATATCCATTTTGCAAACTGGTCAGCCAACTAGTGTTGACTGAGTAACCACTATCTATATTCTTGGCACTGAACTATGGGAGATCACAGAAGAATTTTGGAGCTTAGTGCTGGTTCATTCCCTCTGGGCACTCTGGAACAGTGGACAGTGTAAGGTGCATGTGTCCTTCTGATGGAAGGACAGCCAGCATGACCAGAAGGAGCTGTTGCTGTTCACAGGGGGTCAAGGACAGCTGGATATAAATAAGTATGGTTTGAAAGGGGAGCAGGATTTGGGGAGGAGCAGAGATAGGGGAGACATTCCACGTGAAGAGCAGAGGATGCAGCGGGGAGCCTGGCCATCCGTGACGTGCTGTGATTCCTGTGTTGCCAGGAACAAATACGGGATGATGGCACAGGTCACACAGACTTTGAAACTTGAAAACACACCTAAGATCAACAGCCGCTTCTTTGAGGAAGGTAAGGTGTGATGGTTGCCAGGGTTGGGAAACCTGCCCATGAGGTACCAACCATGGCTTAGCTCCTTGCTGGGCCCTGTGAGAGTCCTGGGCTCTGGGCTTCTGGCCATGGGCCATTCTCCTGAGAAAGCCTGTTCATTTCAGAATGTCAGGTGACAATGGGATTTATCCCTTTCCCCTTTAGGAAAGGAGAGAGTTCTCCCAAAGCTCCCTGGCTTTAGGAAGTAGGAAACTGGCCTCCCAAGTCCACCTTTGGTAAATTGGACAGCTGGGCCTGAGCGAGGTAGGGCAAATGGGAAAGGTCAGGAATCAGTCTTTAGAGCTGAAGGGAACTACAGAAACCAACCTCGGCCTGCACCTGTCTTGTATGTCAGTGAGCCGTGTGCCCTACCTCATTCTCAGCCACCTGTGGTGTCAGGTGGTGGCAGCATGTGCCTTTACACCCATTCTACGGAAGGAAAGGGATGCACAGAGAGGCTTGGTGATGTATTCAAAGTCACAGACTGTTAGAGGCGGTACAGAATGGGCCTCCAGGTCTAGTCTAAGTCAGGACTCCTTCCTCCGCACCACCGATTCACCCACCTCCTGGGCAGAGGTGAGAACAGGGTGATGGAGGGAACACAAAACATCCCCCCAACACACACACACAAACTGCCATTAGACCCAGTGGGAAGACAGGACAGGTGAGGGCCAGTGAGTCTAGCCTCCGCTGTTATGTCAGCAGCACCTCCTCACCAGTTCTTTTGGGCAAAAAGGTCATTCAATCCAATACAAGTCGAACAAGCCTGGATTCAATCCCAGCTCTGCCTCTTACACCCAGAAAGGTCTTGGGCATGGTAAGTGGCTCACCTCTGGGTCTTAGTTCCCTTATCTTTAAATTGAGGAATAATATTAACGCTGGACTTCCCAAGTGGTGCTCGTGGTAAAGAACCCGGCTGCCAGTGCAGGAGATGTAAGAGACTCAGGCTCAATCCCTGGCTTGGGAAGATCCCCTGGAGAAGGACATGGCACCCACTCCAGTATTCTTGCCTGGAGAATCCCATGGAAAAGGGAGCCTGGCAGGCTACGGTCTATGGGGTTGCAAAGAGTCCGACACGACTGAAGCACCAGCAGGTATGCGCAATATTCATGCTAATCACAAGGAGAGGGTGGCAAGTTAGGGAAACACTGAAGTCAGAGGCTTCTTTTCTCCACCCCCCTCTTGCTGACCCCTCCTGGACCTCCAGCTTCTAGAAGAAAGATGAGGTTGAGATGCAGGGGTAAGCTGGAATCCCTCTGACACACTCCTCCTTCCAGGCACTGAGGCAGTGGGCCTTGCCTTTGAGAGCACCAGGTCCACGTCACCTCCAAACCACGCTGAGGCCATTGTGAAGACACTCCAGGAGCTGCAGAAACTGCACGTCTCTGAGCAGAATGCCCAGAGAGCCAACCTCTTCCATAAACTAGTGACCGAGCTGCGAGGCCTCAGCAGTGAGGCGGTCACCTCCCTCTTGCCGAAGCTGATCGAGGTGTCCAGGTATTTCTCGAGCAGTCGCAGCTCAAACCTTCATAGATTATGAGCCCATGGGAGCTGGCTGAGACCTCGGCCAGACAATCTCAGGAACCATTGAAATTTCAACCCATTTAATCAATTGAGTCAGTCAGTAAATGTTTGCTTGATAGAGAAATGTCAGCTAAGGTGTCTAGAGTTCCATGGGTAACACACACGCATACATTGCATCCAAGGTAGATAAATATTTATGTGTTGAGATAGGAGGAAAATCTTTCCCACATTTTAATGGGTATCTTTAATCCCTCATTCTATAATGAGTACCCTGGGAAGTGTGAGAGGAAAAGAAGTCTGTGTTTTCTGGAAGCCTGTAGGCTAGAGGAGAGAGAACTCAAGCAAACCAAATAATACCGTGACTTCTCTTTACTTCAGTGCAGTCTTAGTGCTGTGAAGGTCAGAGAAGGGACTGGGGACTGGGCGAGTGTTTATGTGGCATGTTCCATCTTCTGACCAAAGGGTAACAGTCCTCTCTGGTGTTGAGTCCAGGGGGTCCTTCTTCAGACTTTGCTCCGTGGTGCTTCTCCAGGGGATGCTACTTATGGGGAAGGCCTCTCTGTTCTCTAGGGATCTGAGTTAGATTCTGGAAGATGGTTGGATTTGGATCTTGAATAAGGGAATTCCTGACAGAGGGAACACTGTGGGCCAAGGAGGTTTTAGCTGCCTAGAAGGTGATCTTTCTTTCTCTGCCCTTTTCTTCCCAGTCCCATCACTTTACAAGCCTTGATTCAGTGTGGACAGCCCCAGTGCTACACTCACATCCTCCAGTGCCTGAAAAATGAGAGAGCCAACCCCCTTCTGATAGATGCCGTGACCTACCTGGTGGCCCTGATCCCAGAGCCCTCGGCCGAGAGGCTGCAGGAGGTCTTTAACACTGCAAGAGTGCAGCAGAGCCGGCTCACGTTTTATGCTCTGAGTCACATGATCAACAAGTGAGTTTTCCACTGGTTCTCCTCGTAGGAGCGAAGGATGACCCCATGTGTCAGTATTCTGTTTGTACCCTCCCTCCACTTGCAAATTCTGATACTTACCCTTTCGTTTGTCTACTGGTCAATTTTGAAAGTAATGACTTGAAATAAGAAATCAGCGAACATCAGTGTATATTTTAAGATAAACCTGGCTATGCTTGCTGAATCCTAACTCTTCTTCTGTAGCTATCATAAGACAAACCCTACATGGACACAGGACCTGCTGGAAATTGCTGATTACCTGTCAGAACAGATTGGCAATGACTGCACTGGGAACGAAGATCTCACCTACCTGATTCTGAGGGTATTTTCAGTTTTTTGTGTGTTGGTTTTGTATAATAGGCATCATTTCAAACACACTTTTTCTGTCTACCCCTCACTGCACCTTCTGTGCCCTGATTCTCTCTTGTTTATTTTCAATGCAGGTCATAGGAAATATTGGTAAAACCATGGAGCAACTAACCCCCAAACTCACATCTTCAGTCCTGAAATGTATCAGAAGTGAACAGCCATCCCTGGTGATTCAGAAGGCTGCCATCCAGGCCCTGCGGAAAATGGAGCTTAGTGACGAGGTAAGGTCAGCAGAAGAGGGCCGAAAATGACGAGTTGATTCAGATTGACAAAGATTTGGAATGAGATTCTAAATCTCACCATTCTACTGACTTTTTTCTGCTGCTGCTACTGCTAAGTCGCTTCAGTTGTGTCCAACTCTGAGTGACCCCAGAGACGGCAGCCCACCAGGCTCCCCCGTCCCTGGGATTCTCCAGGCAAGAACACTAGAGTGGGTTGCCATTTCCTTCTCCAATGCATGAAAGTAAAAAGTGAAAGTGAAGTCGCTCAGTCATGTCCGACTCCTAGCGACCTCATGGACTGCAGCCTACCAGACTCCTCCGTCCATGGGATTTTCCAGGCAAGAGTACTGGAGTGGGGTGCCATTGCCTTCTCCGGACTTTATTCTACTGCTGTTTAATTGCAAATTTCAATACACCTATTGACTGCCTGGGGCTTCCAGATGGCTCAGTGCTAAAGAATATTCCTGCCAATGTAGGAGACACAGGTTTGATCCCTGGGTGGGAAAGATCCCCTGGAAAAGGAAATGGCAACCCACTGCACTATTCTTCTCTGGAAAATCCCATGGACAGTTAGCGAGGTACAGTCAATGGGGTTACAAGAAAAGACTAAACAATTGACTGCCTAACCATATGCAGACATGAGAAAAATAGTTGACCTTCCTGCTACTTCAGCAGGCGAAGTGTGATTTTTTTCACTACCTGCTGTCCTCTCGCCAGATTGACCATCACTCCCATCTTGGGAAAACATGTCTGATTTTTTTCCCCCAATTTCCCTAGACTAAGAGAGTCAAACTGGCCCCCAAAGGTGATGATGGTGATTCCACAGCTTTGCAGACAACCTGACTTATTAGCATCAAATTCTCCTGATTTCTCCTTACCTTTACCCTCATATTGAAATAATTTATGTTAAAACATCTTTATCTTCAGTTAGTGGCAGATCTCCAACAAGTCATAACTTGGCCATAACTTGTGTATTTTAATGCAGTTGAATTCAGCATGCATATTTTTTAAGATTCTTTTTGATGTAGACTATATTAAAGTCTTTATTGAATTTGTTACAATATTGCTTCTGTTTTATGTTTTGGTTTTTTGGCCACAAGGCATTTGGGAACCTCAGCTGCCCAACCAGGGATTGAACCCACACCCCCTGCATTGGAAGGCAAAGTCTTAACCACTGACCACCAGGGAAGCCCCTCAACATACATTTGATAGGTGTCTTCTGAGAACCCTTCCTTGAGCTGGTTGCTCTGGGTGAAGAAGGTTCAGTAACAGCATTTGAAGAATTCATAGAGAGAAATCCCACTTGCAAAATAAGATCAGGCATGTTTGCCAGACATGTTCCATGTTCTGATAGTGATGACAGTCTTGTCTTTGGGCCACAGGTCCGGGAAGTCCTTCTTCAGACTTTCCTCGATGACACCTCTCCAGGGGATAAGCGGCTGGCTGCCTACCTCATGCTGATGGGGAGTCCTTCCCAGTCGGATATTAGCAAAATCACCCAACTTCTCCCTGGGGAACAGAATGAGCAAGTGAAGAACTTTGTGGCTTCCCACATCGCCAACATCTTAAACTCAGAAGATTTGTACGTCCAGGAGTAAGTAAAGTGATTTTCCTGCATCTGCCTCAAGGGGCTGAAATTCCAAACCTCAATTCTGATTTAGCCACTGCCTGCCCTTTACAGGCTGTTCTTTCTTCTGGAACCAACATCTGTGTGAAAGTGCAGCAGATCTGAGCCAAGCTTTGGGGGCAAATAAAACCCAAAGAGTTTGGTAGAGAATGGAAATCCATGTTGACTTGGGAGAGAGTAACATGATGTGTGTCAGCTCAAAATACTCTCCTTCTTTTTATCTAGCTTGAAAAGCTTAGTGGAAGAAGCTCTGAAAAAATCTCAGCTTCCAACTATCATGGATTTCAAGAAATTTTCCCGGAGCTATCAGTTTTCCAAATTGATTTCTCTGCCATCACTTGACCTGGTCTCAGCCAAAATCGAAGGAAATCTTATATTTGATCCAAACAATTACCTTCCTAAAGAAAGCATGCTGAAAACGACCCTCAAAGTCTTTGGATTTGCTTCAGCTGACCTCTTTGAGGTATGTGTGGGCCTGAACCAGAGTCTTATGTTTTCTAGCCCATTCTGGCCTACATCATAAATAGTCAAGTCAAGGGAGCCATGAGCCAGTTACAGGAGGAACAAGAATCATCAGGCAGTGATACCATCACTTCTTTCCCTCCCCCCTCTTCTTCCTGCCTCCCCACTAGGGGCCATGTGGAGCACGACTCCTTATATGAACGGAAGTGCGATGTCTCAGAAAAGCACTTACACCCTAAATCCAAGGGTTCAAACCCCAAATTCACCCCCAAACCAGAATCTTCAGTTTAACTATATATCCCCTCTGAACCTTAGCTGCCTCTTCCAAAAAACAAGCACATAATAGGTTTTGCCTTGCAAGATTCTGATGAGATTTAAATAAGACAACTCCTGTGGAGTGCTCAGGTCAACTCCTGCCCAGTAGCATTCACAAAGTACTTGTTTAATAAATTGAGCATAAATAGGGGAATGGGAGATGGACAGACAACAGAGAAACCTGATGGTGTTTCTTGCCTGATTTTCTCTCTCAGATTGGTTTGGAAGGAAAAGGTTTTGAACCAACACTTGAAGCTCTTTTTGGGAAGGAAGGATTTTTCCCAGACAGTGTCAACAAGGCTTTGTACTGGGTTAACGGTCGAGTTCCTGATCGTGTCTCCAAGGTCTTGGTGGACCACTTTGGCTACACCAAAGATGATAAACATGAGCAGGTATGTTTTACATATCCTCTCAAGGAAAGCTTTGGGTCTCAATGCGAAAATGTCCTTACCTAAGCCTGGAAATCATCAAAGCACTATCTAACCAAAGTGACAACTATGGCTATTAGTAACCAGTCCAGTGGGAACAAGAGACAGTATCCTCTGCAGTGATGGGCCTTCTGGAGATTCAGTCTGCCCAGAGTCCAGGCTCATTAGAGGCTCTCTAGCATAATGATTAAGAATGTGAACTCTGGGTCATGGGTTTGAAATCTAACCTCACTCTCTTCAAGCTCTGCATACCTGGGCAAATTGCTTGATGTTATATCTGTTTCCACATCCCCAGAATGCTAATAATAACTTATATCCTTCACAAGGATACTTAAAGACTAAATGAACTAAAGTATGTAAAAAGCTAAACAAAGCCCCTGACTCTTGTGTTGATTATTCAAGAAGCAGATACTATTATAATTTTGAAATTCATATTTTCACTATTATTAACTACTTTCTTTGGCTCTCACCCACATCTGTGCACTAGCTGATGGAGGCAGAATCCTCTTTGAAGTTGGCATAAGCCTCCACTTAAGGAGCAGAAAATAGATTGTGTGATCTGGACCTTCTTATTCTTTAACTCTTTGCTGTCCAAAGCATGGTCCAGTCATTGGCATCACAGCAATGCTTGTTAGAAATGCAGGTTCTCAGGCCCTACTGGGCTGTATGGAATCAGAACTTGCATTTGAATGAGAACCCCAAAATGACCAGTGTACACATTTCAGTTTGAGAAGCAGGGTGGTAATTTACTCCCCGATGCTCACCTCCATCTCCTAATTTACTCACCTCCACTTGAGGCTGAGGGTCTTTGATCTGTTTTGGGTTTCTCAGTCACTCTTTGTTTCTCTGATGCCTAAGCACCAGTCTATGGAATTCTTATCTCTAAGAACTTACCTAGATCAGAGCTTCCCTAGATGAGATGTGTTTCAAGCTTTTGGCCAATGTATACAGCAGCTATGCTTTCCCAGGAAATCCCTAGTGGTTTTCCTTTGTCGGAGGAGAGAAGGAGTAAGCAGGGGAGGGGATGGGGGACAGAGGATCTTCTAATCTTGGGGAGCCATAGGGATCCTGGCATGCTGGAGAACAGAGATCACCTATGCCTACATCATAGATCACTTGAATGCCTACATCATTCAAGTTAAGAACAGTGTGGAAGCACCACTGTCCCTGACGAGACCTTAGTTTTTTGTTGGTTTTTTTTTTTATGTCAGTTTGGAGGAGCTGTCTGTCTTTTGATAAAAGGTGGGGGCCTGGTTTCAGTGTCTGCCCCACGTCCCCACTACGAGGGTTTATATTTAGGCTCATCACAGCTGCAACAGGGAGGTCCCACACCTTATCCCAAGGGTGTTTGACAGCACTCACACCTCACTAGACATTTTGTTGTTAAAATCCCAGGACATGGTCAATGGAGTCATGTTCAATGTTGAGAAGCTGGTCAAAGATCTGAAATCCAAAGACTTCCCAGAAGCCAGAGCCTACCTCCGCATCTTGGGAGAAGAGCTTGGCTTTGTCAAACTCCATGACCTCCAACTCCTGGGGAAGTTGCTGCTGAAAGGTGTTCGTACCCTGCAGGGGATCCCTCAGATGGTAAGTGGACCATCATAGGGTGATGGGTTAGCCTGGGCTCTGTTGAGATCTCCAGACTCCCTTAAGATCCCAGTCATGCAGACCAGAGAAAATGCTTGTGCTTCCTTCAGAGATGCAAGTTTGTCTTAAATGTCAGTGAAAAAGATTCCTGGATTCCTAAGGAATTGATAGCATTTAGAAATTAAGCTATTCATCACATATCTATTAACAGCATTCATTTGTTCATGTGGAAAACAGTACTAAGTGTATCTCTCTACCTAGAGGGATATGCTTTAATATTTAAATGATGAAGTGATTATGAAAAAAGTATGTAGAAAACTGCAGTCCATTGTCTAAATATTCGTAATTATTAGTTTATTTAAAAGGGAGAAAATATCCAAATATACTCCCTAGGATATAACGAATAATAATGTGGCTTTCATAAAAGAGATCTCAAGTTATTTTCCAGAGGTGTTATAAAGAATAAACACTAATGCATACTGATATGTACATCATCTAAATAGCTCGTCAGTTTTAAAAAAACTGGTTTGACCATAATATATTGTGCTGCAAGTATTCCAATGCCAAATAATCAGAATTAAGTCATGCCATGCAATGATACTTAAAGTTCACAAATCTCAGAGGCCCAGAAATAGTCTGAAATGCCCTTTGAATCCCCAGTTGAAAATGACATGATATCTATCCAGGGCAAATTTTTGTATTTCAATTTGTTGAAATCAATAATAATTCATCTTTATTTATTAAGCTATTCAGCTAATTAAAATATGCTAGTCCCTTTCATTCTATCTGGATAAAGAAGAATAACTATTGTCTGACATAGGGGAGGCTGCATTTCGGAAAGCCTACTTCAATGAGGCTTACTTTCACTCTCTCCTGTATGATATATAGATTAAAGAGCTCATAAGGAAAGGTTCAACAAGTGACTTGTTCCTTCACTACATCTTCATGGACAATGCCTTTGAACTCCCCACTGGACTTGGATTACAACTGCAAGTGTCCTCCTCCGGCATCATCACTCCTGGAATCAAAGCTGGAGTGAAACTGGAAGTAGCTGATGTAAGAATCTGTTCACTTTCCTCCAGGGCAGGTGTCTTGTGCAATTTAAAAAGGTGTTTGCAATTCAAAACGAAGTGCGTCATCATTGGAATCACCTCATTAACTTTTCTTTTTTTAACGTATTTTTTAATTTAATTGGAGGAAAATTGCTTTACTGTGTTCTGTTGGTTTCTGCCATACAATATTGTGACTCAGCCATAATTATACATATATCACCTCCCTCTTGAGCCCCTCTCCCCTCCCCCCACTCCACCCCTCGAGGTCATCATAGAGCACCAGGCTGGGCTCCCTGTGTTGTACAGCAACTTCTCGCCAGCTGTCTATTTTACACATGGTAGTGTGTATGTGTTGATGAACATTAGGCTTCCACCAGGTTGCACCTAGCAACTTCCGCTCAGGCATGGCTATAACATGAGAACTAAGTGTTTCGGTCATCTTTGTATCCTGTTATACTTAAAGTTAACGTGGGTACTTCCTGGTCCTGGGTATCAGTCTGGCCCTGAAGGACTGAGAACATGGCTTTTCCTCCCACAAACACATCTCAGTAATGCTTCCTCTAGTGTGAGCCATCCAGAGACTCTTCCCAGAAGTGGGAAGCTGTGGGGGGAGTGGTGATCTGACTGCAGGGGACTGAGGTTATTGAACCAAGCTGATTAGGTCATTGTCTGACTTACAGATGCAGGCAGAACTGGTGACAAAGCCGTCTGTGTCTGTGGAGTTTGTGACAAACATGGGCATCGTCATCCCAGACTTTGCCAGGAGCGGGGTGCAGATGAACACCAACTTCTTCCATGAAACAGGCCTGGAGGCACGAGTAGTCCTAAAAGCCGGGCAGCTGAAGTTCATCATTCCTTCTCCCAAGAGGCCAGTCAGGCTGTTCAGTGGCAGGTAATTCTTTCACTTCAATCTGACCAGCCAGCTTGGTAGAAGAAATTATGACTGCAGGGTTTGGCCAAGCTACACAGTTGATTGAGAAAATTCAGGCCCCAGTGGATCTTGATGGGAGGCGGGGGGAATGGGGTGAGACAAGGTACTGGATTACCTGCTTTTAACCTGCCTAGACTCACTACAGTTTCCTCAGAGAAGGTACCGGATTACCTGTCCTAGACTCACTGTGTAATTAAAGTTTCCTAAACTTTTCATATTCCACTAAGCTGAGACTTCAGACCTACTGATTAATTTGTTGCTATTAGATTGTATTTTCTTGTGTGATTTTTTTTTGAGAATGGAAAAAAAAAAAAAACACTAGCTATAGAGAAAACATCCTTGGGAAATGAACATTTTTCCCAAGGAAAATACCAAAGGACATACCAATCTACAATGGCAAGTTCAGTAGATAAAGCATGAAAGTCCTAATCTACTGACTGTGGGAGGCGACCTCCTATTGAGAGCTCCATGGTAAATATAATCCTCAAACATGGATTTACCTCAGTGTTTCCATATTTTGGACACTTTTTAATTAATAATTATTATGTTCACTGAACTCTAACCCCCTGAATGCTTTGCAAGAGTGTTATCAAATATAAGACGAATGGAGACCATTTTACTCTCATTCTCTTTCTGCCTCCACAATAAAACTGTTATATAAGGACACATTAATTTATCAGTTCAAATATAGTGAGATAAGCGGCGACTGTCAAGTGAAGGCTGAGTTAGAGGAAGCAGGAGAGGACCATGACGTTGTGTATTGTGGAGCCTGTGGCAGTTAGGGAAAGCATTCTGGAGAAAGCCACACTTCAGCTGATCCCTGGAAGCCGTGTGGGAGTTACCCAGACAAAAGAGAAAAGAATGAATGCTCCCAGGCAAAGAGAAAAGCACCTGCAGTGACCTGAAGGAAACTGAAGGAAAAATGTGGTTCCAGGAACTACAAGAAAAGTTCCATGTGGTCAAGTGCATGGGAAATACAATGAAAGAGGATGTGAGAGGCTGGCAGGGGTCAGCCTTGTGAGCCATCTTCAGGAGTGTGGGCTCTTCTGAAGGCAAAAGGGTTGAAAGTGGGCGTGTAAATGAGGTAAGGTTGGTGTTTTAGAAAACTCTGACTCTGGAGTGGGAGATGGGTCGAGAGGAGGCGTGGCCAGAGCAGAAAGATGAGTCAGGAGCCTGGTTACAACCCCATGCTGGGGGAGATGGTAGTGCCACACCTGATGAGGGCAGGCAGACAGAGCAATGAACTGACCCCAGAAATCCTTAGGAAGTGGAAACTTGGTGATCGACTGGATGCAGGGAGTGGAGTGGACGGGGCGGGGTGAGGAAAAAGAAGGAGTCAGGAGGAGTCAGGGGTGCTCGTCATTGAAATAGAGACTAAAGAAGCAAAGCAGTTGGTGAGGGGGATAAGGACAAATGCCATTTTCAACACACTGGCTTGGAAGTCCTGGGAGACTGAGAATACCCAGCTGTCGTCAGATCCATAGGTCTGAGCTCAGTGCAAATGTCTGAACTATAAATACATATCTGGGCATCACTGGCACATAGAGGTTGTTGAAATCAAACAGTGATTCATGTAGAGTAAGGCATGAGGGACTAGGACAAGAACAGATAGAATATACACATGTAAAAGGAAGAGGCATACACAGCAAAGAGTGATAAGGGGTGACCGAAGCCATAAACGGTCACAGAAGCCCGGGAGCAGCCACAGGGGTGGATCACCCCACGGACAGGGCATCACTGGTACTTAGAGTTCCAACCCACCAGCAAAGGTTGGTCTCAGCACACTCCTAAAATGAGAAAACAGCCCTGAGAAAAGAACATGATATATCAAAGAGACCATCCTTAGGTGGAACCAGGACATTATGAAATATTCTTGCACTTACTAATTTTTTAAGAGCATACTGGGGAGGAGGATACCAGATATTTTCAGATCTAGTTCAGACTCTAAAGTCTTAATCTGGCCATTAGTGAGCAACTCTACTGAATGCTTCCAAGAGATCAAAGAAGACAAAGCCAAAAAATGTCCATTGGAGGTGACTGGAGATGCTGATGAAGGCAGTTCAGAAGCACCAGGAGGGTGGCCGTCAGACCCCTATTCAGGAGAAGGGTGTTGAATGAAAGTGGTGGCTACAGAGACAGACAGATTTCTTGATTGTGAGGGAGACAAGAAGGGGCTAGAAGGGCAGGAAAGGGGTGTGGAGTGTGTGTACACAGTGGGAAAAGAGACTTGAGTATGTTTAGTGCTGGTGGAGAAAAGCTAGTGGAGAGGGATTTCAGGTGAAAAACAAGTTGGACACCTTTTATCTGCACTTTAGGAAGGAAGGGGCAGCCGTGAAGTCGGGTCCCAGTGTCCGTTACTGACCTCTCTGAGTCTCTTTCATCTGTAAAGGGAGACTCTTAATTCCTACTGTCATGGAAATGTGACCAACTTAGTGCAATGTCTTAGTGCAAATTGTTTTGGGAAATGATAAGAGTCACAGGGTTGTTCGCCTTATTGATGTTCTTCTTACAGTTCTGTGTTTCTGAATAAATCAAAGAATTTGAGGTGGATATGAACAGAGGGAAGATAGGGGCCAGGGTAAGGGGGCATTTACATTGGGAGAATCAGTAATGTTCATTTCAATGACTTGAAAATAACTAGGTTTTTTTTTTTCCTTCTTTCACTAGTAACACATTGCATTTGGTCTCTACCACCAAAACGGAAGTGATCCCACCTCTCATTGAGAACAGGCAGTCCTGGTCAACTTGCAAGCCTTTCTTCATTGGCCTGAACTATTGCATCACGGGTGCATACTCCAATGCCAGCTCCACAGACTCTTCCTCCTACTACCCGCTGACTGGGGACACCAGGTCAGAAATGCTCAGTGTCTCTGTCCAGCATCCGCTCACCTCCTAGATTATGACCACCTAGCAGGGCTTCCCATGTGGTGCTAGTGATAAAGAATCTGCCTGCCGGTGCGGGAGACACAACAGGCATGGGTTCCATCCCTGGGTGGGGAAGATCCGCTGGAGAAGAAAATGACAACCCACTCCAGTATTCCTGTGGGAAATCCCATGGACCAAGGAGCCTGATGGGCAACACAGAGTTGGATGTGACTGAGCATTCACATGCAAGCAGAGCCAAGGAAGAACACTGTGTGTTGTGTTGCCATGTCACCAGCCTCAGGAACTTGTTCTGTGCCTTGGTTATTTAGAACTGTGGTCCTCTGCCCTATACACCAGAAGGTTACCTACCTAACCTGTGTGGCTAGGTTTTGGCATCCCCATAGGTGGGGAGGAGAGGGCAGTATTGGAAGGTGAGGTGTCATAACCCCTAGGGAGGTCTTAGCTCCAAAAATAAACAGAGGAAATTTTATCAAACTCCCTCAAGGAAACTACCCACTGCCACTTGGCGCCCCCTTTTTCTCCCTCATGCATTAGAGGAGATCATAGACATATGCTGATTTGCTCCCAGTTCAGTATCCATGTTTCCGTTACCTCCAGACACATGGGCAAGGTCTTTCTTGAAGCCACTCCCACCCCATGGCTTCCCTTGTGGCTCAGCTGGTAAAGAATCCACCCGCAATGCGGGAGACCTGGTTTCAATCCCTGGGTTGGGAAGATCCCCTGGAGAAGGCAAAGGCTACCCACTCCAGCATTCTGGCCTGGAGAATTCCATGGATCTTATAGTCCATGGAGTCTCAGCGTCGGACACAACGGAGCAACTTTCACTTCACTTCCCACTCCTTATTCTCAGCTTTGCTGACTTAACCAGCCAACCCCTGCTGGTCCAAAAACCCAAAGCATCCTGGGATTTGCCCTTGCCTTGGGCTTTTGGAGGAAATGAAGGGACCTTAAAGATCATCATTAGTTAAGGACAAGTGACAGGGTTAAATAAGGACCAGATTTTTGTTGCAGTTGAGGCCGAGTTGTTTTGGCAACATTATTATCATCACGAAGGCTCTAACATTATGCATCGCATGCATTGTAACATCTTTAGATTTGAACTGGAATTGAAACCCACAGGAGAAGTGGAACAGTATTCTGCCAAGGCATTCTATGAACTCCGGAGAGATGGTGAAGCCTTGGTGGACATGCTGAAGCTTGTAACTCAGACTGAAGGCAAGTATCCAGAAAAGGGCCCCTCCATCTCCACCCTCAGTCTCAAGTCCAGGACTCACAAGGAGAATGAATTTCATTTAATGTATTTAACAATGGGATTTTCCAGGCAAGAATACTGGAGTGAGGTGCCATTGTAAATATTCAGAAAGTCAGATTAGTGCTGGGGAGAATAGAGCACAGAGGGGCCTAGGGGATGTCAGGTGTGGAAGCCAGGACAAAGGATGGGGGAAGCCGGTGCCATTTGGATTGAAAAGGGAAGCTCTCACTGGTAAAGGGAGCATAAACAAGAGGCCTGAAAGAGGTCAGGGGATAATGCACATGTAAAGAGTGTTACAGACTGAGGGGCCAGCTGGTGCAAGGGTCCTGGGGCAAGTGCATGGCCTCTGTTTGAGGACAAGAAAGGAAGTCGGTATGGTTGAAGCAGAGATCAGGGAGGAAAACTGTAGAAGATGAAGTCAGAAATAGGGGCAGGGCGAAGGATGATCATGTAGGCTGTGTAAGGATGTTAGTTTTTACAATGAGTGAAGTAAGCTACTATTTTAAAATTGAAGTATACTTGATTTAAAATGTGTTACTTTCAGGTATATAGCAAAGTGATTTGGTTATATATATATATACTTTTTCAGATTCTTTTCCATTATAGGTTATTATAAGATATTGACTATAGTTCCCTGTACACAGTATACAGTAGGTCCTTTTTTAATCTCTTTTACATATAATAGTGTGTATCTGTTAATCTCAAAGTCTTAATTTACCCATCCACCCCCTTTGCCCTTTGGTAGCCATAAGTTTGTTTTCTGTGAGTCTGTTTTATCAGTAAATTCATTTATATCATTTTTTTTAGATCCCACATGTTAGTGATATCATATGATATTTGTTTTGCTTTGTTTGACTTATTTCAGTTAGAACAATAATCCCTAGGTCCATCCATGTTTCTGCATATAGCAATGTTTTATTCTTTTTTATGACTGGGTAGTATTCCATAGTCGGAGAAGGCAATGGCGCCCCACTCCAGTACTCTTGCCTGGAAAATCCCATGGACGGAGGAGCCTGATGGGCTGCAGTCCATGAGGTCACCAAGAGTCGGACATGACTAAGCGACTTCGCTTTCACTTTTCACTTTCATGCATTGGAGAAGGAAATGGCAACCCACTCCAGTGTTCTTGCCTGGAGAATCCCAGGGATGGGGGAGCCTGGTGGGCTGCCATCTATGGGGTCGCACAGAGTCGGACACGACTGAAGCAACTTAGCAGCAGTATTCCATTGTATGTGTATACCAGATCTTCTTTATCCATTCATCTGTTGGTGGACATTTAGGTTTCTTTCATGTCTTCACTATTGTAAATAGTGCTGCTGTGAACATTGGGGTTCATCTGTCTTTTCAAATTAGGTTTTTTTGTCTAATTTGGGTATATGCCCAGGAGTGGGATTGCTACATCATATGTTTATAGTTTTTAGTTTTTTAGGGAACCTCCATACTGTTCTGCATAGTGGCTGCACCAATTTATAGCCCCATCAACACAGTAGAAGGGTTCTGTTTTCTCCATATCCTATCCAGCATTTATTATTTTTAGACTTCTTGATAATGACCATTCTGACCAGTGTGAGGTGATACCTCACTGTAGTTTTGATTTGTGTTTCTCTAATAATTAGTGATATTAAAAAGCAGAGACATTACTTTGCCAACAAAGGTCTGTCTAGTCAAGGCTATGGTTTTTCCAGTGGGCTTGTATGGATGTGAGAGTTGGACTGTGAAGAAAGCTGAGCACAGAAGAATTGATGATTTTTAACTGTGGTGTTGGAGAAGACTCTTGAGAGTCCCTTGGACTGCAAGGAGATCCAATAAGTCCATTCTAAAGCAGATCAGTCCTGGGTGTTCATTGGAAGGACTGATGCTAAAGCTGAAACTCCAGTACTTTGGCTACCTCATGCGAAGAGCTGACTCATTGGAAAAGACTCTGATGCTGGGAGGGATTGGGGGAAGGAGGAGAAGGGGACAACAGAGGATGAGATGGCTGGATGGCATCACTGACTCGATGGACGTGAGTCTGAGTGAACTCCGGGAGTTGGTGATGGACAGGGAGGCTTGGCATGCTGCAATTCATGATGTCGCAAAGAGTCGGACACAACTGAGCAACTGAACTGAACTGAACTGAATAATTAGTGATGCTGAGCATCTTCGAAAATGCCTCTTGGCCATCTCTATCTCTTCTTTAGAGAACCCATTTTTTGATTGGGTTGTTTGCTTTTTGATGTTGAGCTGTATAAGCTGTTTGTATATTTTGGAAATTAAGCTCTTTGTGGTTTGCAAATATTTTCTCCTAGTCGGTAGGTCTTCTTTCCATTTTGTTTATGATTTCCTTTGCTGTGCCTCTAAGTTTGGTGATGTCCTATTTGTTTAGTTTTGAAGAAGAAACTATTTGATTTGTGTTTATGCTGAGCAAAGACTTTAGAAGGACAAGGGCAGAGAAACTAGGGTGCAGCCTGTCACAATAATCCAGGCCAGAGATGGTGGTGCATTGGATTGGATTGGTGGTGGCAAATGTGGTTGGATTCTGGCCATATTTTGAGGGTTAGCCAGACAGAATTTGCCTGATACAGTGGATATTCAGTGTAAGAGAAAAAAGGCTCTCAGGACAACTCAAAATTTTGGCCTGAGCAGATGAAGATCAGGGTTGCCATGTCCTGAGATGGAAAAGGCCAGTGGAGAAGCAGGTTTTAGGTTTTAGGAGAAGCTGAGATATTCACTGTGGATGATTATTTATGCAGGAACAGTAAGTCACAAGATTAAAAACAAAAGGAAAATAAAACCCCCAGGAAAGGGGGTGCTCACAGGGGATATGTATGAAAAAAAAAATGTCATTTAACAATTTTACAAGATATGTAAAATGGGTAGACCTGTGAACTGAAGGAAACCTGGGAATCTTGTGACAAAGAAGGGAGGAGCTGGGAGAGAGGAAGGCAGGGCACCAGGAAGGATGTCATTGGCAGATGCTCACACGGAGATGTGTACCTGACAGAGCCAAGCCTTTACTGATCCCTGAACATGCTAAGCGTTCCTCATGTCAGGCCCTTTGCACTTCTGATTTCCTCTGCCTGGACTACTCTCCCCATAGGATACAGCCTGGCTCAGCATCTTTCTCACTTTCATTTATTCATTTGGCTGTGCCAGGTCTTTAGCTGCGGCATGCAAGGTCTTTAGTGGCCGCATGCGAACTCTAAGTTGTGGCATGTGTGGTCTAGTTCCCTGACCAGGGATGCAACCTGGGTCCCCTACACTGGGAGCTTGGAATCTTAGCCAATGGACCACCAGGGAAGTCCCTCACCCTCTCTCTTCCTTCAAGCCTCTGCCCACATATCCTCTTATCAGAGCTTCTCTGGCCACCACGCATGAAACAGCACGTCTTCTATGCTTGTCTGTCCTTTATCATCTTATCCAGTTTTACTTTTCATCTTAACATTTATGACCACCGGACACAATGTACTTGCTTATTGTCTGTACATGTCCCACTGGAATGTCAGCTCCATGAGGACTGGGAATCCCAGTGCCAAGAGCAGTGTCTCGCCCATGATAAGTAATCAGTAAATATTTACAAACTGAACACATGTCCAGGTACCCTAGACTTAAAAATTTAAAGTAAAATCCTTGAACTGTGTCCTCAGTTGAGTGCTTTAAGTTCTGGAAGTTTCTCTGCCTTGTTCTCTTTTCTTCCTATATGGAGCTGATGAATACGCATCTTGACTTGTACACTCTCCCAGGTGTGAAGCAGACCGAGGCTACTCTGCTGTTTAGATACAACCGGCAGAGTAAGACCTTGTCCAGTGAACTCCACATTCCAGATTTTGACATTGACCTTGGGACAGTCCTCAAAGTTAATTATGAACATTCTAAGGAAAAGAAGTCTTACAAGCTCACCCTGGACTTTCAGAACAAGAAAATCACTGAGGTCACCCTCACTGGCCACATAAGGTAAGGAACTCTCTAGGGGGTCTGGACAGAGCTGTGGACCTTCCTGGCTCTGCCCTTTCTTCCTTTTCAGCTTTAAAGCTGACCAGGCCAGGGGTACCCACAGTCCACAGTGCAAGGGACAGATAGAACCCTCATCATTCTGACTGTCCGCTCATGTCTGGTTGGACCTGCCTGCCATTCATTGGTATTACTATTCATGAGGCACTGTGCTGGGTACTTTAATTATCTCACGTGATAAACTGCAAGGTAGGTATGAGTTTCTCTGTTTTATAGATGAGGGAATGGCAGTTCAGAGGGGTTAAATAATTTGGCCAAGACAGCAGAGACAGTAAAGGGTAGAGCAGGATTCAGTTTTTGAAAACCTCTCCCCTACCTCCCTGGAAAGTCCTGAATTTGTGCCGAGTTAGCTTTAGAAGTTGAGGAGTTTAATCTCTGGTCACTTCTTTGAGCCATTCGTGTATCACCACAAATAGAACTCGTGTTTCATCCTGCGTATCTCCTTGGAATGAATAGAATCATTGATGCTGACCTTTTCTTTTTCAATAGCTATGACAGGAAGGAAGAAGGCAAAATCAAAGGTGTGATTTCCATACCCCGTTTGCAAGCAGAAGCCAGAAGTGAGATTCTCAGCCTCTGGTCTCCCTCAAAACTGCTCCTTCAGATGGACTCCTCTGCCACGGCTTACGGCTCAACAATATCCAAGAAGGTGGCATGGCGTTATGGTGTGTATGTCCCTCCTACGTGAGCACACCCAAGAAGAGCTCCGTGTACTTGAGGGCAGTGCTGACGGCCATAGGTCGGGACTGACCTGGTGCTCCTGACAGCTATTTCCCATGTGTGTTTTCAGATGGAGATAAGATTGAATTTGAATGGAACACAGGCACCAATGTGGATACTAAAAAAGCAACTTCCAATTTCCCTGTGGATCTCTCTGCTTTTCCTAAAAGCTTGCATACGTATGCCAATATTCTCCTGGATCGCAGAGTTCCTCAGACAGACCTGACTTTTCGGCACATGGGTTCCAAATTAGTTGCTGTGAGTACATGTCAGCCAGTCAATAAATACACAGTGATAATTACATAGTCAACCCTATATTAGGTGAAAGAGAATATCCAAAGATGGAGAAGGTATGCTTCCCACCCCCAGGGAATTCCTGGGGAGAAAAAAAAGCATTGACGTGTACACGGTTGTTGTTTAGGTGTTAAGTCTTGTCCAGCTGTTTTGCAACCCCATGTACTATAGCCCACCAGGCTCTTCTGTCCATGGGATTTCCCAGGAAAGAATACTGGAGTGGGTTGCCAACTCCAGGGCATCTTCCTTACCCAGGGATTGAACTTGCTTCTCCTGCATTGGCAGGCAGGTTCTTTACCACTGAGCCACCAGAGAAGCCCTTAACATGTGCCTAGTTACCCATTTACACAAGGCTGTATGTTTGAAATACCAAATGAATACTAAGCAGAAGAGTTACCTGTGCCTAAGACATCACAGGGAACTACAGGACACTGGCTAGAGGGTTGACTATGCTATGCATTCCTTTTATAAAATACAGAAAGAGATGAATTACTGCCAACCAAAATTAAATAATTTTTATGATTTATATTTTAACTTTGAGTATATCATCCTGCTTAATGATAGAGCTGTCAAATTTGGATTATCACCTAATGTGAATTGTGTGTGATGCCTGTCCATGCCCACTCCTTTTAAAACTCCTGTTATTTTGTAGGCAGCAAGCACCTGGCTCCAGGAGACATCGAGGAGTCTTCCTTATGCCCAGAATATACAAGACCAACTCAGTGGCCTGCAAGAGTTGTGCCTCCAGAAAATGGAATTGCCAAACGTCCACATCCCAGACAACCTCTTCTTGAAAAGGTGAAAAAATGAGCCAGAAAAATTTCTTGAACTATGAGACGTAAATGGAAGATTTTACTTAGCATGATCTAGGCTTTTTTTCAATTTACATTTTTAATGGAAGTGATGTGAGCAATTTAAAGACATTAGTAACTGTAGCATAAATGCTATGGCATTTTTGCATTAGTAAATATGAGGTCAGAATGTGAACACCAACCCAGTTAACAAAAAGAATCCTAAGAAAGTAATTAGGAGATCCTAGTACTCTGTCCCTAAGATGTTTCACGGTTATGAAACGCTTTTGGAGGTAAGTGATTATGTCACTGTAAGAACAAGAAAAACTATGACTTGGGCTTCCAGGTGGTGCTAGTGGTAAAGAACCTGCCTGCCAATGCACGAGCTGTAAGAGACTCCAGTTCTATCGCTGGGTCGGGACGATTCCCTGGAGGAGGGCATGCAACCCACTCCAGCGTTCTTGCCTGGAAAATCCCATAGACAGAGGAGCCTGGCAGTCCACAGGGTCGCAAAGGGTCAGACAAGACTGAAGCAACCTAGCCCACACAACTATGACTTAGACAGAGAAGGCAATGGCACCCCACTCCAGTACTCTTGCCTGGAAAATCCCATGGATGGAGGAGCCTGGAAGGCTGCAGTCCATGGGTCGCTGAGGGTCGAACATGACTGAGTGACTTCACTTTCACTTTTCACTTTCATGCACTGGAGAAGGAAATGGCAACCCACTCCAGTATTCTTGCCTGGAGAATCCCAGGGATGGGGAAGCCTGGTGGGCTGCCGTCTATGGGGTCACACAGATTCGGACACGACCCAAGTGACTTAGCAATAGCAATAGCAGTCATAAGGACGCAGCTCTTGGAAGGGATTTGAATGAATCTGAGAGTTTGATAGGTAGGGATTAAAACCAGGGACTCCAGGCCTTGGGAAGAGCATGAGCAACGTGCAGTATTGGATTGACAATGGGACACCTGCACTATTGTTTGGAAGGTCAGGAGGCAGTGAAGTTCTTGCTGTCTGACTGTGGGCACTGTCTTTGCTCTTTATTTCAGTGACGGTCGGATCAAATACACCTTGAACAAGAACAGTATGGAAATTGAGATCCCATTGCCTTTTGGTGGCAAATCCTCCGAAGATCTAAAGATGTTCAAGACGATTCAGACTCCAGCCCTCAACTTCCAGCCTCTGGGATTCCACCTGCCATCGCAAGAGTTCCAAATCCCTACTTTTACCATCCCCAACTTGTATCCACTGCGGCTGCCCCTCTTGGGTGTGCTAGACCTCTCCACAAGTATCTACAGCAACTTGTACAACTGGTCTGCCTCCTATACTGGGGGCAACACCAGCACAGACCACTGGAGCCTTCAGGCTCAGTACCACGTGAAGGCAGATTCTGTGGTCAACCTGCTCTCCTACCACGTGCAAGGTGAGCCATGCTCGCGGGGAGGGTCACAGAACGGCTTCGCTGCATGTCCCAGCGGGAGAACCTCCTCTAGGAAGGGAAAAACTTCCTTACAGATATTTTTCTTGCTACTTGGAACCCTGTTCTTTTTTTATTATTATTATTTTTAATTGAAGGATAATTACTTTCCAATATTGTGTTGGTTTCTGCCAAACATCAACATGAATTAGCCATAGGTATGCCTATGTCCCCTCCCTCTTGAACCTCCCTCCCACCTCCTTCCCACCCCTCCCCTCCAGGTTGTTACAGAGCCCCAGTTTGAGTTCCCTGAGTCATACAGCAAATTCCCATTAGCTGTCTGTTTTACATATGGTAATGTATATGTTTCCATGTTACTCTCTCCATATATCCTACCCTCTCCTTCCTCCCCCTCCACCACCTTGTTCATAAGTCTGATCTCTATGTCTGTGTATCCACTGCTGCCCTGCAAATAGGGAACCCTATACTTTTTCTTTCTTACCTTTTTCCCTCCCTGCCTCTCTTCTTTTGGAAATATTTATTAAACACATATGTATCAAGTATCCTACTAGGCAGTAAGAGAGAAAATGAACAGATAAACTAGCAATTAGATTTCAATGTAAAAGATGCTGTGATACAGTCTAGGTATAAAGTGGAGGCACTTGAAAGGGAAACCCAGCAAGGTCTGTGGTAGTCAGGGAGGGCTTCTGGGAGGAAGGCCTTTTGCTGTCAGATTTTATGCTCACACTACAGATAGAGGAGACTGTGGCACAACTGACCCAGACCAATGGGACTTTATTACTGAAAGCCTTTCACCATAGAAATTGTTCTGAAGATGCATGACTTCATTTAATCAGTGTGTTTTGATTTTTATGCTAGGATCTGGAAAAACAGCATATGACCACAGGAATACACTCACCTTCTCAGGTGATGGGTCTCTACACCACAAATTTCTGGATTCAAATGTCAAATTCAGTCATGTAGAGAAAAGGGGAAACAGTCCGGCCTCAGAAGGTCTGCTAACATTTGACGCATCCAGTGCCTGGGGCCCACAGATTTCTGCGTCAGTCCATTTGGACTCAAAGAAGAAAGAGCATTTGTACGTCAAGGAAGTCAAGATTGACGGACAGCTCAGAGCCTCTGCATTCTATGCTAAAGGCGTATATGACCTGTCTTATCAGAGAGATCCTGCCACGGGCCAGCTCACTGGAGAATCCAACCTGAGGTTTAACTCCTCCTATGTCCAGGGCACCAATCAGATAACAGGAAGGTATGATGATGGCACTGTCTCCATTACCTCTACCTCGGATCTGCAAGATGGCCTCGTGAAAAATACTGCTTCCCTGAAATATGAGAACTATGAGCTGACAGTGAAATCTGACACCAACGGGAAGTATGAGGACTTTGCCACGTCAAACAAAGTGGATCTGACCTTCTCTAAGCAGCATGCATTGCTCCGTTCTGAGTATCAGGCTGATTACAAGGCACTAAGGTTCTTCACCCTGCTTTCTGGATCTCTAAATTCTCACGGCCTTGAGTTAAATGCCGATATTTTGGGCACTGACAAGATTAACAGTGGTGCTCACAAGGCAACACTCAGGATTGCCCGGGACGGAATGTCCACCAGTGCAACGACCAGCTTGAAGTATAATCCCCTAGTGCTGGAGAATGAACTCAACGCGGCAGTCAGCCTCTCTGGGGCATCTCTGAAATTAACATCAAACGGCCGCTTTCGAGAACACCATGCGAAATTCAGTCTAGATGGAAAAGCTGCCCCCACAGAGCTGTCGCTGGGAAGTGCTTATCAGGCCATGATTCTGGGTGTCGACAGCAAAAACATCTTCCACTTCAAAATCAACCAGGAAGGACTCAAGCTTTCAAATGACATAATGGGTTCATATGATGAAATGAAACTTGACTACACAAACAATCTGAACATTGTAGGGTTCTCACTGGACTTCTCTTCCAAACTTGACAACATTTATAGCTCTGACAAGTTTTATAAGCAAAATTTTAATCTACAGTTAGAGCCCTATTCCCTGGTAACTACTTTAAACAGTGACTTGAAATTCAGTGCTCTGGATATGACCAACAATGGAAAATTAAGGCTAGAACCTCTGAAGCTGAATGTGGGTGGGACCATAAAAGGAGCCTACCAAAATGATGAAATAAAACACATCTACACTCTTTCTTATGCTGACTTATCTGCAAGCTATAAAGCAGACACTGTAGCTAAGGTACAGGGAACAGAGTTTAGCCATCGGCTCAACACGAACATTGCTGGGCTTGCTTCAACTGTGGACATCAGAACAAACTACAACTCAGACTCCCTGCATTTCAGCAATGCATTCCACTCTGCAGTGGCCCCATTTACAATGACCATCGACACACATACAAATGGCAATGGGGAGCTGGTTCTCTGGGGACAACACACGGGGCAGCTGTACAGCAAATTCCTGTTGAAAGCAGAACCTCTGGCCTTTACTTTCTCCCATGACTACAGAGGATCCACAAGTCACCGTCTCATGTCCAAGAGAAGCATCACCACTGCTCTTGATCACAAAGTCAGTGCCCTACTCACTCTGGCCGAGCAGACAGGCGACTGGAAACTCAGGACCCAGTTGAACCAAAATGAATACAGCCAGGACTTCAGTGCTTACAACACAAAAGACAAAGCTGGTGTTGAGCTCAGTGGACGAGCCCTGGCTGACCTCACTGTGTTGGACTTCCCTATTGCAGTGCCACTTGTCCTCAACGAGCCCATCAATGTCATTGACACTTTCGAGATGAGGGATTCTGTTGGCCAGCCCCAGGAATTCACTCTTGTTGCTTCTGTAAAATATGATAAGAACCAAAATGCTCACACCATCCATCTCCCATTCTTTAAATTCCTGCCAAAATATTTTGAGAAGACTCGGGTAGTAGTTATAGGTGCACTGGAGACTGTACAGAAAGAATTGAAGCGCACCCATATTGATAAACACATGAGGAAATATGTAGAAGCCTTGGACAGACTCTCACAGCAAGTTAGTGATTATCTGAGCACGTTCAATTGGGAGAGACAAGTTTTGAGTGCCAAGGAGAAACTAACTGCTTTCACAGAAAATGACCTGCAAATTGTATTAGACAATGCCACAATCAACCTTAATGAAAAACTGTCTCAGCTGCAAACATATGTGATACAATTTGATCAGTATTTTGAAGATAATTATGATTTGCATGATTTTAAGACAACTATTGCTAAGATTATTGATCAAATCATTGAAAAATTGAAAATTCTTGATGAACATTATCATATCCGTGTCAATTTAGTAAAAAAAATCCGTGATCTGTATTTTTTTATTGAAAATTTTGATTTTAACAAAACTGAAAGTAGTACTGCATCTTGGATTCAAAATATGGATACTAAGTATCAAATCAGAATCCAGATACAAGAAAAATTGCAACAGCTCAAGGTACAGATTCAGACTGTAGACATCCATCACCTTGCTGAAATGTTCAAACAGCAGGTTGAAGCTGTTGACGTCAGAGTGCTTTTAGATCAGTTGAGAACTACAATCCCATTTCAAAGAATAAAGGAAATTATTGAGCATGTCAAATACCGTGTTACAAGTCTTTCTGAAGGTTTTAAAGTAACTGAGGAAATCAATGCTTTCAGAGTCATGGTCCATGAGTTCATTAAGATGTATAAAATAGATCAACACATCCAGGCTTTAATGGATAAATCAGTGCAGTTGGCCCAACAATATAAGCTGCAGGAGACTGTTCAGAAGCTAAGCAGTGTCCTACAGCAGGTCAAGATGGCAGAAATTGTTGAAAAATTGATTGGGCTTACCGACAATGCTCTCAAGCAGCTTGAAGCATTGTCTTTTAATCAATTCCTTGAAGAAGTAAACAGATTCCTTGACATGTTGGTAAAAAAATTAAGGTCATTTGATTACCACCAGTTTGTAGATGAAACCAATAACAAAATTCATGAGGTGACTCAGCGAATCAATGATGAAATTCAGGCCCTGGAATTCCCACAGAAAGCAAAGGCACTCAGACTGCTTGTAGAGGATGCTAGGATTGTGGTCTCAACCTATCTGGAAAACCTAAAGGCCACCAAAATCACCTTAGTCTTGGATTGGTTACAGGAGGCTCTAAGTTCAACATCTGTAACTTACATGAAAGCAAAGTTTCAGGAGACCCTGGAAGATTTTCGAGACCGAGTATATCAAATGGATGTACAGCAGGAACTCCAGCGGTACCTATTCCTAGTGGGCCAGGTCTACAACACACTCGTCACCTACATTTCTGACTGGTGGGCTCTTGCTGCTAAGAACCTTACTGACTTTGCAGAACAGTATTCTATCCAAGACTGGGCTGAAAACCTGAAAACGTTAGTAGAACAAGGGTTCACTGTTCCTGAAATCCAGACCACCTTTGGGACCATACCTGCCTTCAAAATCGGTCTCCGTGCCCTTCAGGAGGCTACATATCAGACTCCTGACTTCATCGTTCCTCTGACAGATCTGAGGATCCCATCCTTTCAGATCAACTTCAAAACACTGAAGGATGTGAAAATCCCATCCAGCTTTTCCACGCCAGAATTTACCATCCTTAATACCCTCCACATCCCTTCCTTTACAATTGACTTCGTAGAAATAAAAATAAAGATCGTCAGAACCATTGACCAGATGCTGAACAGTGAGCTGCAGTGGCCAGTCCCAGAAGTGTACCTGGGGGATCTGAGCGGGGTGGATACCATTCTTGCTGGAATCACTGTGCCAGACTTCCATTTACCGGAAATCACTATTCCAGAATTTGTCATCCCGAATCTCAACCTTACAGATTTTCAAGTTTCTGACCTTCACATCCCAGAATTCCAGCTTCCCCATATCTCACGCACAGTTGAAGTACCTGCTTTTGGCAAGCTGTACAGCATTCTGAAAATCCAGTCTCCTTTTTTCACATTAGATGCAAATGCTGACATTCAGAATGCAACAGCTTTGGCAAACCAGGCGGAGATGGAGGCTTCCATCACCGCCAAAGGAGCATCCAGATTAGAAGTGCTCAATTTTGATTTTCAAGCAAAAGCACAACTTTCAGACCCTACACTTAATCCACTGGTTCTGAAGGAATCTGTGAGGTTCTCCAGCAAGTACCTGAAGACAGAGCATGAGAGTGAGGTGCTCTGGGTTGGAAATGCTATTGAGGGAAAGTCAAACACAGTGGCAGGTATACACACAGAAAAAAATACACTGGAGCTCAGTAGCAGTGTGCTCGTCAACATAAGTAATCAACTTACCCTGGACAGTAACACAAAGTACTTCCACAAATTGAACATCCCCCAGCTGGACTTCTCCAGCCAGGCTGACCTGCACAGTGACCTCAAGACCCTGTTGGAAGCTGGACACATAGCATGGGCTTCTTCTGGAAGAGCATCCTGGAAATTGGCCTGCCACGAATTCTCAGATGAGGGAACACATGAATCCCAAAGCAGCTTTACTGTGGAAGAGTCCATCACTTCCTTCAGATTGTCTAATAAGATCAACAGCAAACACCTAAGAGTGAACCAAAAAATACTATATGAGTCTCGATTCCTCAACTTCTCTAAATTTGAAATCCAGTCACAAGCTGAATGTCAGCATGTGGGTCGCAGTGTTCTAACTGCTAAAGGCCTGGCACTGCTTCAAGAGGGGAAGGCGGAGATAACTGGCAACCATGATGCTCATTTAAATGGGAAAGTTGTTGGAACTTTGAGAAATTCTCTTTTCTTCTCAGCACAGCCATATGAGATGACTGCATCCACAAACAATGAAGGGAACTTGAGAGTTAGCTTTCCATTAAAACTGACAGGGAAGATAGACTTTCTGAATAATTATGCACTGTTTCTGAGTCCTAGTACCCAGCAAGCCAGTTGGCAAGCAAGTGGCAGGTTCAATCAATATAAGTACCATCAAAATTTCTCTGCTGGCAACAATGAGAAAAGCATCGAAGCCCACATAGGAATAAATGGAGAAGCCAACCTGGATTTCTTAAACATTCCTTTAAAAATCCCTGAAATGACTCTACCTTACACAAAGCTCACAACTCCCCAGATAAAAGAAATCTCCTTATGGAAAAAGACAGGCTTGAAGGATTTCTTGAAAACAACAAAGCAATCATTTGATTTAAGTGTAAGGGCTCAGTATAAGAAAAACAAAGACAAGCACTCCATCCCAGTTCCTCTGGATGCCTTCTACGCTCTTATCCATCGTAACATCAATTCCTTCTCCAGGCTTTTCGAGACAGTCAGAAACCAGGCACTAGATTTTTTTATCAAATCCTATAATGAAGCAAAAACTACATTTGATAAGTACAAAGTTGAAAAATCCCTTAACCAGCCACCCAAGATCTATAAAATTCCTGGATACACTATTCCAGTTGCCAACATTGAAGTGTCTCCCTTCACAGTGAAGATGTTAACATTTGAGTATATGATCCCCAAAGAGATCAGCACCCCCAGCATCACTGTCCTGGGTTCTAGCATCTCCGTACCCTCATACACGTTAGTCCTGCCCTTCTTAGAGCTGCCGGCCCTTCCTGTCCCTAAGGAACTTTCTGAGCTTTCTCTTCCAGAGTTCAAGGTATTGAGTACCATAAACAAAATTTTAATTCCAGCCCTGGGCAATATTACCTATGATTTTTCCTTTAAATCAAGCATCATCACACTGAATACCAATGTTGGTCTGTATAACCAGTCAGATATTGTCGCTCATTTTCTTACTTCATCGTCTTCTGTCATGGATACACTGCAGTACAAATTAGAGGGCACCTCAAGTTTGACGAGGAAAAGAGGACTAAAGTTAGCCACCGCTTTGTCCCTGAGTAACAGATTTGTGGAGGGCAATCATGACAGTACCGTTAGTTTCACCAAGAAAAATATGGACGCATCAGTGACGACAACGGCAAGGGTCCAAATTCCAATTTTGAAAATGAGTTTCAAGCAAGAGCTTCATGGGAATACCAAGTCAAAACCTACTGTCTCTTCAGCCATTGAATTAAAGTATAATTTCAATTCCCCCAAACTGCTCTCTGCTGCTACGGGAGCAGTTGCCCACAAGCTCACCTTAGAAAGCCTCACCTCTTACTTTTCCATTGAGTCATCTACCAAAGGAGGTGTTGAGGGTTCTTTTGGTTCATGGGGATATTCAGGGTCTCTTGCCAGTGAAGCCAACACTTACTTGAATTCCAAGGGCACCAGATCTTCTGTGACACTGCAAGGAGCCTCCAAAGCAGATGGTCTCTGGGACCTCAAAGTAAAAGAAAATTTTGCTGGAGAAGCCACACTCCAACGCATATATATCATCTGGGAACAAAATATGAAAAACCATTTAGAGCTAGGGGGCCTCATTTTAACATCTGGAGAGCATACAAGCAAAGCCACCCTGGAGCTCTCCCTGTGGAAAATATCAGCCCTCGTTCAGGTCCGTGCACATCAGCCCAATTCCCTCCTTAAAATCAATTTCCTTGGCCAGGAAGTCTCCTTGAATGTTAACACTGAGAACCAGAAAATCAGCTGGAACAGTGAGGTCCAGGTTCCTTCTGGGTCTCTCCAGAACAATATACAGCTCTCTAATGACCAAGAAGTGGCTCGCTTTGACATGGCAGTCTCCTTAGAAGGGTACCTACGGTTCCTCAAAGATACTGTCCTACCAGTTTATGACAAAAGCTTATGGGACCTCCTAAAGCTGAATGTCACCACCAGCCTTAATAGGAAACAGTATCTCCGTGCTGCAACTGCCCTCATATATACCAAAAATCCCAATGGTTATCTTGTTTCTATCCCCATGCAAGAATTGGATGATAAATTCATTATTCCTGGACTGAAACGAAATAATCAAAATTCCATTCATGTCACACCTACATTCCAAGTCCCCTTTACAGATCTTCAGATTCCATCCTACACACTTGACCTCAGTGAAATAAAAATCTACAAGAAGCTAAGTACTCTTCCATTGACCTTCAACGTATCAACTCTACCCCAAGTAAAATTCCCCAGAGTTGATGTGTTAATACAATACTCTAAACCAGAAGCCTCCTCTGTTCCCTTTTTTGAGATAACTGTGCCTGCATCTCAGTTGACTATGTCCCAGTTCACCCTTCCCAAAAGTATTTCAGTTGGCAGCACTGTTCTGGATCTAAACACAGTGGCCAGTAACATCGCAGACTCTGAGCTGCTGACCATCACCGTGCCTGAGCAGACTCTTGAGATTCCTTCCATGAAGTTCTCTGTACCTGCTGGAATTCTCGTTCCTTCCTTTGGAACACTGACCGCGCGTTTTGAGGTGGCCTCGCCCTTGTATAACACCACTTGGAGTGCTGGTTTGAAAAACAAAGGAGATCATGTTGAAACATTCCTTGATTCCACATGCAGCTCGACCATTCAGTTCCTGGAATATGACCTAAATGGTAAGGAAATTTCCTGACTCCCCACCCCACCCCCCGCCCCCAGGCTGTACTTCTTTTTTTTTTTTTTTAAGACTTTATTTATATTTGGCTGTGCTGGGTCTTCGTTGCTACATGGAGTTTTCTGTAGTTGTGGCGAGTGAGGGGTTCTCTCTAGTTGTGGTGCGTGGCCTTCTGATTGCAATGGCTTCTCTTGTTGCAGAGCCTGTGCTTCAGTTGTTGCAGTTCCCGGGCTCTAGAGCACAGGCTCAAATGTTGTAGTACACAGGCTTAGTTGCTCCTTGCCATGTGGGATCTTCCCAGATCAGGGATCGAACCCATGGTTCCTGCATTGGCAGGTGGATTCTTTACCACTGAGCCACCAGCGAAGCTCCCCCACCCTCTGCACGTGCTGTATTTCTTCAAAGAGAGTTGTAAATAAATTATTATGTATTTAGATAGGACTTGAGGCAAAGCTGCTATCTATAGCAAAATTTAAAAGAGGCAGGAAGGAGATACATTTATACTCCATGTTTGAAAACCATCCTGTTGAAAACCTACTGACATTCTACAGAAATAGTTTCAGAGAAAATAGGTGTTTCTGTAATAATTTTAGGATGAATAAGGTCTCCTATTTTTTTTTTCAAATTAGTACTGCATGTTACAAACATATAAGACATATAGTTAAGATAGAATTCTGTTTTCACAAGGAAAATATTTATATCCTGCAGTTACTAATCTAATGAAATATAAAATCTGTCCCATACAGTTGTAGGAACACACAAAATCGAAGGTGGCATGTTAGTGTATAAGACTAACGCATCCTTTGCACACCGTGACTTCAGTGCAGAATATGAAGAAGATGGCAAATATCAAGGACTTGGGTAGGGAACTTTTAATTTCATCTTTTTTCTAGTCATTGTGGTGTCTGCCATCTCCACCTCCTTTTCGTGATGGCCCATCTGTTTCCTGGGGGGTTTGGGGTTTTTTTGCTTTCAGGTACTGGAATGGAAAGGTTGACCTTAACATCACCAGCCCAACATTAACTGATGTCTGTCTGCACTACCAAGAAGATGAGAACCACTTCTCCTCATCAGTAGCCTCCCCAGCCATAGGCACTGTGGTCATCGACGTGAAAAACATTAGCAATACCGTATTGGGATGGAACCTCTACTACCGCCCTCAGGTGAGTCCCATCTAGTGGTTTACACATATCAAGAGCTAACATAGAATATGGGCAGATAAATTGAAGTCCATGCAAAGTATTACCTGGGCTTTCCAAAACCAGGTAAAATACAAGCAATTAACTGGTTAAACTTCTCTTCTGAGGAACTATTCTCCAGAAAGTGTTAGGAGTCTTTTATTGATTGTATGAAATGCACATATGACTTCCTATTACCATTATTATTTTATTACATTTGGGTCATTCTAGAAAGATGAGAGTTTTGCCTCATCACCTAAATCATGGACAAACTCTGCCATATGCTGAGTACATTTTTCAGATTGGGGCATCTGGAGTATTTGAGGCTTCAAAATTCTTCCCCATGATAGGATTGTTAGGTGAGATATGCCAAATTCCTCTCACCTACCATACAAGTTCTGCTGGGGCCAAATCAAAGATGCCATTAGTAGAGAAGAAGAAATAATCAGTTTCTATTATTAAACTTTGTCATAGGCTTGGAGGATGGATAGCACCTGATATTGGTCTTCTAGGTCTCTCCTAGATGAGCCCTGGACATTTTTCATTTTTGTTACATCTTCTTTCTCTGAATTAGTGTTTTCCTGTTTTTTTTTCTCCCCATTCTCTCTGTCCTCCTCCTCCCTCTTCCTCCACTTGCTCCTCCTCTTCTTATCTTCAGTCCTAGAAAAGCCTTGATGTTAAATGTCCCTGTGCAAATGCCGTACATAATTTTATCCTTTCTGGGGCATGTGTTAAAGACGAATTAATGAGTGTATTTGCTTAACCGTAAGACAAACACATATGAAAGATATGACATGTGAAAGATAAATCTCCATCAGAATATGAAAGATCCTCTGATCTTTACTTTTAATTGCTAATGAAGTTTTAATGTAGTGTATTATGTAATCAGGATAATTGAAAACATGTTCTTTTCGTCCTTTTCTGCTGGTCATAGGCCTCTCCAGATAAAATACTCAACATATTCAAAATTGAGTTGAGGGTCCTGGAATTGGATGATGAAGTTCAGATCAAAGCTAACTGGGAAGAAGGAGCTGTGTCCGAATTGCTAAGCTCGCTCAAAGACAGTGTGCCCAGGGCCACGGGAGCCCTTTATGACTATGTCAACAAGTACCACCAGGAGTACACGGGACTTGATCTGAAAGATGCTACTTTAAAACTGAGGAGAGGCCTACAGGACAGCGCTGATCAGGTGTATCAAGGGGCCATGAGGCAGATTGATGAAGTGGACATGGAGCTCCAAAGGATGGCCAGAGGCACCACTGAAACCTACCAGCAGTGGAAGGACAAGGCCCAGAGTGTGTACCAGGAACTGTTGGCTCAGGAGGACCGCAGTGGTTTCCAGAGACTCCAGAAGAAGGTGTCAGACAGCTTAATAGGAGTTACTCAGGGATACAGCGTGACAGTCAAGCATGCGACTGACTTGTTCATTGATCTCCTGAATGTAACCAGATTCCAGCTCCCAGGAAGAGCCAGGAACTACACTGCAGATGAGCTCTGCACTGTGGTCATACAAGAAATAGCGAAGCGACTATCCCAGGTACATTCAAATATCCATAAAGGATTACATATACTGTTTTCCTATTTACTGTACCTGATGGAGGAGTCTGAGTTATACAAGGAACTAAACAATAAATTTTCTTTTACATCAATGTGCAATCAACTAATAGATATGGCCTTGGAGTGTATGAAAACATTTCTATTTTTCTCACAAGAGATCCAAAAGGCACTCAGTTACCTCCAGTCTACCATGATGACAGAGATGCTAAGTGGTCTTCAAAGGTCTCTACAAGACATTTTCCAAGAGATAGAAAGTGAACTTAAACGCTTCAAGGAGAAGAAATTGACTGATTTCATTAATCAAACCCTACAGAATATCAATACAATCTCCGACATATACATTTCATTTGTTTTTAGATTCCTGAAAGAAAACCTAAACTATAACTTTGTTGAGTTTAATAAACTAATCCAAAACAAACTTCAGGTAGCTTCTCAAGAATTACAGCAGCTCCTTCAGTATGTGCAGGCTCTTCACCAAGAATATTTTGATCCAACTACGGTTGGCTGGACAGTGAAATATTATGAATTTGAAGAGAAGGTCATCAACCTGATCAAGAACCTAGTAGATGTCCTTAAGGACTTCCATTCCAAATACATTGTCGGTGCTACTGATTTTGCTTCCCAACTCTCAAGTCAGATTGAACCATTGATACAGAAAAGTTTGCAGGAGTATCTTAGCATCCTTGCCAATGCAGAGGGAAGGGGGAAAGAGAAGATTACAGAGCTTTCTACCAGTGCTCAGGAAGTAATTAAAAGCTGGGCTGTTGCAGTGAAGGAAATCATTTCTGATTACCACCAGCAGTTCACATATAAACTACAGGAGTTTTCAGACCAGCTCTCTGATTACTGTGAAAAATTTATCTCTGAGTCTAAAAGATTGATTGACCTGTCCATTCAAAACTACCACATGTTTCTGAACTATATCATGGAGTTGCTGAAAGAGCTACAATCAGCCACAATCAATGACATGAGCCCCTACATAAAGGTTGCTCCAGGAGAGTTTACTATCACCTTCTGAGTTTTTATAGCAATTCTTCAATTAGACTTTCACATAGTAGGGAAAAAACTCAAACTGTATGTATTAATATAACTTTTGACCAAGCCAGCCCTATAACAGTTATAGGCAGCTGGCTTCAAGCAGAAGCACGTATGAACTGGACCCGCACTGAAGCTGGCATCAGTTCTCTGAAGGTCTCTGAACTCTGGGGAATGACATTTTTTGCAAGTTCAAGAAAACCAGGATCTGAGTTATTTTGCTAAACTCTGAGAGAGTGAGAACAAATAAATTCTTTATCGTGTATTATAACACTCATTGTGATTCATTCACATTGAAAGGTAGAGAAAATGAGAGTATTTATTCAACTGTCTGACATTTCAAAACCTCTGGAACACATACTGTTTTGAGTGATAGGGGAAAAGGAGAATTTAAGAAGGGACATATTTTGCCACCTGAAAGGAAGTAACTGATCTCAGAGAGTATATTTGCCAAGTGAGAATGAAAAATTATTTGCAGAAGCTTTCACATAATTTGATCCACAGGAGCATCTCATTATGTGACACACAGTCTTCCTCAGCAATCAGTCTGCATTTGCCAGGCAAGGCTGTCTGCTAGGCTCTGAGATAAATCACCAGGCCCTTTATTTCACTCACCTGCCAGGAATGGAGAAGGAATGGCTAAGAAGTCCTAGCCCCCAAGGACCTCATGATAGTAGGGACCCTAGAGGCTCCCTGAAGCTTGGCCAGGATCCATTCATGGCCGAGGAGGTAAGGGTAAGAGAGGAGGCACTGGCATAAAGCATATATTTATGCTGTTGAGTTTCTTTATTTCTCCAAACTTAATATCCAACCATCCTAAGTGTAATCAAAACCTAAGTGTTTCCCTTGCTTCATCCACTCACCTCAAACTCTGATCTTAAACACTGGTAACATCCAGTCAGGGATTTTCCAGGTGACTCAGTGGTAGAGAATCTGCCAATGTAGGGGACATGGGTTCAATCCCTGGGTTGGGAAGGTCCCTTGGAGAAGAAAATGGCAACCCACTCCAGTATTCTTGTCTGGATATCCCATGGACAGAGGAGCCTGGCAGCCTACAGTCCCTGGGGTCACAAAAGAGTTGGACACAACTTAGCAACTAAACAACAACATCATCCAGCCAGAGCATCCAAGGTGAGCTCTGGTGAAGGAAGGCTAGAAGCTGATATCATTGGGAAGGGCAGCTATAACATTCATTTCAATGGCACTTGAGGACAGAGGAAGGGTGTGACCATTGGAGAGTAGGAAATTGCAGACTCTCATCCCTACCTAAGTCCTACATGAGGCCTATTTGGAAAAGGCCCTTCTTATTCCCAAATACCTTCAACCTGTACCATTCTTTCATAAAGCCTTCACATTCCCTTCTTGAAGGCTACTCTTAAAATGCACAGCATTAGGAAACACATTAGCCTCTTGGTACCCCTGCAGGATTCTTCTGTCTAGAACTGAGGTGCCAAAGAGAGTCACTGCTGCTGCTAAGTCGCTTCAGTCGTGTCCGATTCTGTGCGACCCCATAGATGGCAGCCCACCAGGCTCCCCCATCCCTGGGATTCTCCAGGCAAGAACACTGGAGTGGGTTGCCATTTCCTTCTCCAAAGCATGAAAGTGAAAAGTAAAAGTGAAGTCGCTCAGTCTTGTCCGACTCTTAGCGACTCCGTGGACTGCAGCCTACCAGGCTCCTCCGTCCATGGGATTTTCCAGGCAGGAATACTGGAATGGGGTGTCATTGCCTTCTCCAGACAGTTTAGTGAACATTTATTAAATGCTTCTATGTGCTATACACAAAACCTCTATAGAGGAAACAAAGATCAGTAAGATACAGTCCCTGGATGTTTGTCCATCTGTTTATCAGGGATGGAATGTGCTGTCCCATCATGGATATATACAAAGTATTATGAAGGTTTATTACAGGAAAGGATAAAAACCAAGAAGTATTCATGGAGACTGTTGAAATGGATCTTGAGGATACATAGACTTTGACAAGAGGTAAGGGCGTGACTTAGCAGCAGCAGCAGCAGCAAGGGAGAAATGACATTACAGAAGAACATAGCAAAGAAACAGAGTTAGGTATGTTTGAAGGTAGCCAAATCGAGGGGAGACAGGATTAGAAAGGCAGCAGAGGTCTTGAAAGCTGGTACTTTACTGGCTGGAGAGGGCATCCAATGAAAGTGTTTGAATAGGAGGGTGAAATGAGTTGTGACTTAAGAAAACTGGTATCACAGCTTCTACAGGATGAATTGTCATGGGATGAATCTGGATTTGAGGCTGTTGCAAGGTCCAGGTAAAAGATACCCAACGTCTCAGTCAAGTCATAGCTGCTGAGAATGGTGATGGGGTGGATACAAGAAGCATCAGGAAGACATAACTGACAAATTGACAGAGCTGTGGGGCTGATTGTTAAGGACAGAAGGGATGTGTACAAAAGCTCTGAGGACTGGAACTGCCTGGAAGATTCACTGGAGACAAAAATGGCTGGGATGACCCAAAGAACAAGGAAGTAGAATGAGTCAAGCTGACTTCAGAGTTAAGAAATTTTGAAACTGCATAACTTGCAGACGAACGGGGCATCAGCATAAACATGAGGAATGTGTGGGGGACAGATTATTAATGTAAGGCATGGACTTATAGCCGGTCATGTGGAATCACATGGTATGCTTCAGGTTGCATGGTATGTCCATGCAGAAATATCTCCATTATTATATTGGTGATGTGGGCTAGAGAAACTATCCAGAGAAATGGGAATGAGGGATTATTTTAACCAATTGTATTGATTTTGTGTCCTTATACCTACCTTTAGAAATGTAACAAGAAAACAGAGTTTTTCCTCTTGTATAATTGCCCTATTGACCTGAGAGTGAGCCAACATGTACATGTCCTGAGAACATACTGTGAGATGATGTGGAAAGTACTACTATAAACCCAGCTATTCCTCCCGTAAAACAAATATCCGAAGTTGAAAACCAACGAAGAAATGAGATAATGGACCCCAGCCCAGGTCCCAAACTTTGGAAGCATGACCAAGCTGTGTACTTGGTTTGACTCCCGGATTCTGCCTTAGGCCAGTGGCTCTGTACCCAGAATAAACCTTGTAATAATTAAGTCTCTTGGGAGTGGGTACCACCTGGAATATCAGGAGCTCTGTCCATTCTCTTTGCTTTTCCTGTGAAGGCTGGTCAGTTGAGGAACCCAATTGCCCTTTACCTATAAGATGAGCAAAGTCCCCTCTGACTGCTTATTCTAGGTCCCTTTTCTGCCTCTAATTTATGACTTAGTCCCCATTCAGTCAGAGAAGGGGCCAAGCTGGACCTCAAATGGGGCCTGTAACATGGGAGCCAGGATGGACAAACAGATGTTCCCTCTAAAAGTGTCTAATAACCAGAGATAAATGTGCAGAAACAGACCCTACCTCTTAGCTCATCCCTTTGTCTCACTGTTTCACATTAAGAGGTCAACTGCACTCCCTTCAAGCACTCTGTTTGTTGGTGGGATGGTTGGGTGGTCACCAACAAATAACGTTCCAGGGCCTCGTAAAAGCTGGTGGAGTAGGTACACATGTTTCTAGGAGGAGAGGGCCCTGCCCTCCTCCTCCTGTACAGACTGGCTCACTCCTCCTCCAAGTCTGAGCAGTGCCTTGCGTCAGTGGTATCCAGGGCACTACGCACTAAGTTCTGATCCTTGTGTTAACTTCACCTTCCACTGGCACCACTGAGGCCCAGTTTTAATCAAGAAAGACAACTATGGCCTTGGAAGGTAGGCTGGCCCAGGAGCTGTGGCCCCACGCTTGTTTCTAAGCTGTGGCTGGGCCATAGCTGTGTAGCATGAGCACCACATGAAGCAGAGACAATCACACTTCAGACTCTCAGCTAGAGCGTAGACTGAGGGAAGGGTGGCTTGGTCGGCAGCCCGGCTACCCCTGGATCCTCAAGTGGACTCGCCACTCCTTCTCTTTCATCAAGTCGGTCCAATTCAGGCTGGCATGTAGGTCCCTATAGAGCAATGAGACTCCAGGGAAGCTCCAGGAGCCTTGTTCCAAGGGTTGGGCTAGATGGATCAAAGCTGAGGACATTAGAACACTCCTGGAATGTTGGAACACTCCTACACAATGCCTTGCAAGTTCATGGAAAGAAGAGTTAGAAAGAGGACAGAGTCCGGCAGCCACTACTTCCCTTGTCTCAAAAGAAAGCTAAGCTCTGGAGCCAAAGTCAGACTTCCTTTCTCATGAGTTATATAACCTTGGGAAAGTTACTTGATTTTTTTAGTTTCATCTTTAAAATGGGAATCATAAAAGAATAGTCTGAAGTACTCTGAGCAGGATTAGAGTGGTTCCCCCTTACATTATAGAGTTGTAATGAAGATGAAATGAAATAAGGTACCTGAAATACCTGGCACATGGTGAGTAAACTAATTGATTGCATCATTTTGATAGAAGCAAGTGAGCAAAATATAATTACAGTTACACACAAGCATATAGAGGAATTTTACCAACATAAATGGAGTGAGAAGGTAAGTCCCAGAAGATTAAACACAGCATGATACCTGTTCAATAAAGTCAAAATCAACTAAAACTAAGTTTATCTTCTGGAATTATACTTTTAAAGGAAAGAAATGGTAAACTCAAGACTCAAAAGAGGTAACATATGGTGGAAAGGCAGGGGTAAGGATGGGTGTATTAGACTTCTCAGGAGAAGCAGAATTGATAGATAAAACAGGAAATTGTCTAGAAAACAGAGGCTAAGAAGTCCCATAATCTACGATATGCAACCTGGAGAACCAAGAAAGCCAACAATGTCTGTTGAAGGCCTGAGACTCTGGTGGCCAAAAGTATAAGACTTGATCAAAGTCCAAAGGCCCAAGAACCAGGAGCACCAATGTCTAAGGGTAGGAGACAATGGACATCCCTGCTCAGGAAAGAGCAAATTCACCCTCCTCTGTCTTTTGTTCCATCCTGGCCTCAACAGATTGGATGGTGCTCACATGTAGAGGTGAGGGCCATCTGTTTCACTCAGTCTACCAATTCAAATGCTAATCTCATCTGGAAGCAACCTTATAGATGGCCAGAAATAATGTTTACCAGCTACTGGGTATCCCTTAGCTCAGTCAAGTTGACACATAAAATTAACCATCACAAAAGGTGAGGACACACAAGAGGTAGGTGTGAATTACATCATGCTTTCACCCTCATGCTGAGCGATGAGTTCAGGGCCATTTACTGTATTTCCTTGGTGGCTCTGATAGTAAAGGATCCTCCCGCTATGCAGAAGACTGGGGTTTGATCCTTGGGTCTGGAAGATCCCCTGGAGGAGGAGATGGCTACCCACTCAGTATTCTTGCCTGGAGAATTCCATGGACAGAGGAGCCTGGCAGTCTACAGTCCATGGGGTTGCAAAAAGCCAGACACGACTGAACAACTATTTTTTAATGTTATTAATTTAAATATATTGCTTTTTTATTCAAAAATTTAAAGAGAGAAGAAAAATTTCCAAGGGCCTGACACATATTAAATACTTAATTTACTTTGTGGTTCCCTTTCTTTATGGCATCAACCTGGGATTTTTGGATGGACAAACTCCTCCCCTTTCAAAAAGAGAATTGTTTCATGTCCTCAGCAGCTATTTGTTAAGCCCCATCTCTAAGCCAGGCATTCTCCTAAGCATTCAGAGATGAAGAAAGGCTCTGCAGTGGGAGGCTGGGGGAGGGCCAGATGAGAAGGACTCACAGGCACCCCAGGGTCCCAGGGGACAGTAGAGGCAGCAAGGGAAACTAGATGTGGGGTCCTGGGAGTGTCACCTTTCCTCTCGATCCTCAAGCCAGTTCGTTTGGTCCATTTCTTGTGGCATTTCCCATTGAATCTCCTTTCTCTGATGTCTCAGATCACTTCCTGTGCCTGTTTTGTTATGTTGACCTCTGGTCAGCGGTCTTAATACCACAGGTGATGGATAATGGGAGGTCACCTTTGCTGACTGGGGCCTGATACTTTGGACCACCTTCTTCCCTTTCCTCTAGGTTCTTGCTCCCATGCCAAATTCAGTGCTTTTACATTTCAGCTTTTCCTCCCCAGCCCTGACATCCAGCCTCCCCAGTCACCGGTCCCCTAAGCCACGCAGGACTGGCTCTCATTCTATAACAGGCACAGGTGTAAGCTGGGGTAAAGGGCCTCCCCTCAACTCTTGTGTAGGGGGAAAGCCATGGGGCTGGATGGAAGACACGTGAAGCCTCAACTCCCCAGTAACAGTAGGGAATAAGCCAAACATGGGACACACCAGCCCCAACCCCCACTCCTTCTCTGAGGCCACTCAGATTCTCCAAGCTCCCCACCGGGCCACCATATCCTGGGAACCCCCAGTGGAAATCTTACCCCTTAGAAGTCCTCCATCTGGCCAGTGGGGCAGTCTCCATCTCCAAGCTTGCAAGAGTTTCTCCACGCAGTCTGCAGGCCTGGCTCCTGGCTCCATCTCTGCTGCAGGCCTGACTGCCTCTGGGAAGCTGCACAGGTCCCCAGCCCCGTCTCCTATGGTCCTTCCAGGACTGACAGGACTGACCATGATGTGCCCCTCTTTGAGCAAATCCAACATACACAAAATACAAGCCTGAAACTCACTGTGCACCGTGTGTTGGCTGCTTGGATGTGCCCACACTATCCAGCCTCCAAGGCCTCCCTCTTTTTTTTTTTCCTGTTGAGATTTTTATTTTGTATTAGGGTAGAGCCAATGACAAAGGGACTCAGCCACACATATACATGTCTCCATTCTCCCCCAAACCTCCCTCCCATCCACGTTACCACATAACATTGAGCAACTCATTGAGCTCCAGCTCACATAGCACCCAACCCAAGGTCCCCTAACACATGGCTGTCCCATCCCTCTAGGGCTCTTTCCCCCTCTCCCTTCAACTTTCCCCAGGTCTCCAAACCCTGTCTGCCCCACACAACAGAGGAAGACTCCTGTCACTGCAGAGGGCAGAACAACTTGACTCTTCTGTGATTATGTCTGGGGAGGCACTAGGGCCTCCCGTTTTATAACCCAAAGGTCTTTTGACCTATTTTACTTTAAGATAAAACAAGGCATCTTCTTATAAGGAAACACTTTGCCTTCTTTTTAGGCCAACAGGTTCCAACTGCAGCCAGCTTTAAAATATTAAAATTTTTTCTACCTTTCACAAATTAAATGGGGCAGTGATTCATCCTACCATATTTTTAAAAGAAGCTGTTTATCAAGAATTCTTTACTCAGGATTTCCCCAGTGGTCCAGCGGTTAAGAATCTGCCTGCCAATACAGGGGACACGGGTTCGATCCCTGGTCCAGGAAGATCCTACATGCTGCAGGGCAACTGAGCCTGTATGCCACAGCTACTGAGCCCACGCACCCTAGAGTCTGTGCTCCACAACAGGAGAAGCCATCACAATGAGAAGCCCACAACATCACAACTAAAGAGCAGCCTGTGCTCACTGGGACTAGAGAAAGCCCACACAGCAACAAAGACCCAGCACAGCGAAACATAAATTAAAAAATTAACTTAAAGAATTCTTCATGCAGTTTTCCTGGGACAAGGTAGATGGGTAATGGAAGCCTGCATGTATTTGCTTACTCCCAAAAGGCTGAGATGAAAACCTTACACAGGGGAGATTTAGTCAAGTCTTTGGTTTTGTGGTAAGAGATGGGTCCTGTGGATGCAGGTTCCTGATGGAATATTCTGTGTGTTTCCTTTTGGTGTCTAAGGGAAAGAAACATGTGGAGGATGGTGGAGGATGGAATTTGCAGGCAATTTTTCTTCTGCAAAAAAAGTCACTTTCATTGGAAGGTGATTTCTAAACCAACTACATTCCTGACTCACTGTACACATTCACTGCTGCTGCTACTGCTAAATCGCTTCAGTCGTGTCCAACTCTGTGCGGCCCCATAGACGGCAGCCCACCAGGCTCCCCCATCCCTGGGATTCTCCAGGCAAGAACACTGGAGTGGGTTGCCATGTCCTTCTCCAATGCATGAAAGTGAAAAGTGAAAGTGAAATCGCTCAGTCGTGCCCGACTCTTAGCGACCCCATGGACTGCAGCCTACCAGGCTCCTCTCTCTGTCCGTGGGATTTTCCAGGCAAGAGTACTGGAGTGGGGTGCCATTGCCTTCTCCAACACATTCACTAGGTTCAAGAAAATGCAGGTGTTCACTTTGATAAATCAAAGAATATTTTAACTTTACAGTATAAGAGAAACTGATGGAGAAGATTCTTGTAAAGCAGTGTCCTTGTATCCTGCAAACCATTCTACCTAAAATGAATGTTCTTTGCAGTTCAGGGTTTTATGGAGCTTTCTTCAATCAGGGTGGTACTCAGCCAGGTCCTACTGAGGTCACTGAGATGGCATGTGGTAAATATACCAGCTTATGCCAGGAAGGATTTGTTTCTACTGTTACAGAAATACTTCTATTCTAGAAAGTTAAGCCGGTCACTTGATTTGTACATGTGGTACATTTTCCTCACAGAGGCCCCAGACTACAGGGAGGCAGATGGTTCCCAGCGCCCCATCATCACTGACACATACACGAGGGCAAGGTTATCCTAGGGGTCAGTCATCGGATCTTGACTCCTCCTGCCCCTTTGGCTACTCAGCGAGCTTTGCCACCCACCCCCAGGCTTTGCTCATTCCCTCCCCCAAGCCTGGAACACATTCCCCTGACTCTGTAAGTACTATTCAGAGTCCCCTAGAGTGTCTCCTCCTCCAGGAAGCTTTCCAGAACCTTCCAGTGCTCTCCTGAGCTCTGTCAGCCTTGATCATCCATCTGCCCACAGGGCAGCCCATCTATGATGTGACCACTGGGCCTGACACAGTCTGATCTCACTGTGATGCCTCAGCCATACTGGCCCCGGGGCCCTCTCCTCAGAGTGGGAATGAAGTTCCCCGCTTCCCTCAGCCCGCTGTGGGGAGAAAGTTTGGCTGCGCTTCCCCAAGAGAAGGAATGACGGCACTTCCCACCCTGGAGGTGGCCCTACTTCTTTGGGCCAGCCAGCAATCTCTCTGTGGTAGAAAGGGCAGGTCAGGGGCTTCCCTGGTGGTCCAAGGGTTTAAAAATCCACCTGCTAATGCAGGGGACATGGGTTCGATCCTTGATTCTGGAAGATCCCACATGCCACAGAGAAACTAAGCCCATATGCCACAACTACTGAGCCCACTCGCCCTAGAGACTGTGCCCTGCAACAAGAGAAGTCACTGCAACGAGAAGCCTGCCCACTGCAACTAGAGAGCAGCCCCCTC
>NW_011494717.1:3517751-3535067 GCF_000754665.1 Bison bison bison | reverse complement strand
TTAGGTGGAAACAAGACTGAATTTGGGGGTCAGGAGGACTGGGCTCTGATCGCAGCTCCCCCTCATTCGCACCTCTGACCTAAGTCTGGGAGGTCACGTATCCTCCCTGAGTCTCCATTTCTTCATCTTATAAAGATCATTCCAGCAGGAGCACAGGAATGGCGCACACTCCGTCCGCGCACCACCTGGCGCACAGGAGATGCTAAGCACCGTGCTTTTGTGGGAAGAGGATGGTCCAGGCTTTCCCAGAGCGCCGAGCCAGCCCCGGACGGCTCTGACCCAGGCGGGCTGGCTCACCCACCCGCCCAGCACAGGCTGCCTCTGCACCAGCATGGTTCCTGCAGAAGCTTTCTCTTGTCAGACAGAACACACGCTTCCCGTCAGCTTTTATTTCAGTGGGGCCTTGCTTATGAGCAGGGCATTCTGTTCTCGGAATTTCTTGTTAAAATATTTCATTTAATTAAGTTTTTACAACCAGCTCTGCTTTGTGTCTGTCAGAAGGTAGAGGCCAGGGCCGCCCTCTCCTCAGCTCCCTGGGAGGCCGGGTCACGGAGCCTCTGGGGAGAGCCAAGCCCCCGCCGGGGGCTGGGGAGGCGGGGGGAGGGAGCCATGTCCCTAGGGCTCAAGGCTTGTAGCCACCAAATCTGGGATGGTCAACAGGTGGACGCTCACGACAGGCCCCACAGAAGAGCTCAGTACCACCAGAAAGGTTGCCTGCGGGCTCCCCATGGAAACCTCTCTCAGCCCAGGAACTGCCCTGTCTCTGAGCCACACAGCCCAGAGCCAGTACGCTGTAGACAGTCACAGCCACCTCTTAGTGTCCCCAAAACTCCAACCAAGATCCGCAGCTTGTTGCTTTCCTTCCCAGGACCCTTCCCTCACCCACTCCTCTGCCTGTTCAAGCCTCAGTCAATTCCTGCTCCCCAGGTCCCTTGGTCAGAACTGCCTGCTTCCTCCTGCCACATCATGAAATGGAGATTGCACCCCCGGCCCGATTGGTCCTTCATCCATCCTCTCATCCTGGCATGCTCAGTCACTCAGTCATGTCCAACTCTTTGCGACCCCATGGACTGTAGCCCACCAGGCTCCTCTGCTCATGGAATTTTCCAGACAAGAATATTGGAGGGGATTGCCATTTCCTTCTCCAAAGGATCTTCCTGACCCAGGGATCGAACCTGCATCTTGTATGTCTCCTGCATTGGCAGGCAGGCTCTTTACCACTCGTGCCACCTGGGAAGCCCTGCTTCATCCTGGACTGCCGGATTATTGCCTGCAGCTCACCGGGCCATTGAGGATCAGCCCCGTCTCACACACGGGTCACAGTTCAGGGCCTTGCTAGGGAACCTCAGGGGCTGCTGACTTTACCAAGCCCTTTCTCCCCTAGAGCCGGCTGCCCCTGAGCCGGAATCAATGATCAGGGAGGAGGCAGAAGGTGCTGATCCCCTCCCCACCACCCATGTTTTGAAAGGTTACAGAGCATGGCCGCCTAATAGGTAGAACACAAGATCACTTAGATGGGGATGGGGGGGCTCAGGTGAGCACATGGGTTTGTGCAGGGATGTGGTTCACCTAATGCCCAGCACCCTGGTAAACTCTTTACACAACCAACCAACCAACCAACCAACGCTTCCCTGCTTGTCTCCCATGCTCCCTGGCAAAGCTCCTCCAGTACTTCTGGAAAACAGGACCTAGGCCAAGAGGGCCTAGGAGGGTGGCTGTCCTGCACACCAGGCTAAGGCCACAATCCGACCTGGGCCAAGTCTCGGGGGCACTGGAGGTTCCCCAAGGTTCCCCCTTCCCTTCTTCCTGTCCTGGCCTGTACCTGCCCTGAGGGAACCACTGTGGCCCCTGGATAATTCTAGGCCCCTAGTGGCGTTGCTAGGAGTCCGGCTGCCACCTGTCAGGAATGTGCAGTTGGGGACGTGGCCGAAGGCGCTGTTTTCCCACACTCGTATTTTAAAAGGTTACAGACCATGTGTGCGTAACAGGCAGAACATTGGGTCGCTTGTCTCACTTAGAACAATAATCCGTTTTGCTAGGGGTCAGGTCGACACAAAGAATCTGTCCAGACCAGGTCTCTGGATGGGACTTAGCCCTCCCCTCAAACTAATGAAATTTTCAACTCGCGGGTACTTGAGTTAATAAAGTGTGCCACACATCTGCTCGGGCCGCTGGCAGAAGAAAGCCCTGGGGTTCAATTTTGAGATCACTGACATAATGTTTGAGTGGCCTCCTGCCGGTGCCCGGCGGGACACCAAATTAAGGAAAGCCACACAATGAATGTGTGAGAAAAAACGTTAGTGTATAAACACAGAGGCCAGGGCTCCCAAGGGGAGGGTGAGCGAGAGGAGGCCACGGAATTACAGAGAGAGGGGCGGTGTGGGTGACCGCTGGGATTTCCCACCAGGGGCCTACAGGTAATGAATTATTTTCAAGGAAATTGGCACCAACATGATCTTAGGTCAAAAAGATGAAAAAAGTAAAAAGAGCGTATTTTCTATGGCTGTTGAATTAAGTGCTGAAGTGTAATGCGAACAGCTCTGAACAAAATATAAAGCTGGAGGTGAAAATGTAAAACGGCCCCAGGAGACATTACCTCTCAACGCTCTCTGACCCCCAAGAATCCAGCCACCTCCTTCCTATGTCACCACCCTGGCAGGGACAGGGTCGTTGGGTTTGACTGAGGCCTCCTGGGGGGCAAGGAGGAAGGACCCCATCACCCACTGAGCAGACTCTCCACTGACTTTCCCAGCAACCCACAGAAAATCAAAAAGTCCTTGTGTGTGCATGCTAAGTCACTTCAGTCATGTCCAACTCTTTGCGACCCTATGGACTGTAGCCCACCAGCCTCCTCTGTCCATGGAATTTCCCAGGCAAAAATACTGGAGTGGGTTGCCATTTCCTCCTCCAGGGGATCTTCCCGACCCAGGGATGGAACCTGCAGGTCTTATGTCTCCTGCATTCATTCGCAGGTGGGTTCTTTACTACTAGCGCCACCTATGCAAATCCTGAATGGCTCCCTACTAGGGATTCATAGACTCCAGAGAGGACCAGAAAAGCATAATCTTAAATGATCGTCCCTTGGTAATGAGGGAGAAGGTGTCTTCCTTCCATGGCCTGACTCCCAGGAGATGCAACTGTATTTGTTTTGAGATCAGCTTAAACCAAGATAGGGCCAAGGGTGTCCCCCCTACCCCTGGAAGCCGAGTGAGAGGTGCTGGTCAGGACTGGTCAGGGCTGAGGCCTACTGCTGGCACCTCAGGGCATCTCTCCCAGTCCTGCCTGGTGACAAGGTGTGAGAGGGAAGGGTGCTGAGGGCTCCCCAGGACACCCAACAAGGGGCCTGGGCTGTAGGGGGGACCCTAGAGGGAAAGGCAGCGCCACCAGGGCAAGCTGCCCCCAGACACGAATCTGGGGCTCATGAGGGCCAGGGAGGTACTTGGCTAAGGCGAGGGGAAGCCTACACTTACGTCCTCTCGACTTGGCCATGCCATCTGCTCCAGGCGGCCCTGCTAGGGCGCCAAGGCCAGGTGGGCCACCAACCAGTAATTTGTCCTTAGTTCTGTGGTCCCTTTAAGTGCTGCCCCTGTGCTTTGGGGCCTGCCTCCTGGGGCACACAGAAGGGTGAGGCAAGCACACAGGGGTGAATAGAGGAGCTTGCACCAGGGGACCCCAGGGCTGGGTACCAGGAGGGCTCAGGTCTCCTGACTCGGGAGGAAAAGGGCTCAGCAGGTGGGGCCCCAGGGCTTCAACAGCAGCCCCCAGCCCCGCCACTCCCTTCCCAGTGACATGGCATACCTATCTGCTCTGGGAGATATTATTTGGGGATAGTAATACTACCTACCTCAGAGGGTTCTTATTAAGTTATAGGCATTAATGTGTGACAGTGGCTTAGAGGGGTGAGTGACATCTTCTTAGCCACGAAGCCCCCAGACTCCCCCTCTTCTGGGAGGCCTTCTCTGACCCAGTACCCCAACCCTCAGGGCCCCCGATGCTCCTGTGAGCCATCCGTCCTCCCTTCTCCTGGCTGTGGGGCCTGTGGGTGCCCTGGGCCAGGCCTGGGTTTCACATATCTCATCCAATCTGTCGCCCACGACCGGGCCTCCTAGGTCTGGGCCCCTGGCAAGGACACAGAAAACCTAAAAGAACAACGTGAAGGGAGAGGTGATTCCTACTCCCCACCTTTGGGAGGCCGGGAGCCCCTCTCCAAGGGAAGGCCATGCTCCCTTTCAAAGTGAGAATTCAGCATGTGAGAGAGGAGAGGTGGGGTGCGGTGGGGCCAGCCCCCACTAGGGGCCACGCTGTGATTAATGAGGCTCCCAGAGGCTCTCCAGGCAACTGCATGTGGCCGCCATGGAATGCAGGACAAGCGGCTTCCGAGTGGCCGGCCAGCGAGGCGCTCCAGGGCTTCCTGCGCATCAGAAACGCCCAGGCTTACAGCTTCCCAACGGTGAGCCCAGATCTCCTTCAGTGGGGAAGAAGGGGCTTTGTCCTTTGATCCCATCCTCCAGGAGAAGACACAGAACAGGCCTAGCCACCTGGATGTAATTCCAGCTCCCTTTTGTGCCAGGGCTCTGACCTCCTGAGCTTTCTGGGCTGTTCTGAATCTTCATTTCCTCAAGTGTAAAGTGGGTATAATAAAGGTACCTACCTCATTTGACAGAAAACAACAGATTCTATAAAGCAATGATCCTTCTATTCAAAAATAAATAAGTTTTTTAAAAAATACCTACCTCAGAGGGTTCTTGTTAAATTATAGGCATTAATATGTGTCAGTTGGATGGCATCACTGACTCAATGGACATGAGTCTGAGTAAACTCTGGTAGTTGATGATGGACAGGGAGGCCGGCGTGCTGCAGTCCATGGGGTCGCAAAGAGTCAGACACGACTGAGCAACTGAACTGAACTGAACGTGTCAGTTGCTTAGAGTGGTGACTGATGCAATGTGAAGGCTATGGAATATTTGCTGTCATTAGGATCAGATGATCTGACTTGAAATCCACTCTTCCTGGACAACCAATAGAACTCTTCCTGGGCCATCAGTCCCTCCCTCCTTCACTAACCCCAAAAGGAGCCATAAGTTTCTGTAACGTTTGGTACCTAGCAAACTGGGAGTCTTTGTCTTGGCTGAGTTTCTGCTTTGGCCTCTAACTTAAAGACGGCATCGACGTGGGCCTCATTACATGTAGAGAACATTTCTCAGGCAACGGGACCAGGGCCAACACCAGCCTGGGTAAGCCAGCCAGGCTACTGCTGTGTCCAGCAGAGAAGGGGCTCTGTCACGCCCTCCTCCCCCCGCCCACCAGAGTTACTAGGAACAGGTTCCAGGGAGGCTGATGCCTCAATATATATATGAAGAACAGGACTAAGTTCTCAGTGGCAAGCAATCATTGATAAGTTGATCAGAAGTAATAAAAGTCTTATATGGCACCTCCGTCTCACAAAGTCCCAAGGTCAGCTGTGGTCACAAAGTTCACAAAGTCACTAAGTCCCAGAACTCAGCAAAGTGAAGAAAGCCATCCCAGCCGAAGGCCCACTGGGCTTCTCGTGCCTCTGTGGGCCCCTTGGAGGTCAGTCCCTTGCCATATTCCTCCAGACCACAGTGGAACCAGGTAATTTCTAAAGGCCTTCAGTTTCTGACAGACTCTCTCTCTTCTTTTACCAACATCATCATCAGGAATATTAATGGAAGTAGATTGCTTTCTATGTGCGAGACTATTCATACAACAAATCCAAAGTAGCCCATTGTGGTCTCTATTTTATAGACAGGGAAACTGAGGCTCCCAGAGTAACTTCAAAGTTACAACTTATCCACATAAAACTGGGCTTTAAATCCAGATCTGTGTGACCTCTAAAACCATACCTGGAAGCAGATACTGGGCCATTTTTATAATACAAATGATGCCATCAGTAATTTTAACAACTTTCCAGTCCAGGCACCCTATATGGGTTTCTCTCATTTCATCTTTACACCAGCTTTACATAAAGGTGAGTGTGGTCATCCCAGTGTTACAGGGAGATTAAGTAACTTGTCCAGAGCCAACAGAAGACACTTTCTATCTTGTAAATCCAATCCTATCACTCCCTTTGTTGAAAATCTAACTCATCTTAGTCAAAATGTATTTTCCTAATTACTCACCCAATTTATTTGGGGGGATAGCAGAACTGATGCTCTTTTCATTAGCACTAGGAAGGCCACACCAGCTAAAATAGTGAAACTACATCTGAACCAAAGATACCTCTTCACACACCTCCCTCTTGCCCCCGTCATTATAACACCCCCTCCAGGGGGCCCGCTGGGCCCCCGCTGGACTCCAGCCACAGCCATGTGTCTGACAGTGTCCATTCTGATTGGTCAGTGCCAGTGCTGGGCTGAGTGTAGGCCTCTGGTGACCTTAACCCAAGCACATACACAGGTGTGTAAGCACACCTATTACATTGACTGACCAGGGCCCTCTGCATTTGTGCAACACAGGACACAGGAATGCAGAAATGCCTATATGAAAAATTAAACATGCCAAGGTGGTTCCAATGCCTTCAGAGCCCATGTAAGCAAACCAAAATCAAAACCTAAGAACCAAACACAAGCCGCCAACTAGGCTCTCCCAAACACCGCAAACACTTCAGTTGAAGCCAATCAGATAACGTCCTCGCTTCGCTTCTGCCTCTTCTCTACAGAAGTCTTGCCCTGGCTTCTCTCGGTGGAACTCTTCTAACAGCTTCTGCTCCCATAAACCCTTAAAACGTTCAGTATGCCTAGATGTATTTTTCAACATCTATACACAGGCATCAGGCACAAACACACGTGGAGTGGATATAAACATCTGCATGAATGTACATGCACCCACACACGTGAACAGATGTACCCCATGCATACCCCCCAACTCCACTAGCACATCTTCCTCCTCAATGCCTTCCTTTAGTTGCCAGAGATGCCCTATTCCAGGCCCACCACCCACTTCTGCTTCTGAAATTCTCCTTTTCCTGTTCCATGGTACATTCAGCTGCTCCCTTGAAACCCAGGGCCATGCCACCTGATACCTGGAAGCAGACTGAAGCTCCACGGCCATGGTCAGAGGGCTGGTCCTACAGAAAGGGAGCTGAGAACAAGGTCTTTGTCACCCTGGCTGGGTGTTCCCCTTGTTAGATGTCAGCTCACCCAGGAGAGACGTCCTACAATTACAGGCAGGCCAGGATGATGGCCTGATTGCCCACAGCCTCCAAGTTCCTGCTAAGTCCACAGGTTCGGCCTCTTATCAGAAAATAGATGAAGAAGGTTGGGTTCTGCCAGCTCCAGGTGAGGTCCCCTAGGCACTGGCCATGGGGCAGGGGTGGGGGCAGTCCTCACTTGGCCTGTTACTCCCCATGGGTGCAGCTCCTGGAACAGTTCTAGAATTTTCTGAGGAGTGTGTCACAGCACTTTGCTCTCAAAGGTGCAACTGTGCAGGTCAGTCCACACACCCCTCCCAGAGCACAAATCCGGGCCCACCTCACCTCCCTGCCACCTCCTCCAGTCACATGACACTGAGACCGGACCAGAAGTGCAGGTGGGCTGTGCTCTTTCATGAAACAGACACTTATTCAGCACCTGCTGTGTGCCTGCTGCTTTTCCAGGAGAGAGCTCTCTCCATTCTGCCCGAGGGGCTCTGCCTGCAAAGCTGCCCACCTGCTGCAGCAGCAGGTCACCTGTTGGCCTCTGACTCCTTCCATTGGGGCCACAAACTTCCTTTGTGTCCTGTGAGGTATCTGGGCCTCTCATGTCCCTCCCAGGTCAGACTTTTATCAGAGTTACTCCCAGAGATGGCTCATTTCTCAGGGCCAGGAGAGCAGCTAGCTGAGCCTCCAAGGACAGGCCTGGAGGGTCTGAGCAGACAACCATCTGTGCTGGAGAAAGCACTCCCACCCAACACCAGCCCCAGGCTCACCTTTCTCCAAGAAGAGTCTCTCACTTGAGTAACATGTCCCAGAAATAAACCCCCTCCCACTCCCCAAGAACTCCATTCCAGGGCCTCCCAGGACCCTGAGTGCTGGGAAATGCACTTCCAGCCATACACGTGCTGTCTCTGCTTCACTCCACCCAGAGGGGCTCCTGGGAATTTCACAGGTGACACTGATGAATGGAACACACACGGCCTGGCTGCCAAGACCAACAGGACTATTTGGAGGGCCTTCCAGCCACATGTCTGCACTCTGAGAGTCATTCACTAGAGCTGCTGCCACTGGACTAAGCCATTCTCCACTGGGACCACCCACCAGTCTGGAAGAGGTCTGCACCCCTCCCTGCATGCAATGAGCATGCCCATAACACTTTTACCCCCAGCCCAGGATCAGGCATAGAGTAACAAGCCCCTAAACACACTGCCTGTTTGCCTTCAGCAGAATCAGCTCAATAAAGGCAAGGCCTCTCTCTGTTCTGAACCCCTTTCCTGCATCCCTTGTATCCCTCCCACCCCCATCACCTCTTTGCTTGTGCCCTCTTGCTCCAGTTCAACCAGCTGAGGGGTCCGGGCAGGGAGCCAGTTCCCTTGCACTGCTCCTGCCTCCAAGGGGTTGACTTGCATCATCCTCAGTGCTCTCCTCCATCTTCCCTGTGCACAGCCCCACTCCAGGCAGAGATCACATCAGCACCCTGGCTATCCCTCACCCAAGGAGACTCATATTTTATACACGACTTTGAGGTTCAGGGTACGGCCCACTGTTGGCTCCAAAACAACTTTCAAATTGGAGTTAAAGCTCAAAAGGTGCCCAAAATGCTCAGCTCAAGACCAGGATCTGCAGAGCAGGTCACAGGTGTTAGGCTGACTACATATTCTCACTGGATGGAGGACAAACATGGCTTAGTCCTCGAACTACTCTCAGACCCCCAAGTCCTCCCAAGAGGTGGGGGGGGGGGTGTCTTCTCCCCTGGCCTCGACACCCAACCTTGCAATTTGAGGTGGGGGGTCCTCCATGTCCTGGATGGAAGTCCTTGTTCCACACAGCCAGATGGGCATGAGAAAACCTTAGATTTGGCCAGCAGGAGGCTGTGCCTCATTGCACAGCCTTCTGAGCAAAATAAGCTTCAGTCCAGTTCAGTCGCTCAGTCGTGTCTGCCTCTTTGTGACCCCATGAACCGCAGTACACCAGGCCTCCCTGTCCAGCACCAACTCCTGGAGTCCACCCAAATCCATGTCTATCGAGTCAGTGATGCCATCCAACAATCTCACCCTCTGTCGTCCCCTTCTCCTCCTGCCCTCAGTCTTTCCCACCGCCAGGGTCTTTTCCAATGAGTCAACTCTTCAAATCAGATGGCCAAAGTATTGGAGTTTCAGCTTCAACATCAGTCCTTCCAAAAAACACCCAGGACTGATCTCCTTTACAATGGACTGTTTGGATCTCCTTGCAGTCCAAGAGACTCTCAAGAGTCTTCTCCAACACCATAGTTCAAAAGTATCAATTCTTAGGCACTCAGCTTTCTTTATAGTCCAACTCTCACATCCATACATGACAACTGGAAAAATCATAGCCTTGACTAGATGAACTTTTGTTGGCAAAGTAATGTCTCTGCTTTTTAATATTCTGTCTAGGTTGGTCATAACTTTCCTTCCAAGGAGTAAGCATCTTTTAATTTTATGGCTGCAATCACCATCTGCAGTGATTTTGGACCCCAGAAAAATAAATCAGCCACTGTTTCCCCATCTATTTGCCATGAAGTGATGGGACTAGATGCCATGATCTTTGTTTTCTGAATGTTGAGCTTTAAGCCAACTTTTTCACTCTCATCTTTCACTTTTATCAAGAGGCTCTTTAGTTCTTCTTCACTTTCTGCCCTAAGGGTGGTGTCATCTGCATATCTGAGGTTATTGATAATTCTCCCAGCAATCTTGATTCCAGCTTCTGCTTCCTCCAGCCCAGCGTTTCTCATGATGCACTAGAAGCAGAAGATATTAAGAAGAGGTGGCAAGAATACACAAAAGAACTGTACAAAAAAGATCTCCATGACTCAGATAATCATGATGGCATGATCACTCACATAGAGCCAGAGATCCTGGAATGTGAAGTCAAGTGGAACTTAGGAAGCATCACTATAAACAAAGCTAGTGCAGGTGATGGAATTCCAGTTGAGCTATTTCAAATCCTGAAAGATGATGCTGTGAAAGTGCTGCACTCAATATGCCCGCAAATTTGGAAAACTCAGCAGTGGCCACAGGACTGGAAAAGGTCAGTTTTCATTCCAATCCCAAAGAAAGGCAATGCCAAAGAATGCTCAAACTACCACACAATTGCACTCATCTCACACGCTAGTAAAGTAATGCTCAAAATTCTCCAAGCCAGGCTTCAGCAATACGTGAACCATGAACTTCCAGATGTTCAAGCTGGTTTTAGAAAAGGCAGAGGAACTAGAGGTCAAATGGCCAACATCCGCTGGATCATCGAAAAAGCAAGAGAGTTCCAGAAAAACATCTATTTCTGCTTTATTGACTATGCCAAAGCCTTTGACTGTGTGGGTCACAATAAACTGTGGAAAATTCTTCAAGAGATGGGAATACCAGACCACCTGACCTGCCTCTTGAGAAACCTGTATGCAGGTCAGGAAGCAACAGTTAGAACTGGACATGGAACAACAGACTGGTTCCAAATAGGAAAAGGAGTATGTCAAGGCTGTATATTGTCACCCTGCTTATTTAACTTATATGCAGAGTAAAACAAGCTTGCTTACATGCTAAATCGCTTCAGTTGTGTCCAACTCTTTGTGACTCTATGCACCATAGCACGCCACGCCCCTCTGTCCATGGGATTCTCCAGGCAAGAATACTGGAGTCGGTTGCCTTGCCCTCCTCCAGGGGATCTTCCCAACTCAGGGATTGAACCTGTGTCTCTTATGTCTCCTGAATTGGCAGGCAAATTCTTTACCACTAGCAACACCTAGGAAACCCCAAGTAGAACAAGGACAAGAACCAAATGTTGCTTTGACTCGTCTTGGTAACAGTATTTCCCATTCCCTCAAAATGACCTACCAACCGAGGAAAACACACATTAAAAACTTCACCCCACTCATTAACATCAAGAGTTTGCAAAATATAAAGTGTGCCCATTGAAATGATACCTAGATCGAGGTCTGAACTTTGTACTCTGATCTTAAGCCCAGAACAAGATGGTCACTGGCTCACATTCTCTAATGACTGACAAGAGCCACATGGTTACAGTTTGGTTGGTTTGGGGGTTTTGTCTGTCTCTTATGCCTCTCACCATGTTAAGTTCGTGCCCCACAGAGAAAGCCCTCACCAAGGAGATGGGCGTCATGGGGCGGGTGAGAACGCGGATCCAGAGGAAGTCTGCGGGAGGAAACGCAAACCCAGGCTGAGGGTGCCGTGCCCTACAATCTCCTAAAGGCAGTGAGCATTACTTCCTTTCTCTTCTGAGGCTGTGGACTCTGGCTGTTTCTATGGCCTTGGCTCTCCATACATCAGGTTGTGCCTGCTTCTAGCTTTGTATTGAGTTCTGTCTGGGCAATAACTTTTGGGAAAATGAAAAAACTCAAGGTATCACCAAATTCACCAGATGTCTGGGGAACTTAAGAAAAACGCCCGTCTGGCAAATGGAAGGGTACATGGCTAAACGACTAAACAACAACAATCAACAGCAAATGATGGAACTGGGAAGTGGGCAGGATTTCTATTTCCAGTCCTCATTCTGCCCCCAGCTTCCCACAAAACCTTGGGAAACATCTTCTAGTCTCCCGTTTCCTTAGTTTGTTCACTTGTCGTTCAGTCGCTCAGTCATGTTCAGCTCTGTGAGCCCCATGGACTGTAGCAAGCCAGGCCTCCCTGTCCCCAGCTTCTTCAGAGGGAGGCCAAAAGGCAGACAATCTCCGAGGGGCCTGGAGAGTAGCCCCGCCTGGAAGAAAATGCTGAGGCAGCTGGAGCCCAATTCAGTTCAGTCGCTCAGTTGTGTCCAACTCTTTGTGACCCCATGAATCGCAGCATGCCAGGCCTCCCTGTCCATCACCAACTCCTGGAGTTCACCCAAACTCATGTCCATTGAGTCGGTGATGCCATCCAGCCACCTCATCCTCTGTCGTCCCCTTCTTCTCCTGCCCCCAATCTCTCCCAGCTTAGGGGCTACTAATTGCTGTGGCTACTGTATTGGCTGACAGGTGAAGCCAGAACCTTCTCCCTGGCTCTGGGAACCCTGCAAGCAGTTTGGATCTCAGACTCACACAGAAGATGCAGGGAATCATAAGGTTGGAGGGCCCCCTCAGGACCCCCTCTCCCAGCTCTGGGGTGCAGAGCAGGCTTCCTGAGTCACTGCTTGCAGCACAGTCCCCAGAGCAGCAACCCAGGCTGCACATGGGCATCTGTGCTCCTTAGCAAGGGGCACTGGCCAACGTGGTCCCGTCACTCAGGGCAGGCTTCTCCCAGGCAGAGGGCCAGACAACCAGTCCTGAGGCAGCTCATTCTAACGTATGTGTGAGTCGTATGGGATTTGAAGCTCAAAAGACTTGTGATCACCATGACCTCTTTGAGAATGAAAATGGATGGTAATCCCCATGGCCAAGAAGTCTCATGGCCTGTCTGTGAGATGCCAACACCACGACCACCCCACACTCGTCCTGGTCTTTCCTCTACCCCAGGAAGCAGGCTGGTGATGTGTTTGAGAATCAAGCAATGGAACTTGGGCTCCAGAAAGGCGAGCCAGGCAGGAGAGGGTGCTCACTTACCCTAGATTGCGAAACAAACTAAACCACTCTTTCCTAACCTTCCCCTTGGTCCCTTTGCCCTGAGTGAAATCCAGGCCATGAGGACTCAAGAATGTGCCTCACAGGGATCCCAGACCCCAGCTCCTTATTAAACCTTTCCATACTCATTTGAGCACAATCAGAATTTTTTAATCATCTTCCTGAGCATCAATTTATGGGGAGAGATCATTTCCAGATGTGATTCAAAATACAAAAAAAAAAAAAACAACGCACACTCATTGATTAACAAATGGTTTCTAGATGGAGAATACATGTGACTCCCAGTCCCCAGCTGAAACTTGCATCAAATTCTGTTTGAGTGATACAGAAGCCAGACATTCCCTGGTCCTGTCCATCTCTTTTCAGCTGAGGTCTCTTCCCTAGCCTGGCTCAAAATGTCTCTGTTTCAGACCAGAACAAACAGGAACTGGAAAGAGGACTCTGGCCTTGACCAGATTCTCTCTCCCGCTTTAGCTGATTTCTCACAGCCCCCAAGCTCTGAGCCACGGCAAGAGCAGATGATGCACCGAGGAAGAATTCAGTGCTAACAATCAAAGGATGGCTTTCTAGTCCACACTCTACAACAAACTGTCTATGAGCTTCAGGAAGACACCTCCCCTGTCCATTCTGTTCATGGCTGTTCACCGTACAAATGTTGCCAACTCATTGACTGTGCACTAGTTCCTGACTAGCCCATGCTGTGTGTGTCCTTGTGCACCACGGACCTTGTTCATCCGTGATCGTGCACTTTCCCAAAGACCTTTCCCTTAGCGTGCTAGGCACCCACTAAAAACCTACTCCTGATGAGAGACCCAAATCTGAGCACGACTTGGTGTTCTCAAGCAGAGCTGCCAAGCTAGGCAGTCAGTTCTGGACACTCTTACCACACAGCAGGCAGTAGGAAAGCGAAGCCACAAGCGAGGGGAAACTCAAGATTCCATAAAGGGTGGAATTGGGGCTTGATGTTGAGCTCTGGTACAGGAACTTACCAGTTCAAAGCGGGATGTGCCCACACTAGAAAGAAAGTAAGCAGCCTGGACTTCCCTGGTGGCCCAGTGGTTAAGAATCTGCCTGCTGGTTATCCATTTTAAATATAGCGGTGTGTACATGACCTTCCCAAAGTCCCTAAGGATCCCTTCATGGAACTGTACCCAATGTTATATGCCAGCCTGGATGGGAAGAGGGCTTGGGAGAGAATGGATACATACACGTATAGGCATGGCTGAGTCCCTTCGCTGTTCACCGGAAATGACCACATTGTTAATAGCCTATAACTGAATACAATATGAAAAGTTTAAAATTTGGGTTTAAAAAAAAATAAAGAATCCACCTGCCAATGCAGGGACACAGATTCAGTCCTGGGTCCAGAAAGATTCCACATGAGTTCATGAGCTGCAAAACTACTGAGCCTGCACACCTAGAGCCCATGTTCTGCGCCAAGAGAAGCCGCTGCAATGAGAAGCCTGCTCACTGCAACTAGAGGAGGCCCCGCTCACCATAACTAGAGAAAGCCCGTGTGTAGCAACAAAGTCCCAACACAGTCACAACTAAATTAATTAATTAAAATATATATTAAAAATAATAATAAGGAGCCAGAGAATTTGGGAGCTTGCCCCAGTGCCCGTCCAAAACCACTAGACTGGCTTTAGTTCTGCCCAGACTCAGCACCAGCAGCTGACTCCTGTCCACCTGGGGACCCTCTCTGCGCTTTTCTTTTTCGGGCTTTCAGAGCCCCTGCAGTTCCCCTGGATGGCTGGCATTCCATCAGTTAATTGGTTTGTTCCTTCTAGTCTGTGCACAGCAGATACCACGTGACACGTACATTGTTCCCAACCCTCTCTCAAAGGTATCAGTTCCTCCAACAGCCATAGTAAGTGATTCTTTACATGTTCCTGCATGTTTCACAGGGCCACCAGCAGGGCGGATGCGCCTATCAAAAAGGAAAATGTCTGCCTCTTGGGCTGCAACCAAGCCACAACTTAATTTCCTCTTCTGGCTGTACTTCTCACGAAATAAATATGAAAAATGGGGTTGGGGTGACTTGGTCTCAGATAAACAGGCCACACTCTGTAGCTGGACAAACAAGGTGCTTGGCTAGAAATAAGATGTTCTTTGGCTGGCATCTCCAAAACATGACAGCTTCTTCCCAGATGCTATGCAAAGCTTGCAGCGAGCTTTTCCTTCCTCGATGCGCCACCTACACCAGATTTTGAGTCAGGCAGAACCCAAATGTAGCACCGATAAAGCTGATAACTTTTCAAACACATACTAGGTGGTTGTTGTTTGTTGTTGTTCAGATGCTAAGTCGTGTCTGACTCTGCGATCCCACAGACTGTAGCCCACAAGGCTCCTCTGTCCATGGGATTTCCCAGGCAAGAATACTGGAGTGGGCTGCCATTTCCTCCTCCAGGGCATCTTTCCAACCCAAGGATCGAACCCACGTCCCCTGCATTGGCAGGCAGATTCTTTATCACTGAGCCACCAGGGAAGCCCACATATTAGGTAGTAATCATTACTAATAGAGGCATTTTGGCTGCATTTTCTCATGTAATCCTCACTGCAACCCTCTGAAGTTTTTATTCTTACTATTTCCCATTTTACAAATGAGGAAACTGAGGCTTAATGGGATTAAACAAATTGCCTGAACACATACAGCTAGTAAGTGATGCAGCAAGGATTTGAACCAAAAACCATGATCTTAACTGCTAGTGCGTGCCAGCTTAATTTTTAAGTGCCTTTTTAAGGGCTAGAGGCCACACCTATGGACTCTGTCCACTTTATGCCCAGAGGGTTTCCGTTGAAGCTTGTCATTGTGACAGCGAGCAATTACTTGAGTCACAGAGATTCTAAGCTCCTCAACAAATAAGAGATGCCTTTTTGTCCTTCTTCCAGGAAGTCTGGGGGCCTTGTTCCACCGGTGGGGCCTCCAGCTGGCCAGGACAGCAGAGAGGCTTGAGTGCCAGGCTCGCTCTCAGAATTGTCACAGCTGTAGAAGGACAGGAGTGTTTCTGAGGAGCCCGGAGCAGGCAAAGAGGAGGTCTGTGCCTGGTTACTGCCTCACAGCCAGGAAGGAAATGCAGTGTGAAGGCCAAAATACAGACAGTTGACAATGTGCCACTTTCACAGCCAAAAGCTGGTTTTCCAGGCAAAGCAGAAATTCTATATTGAACATACCCCTCTGTCACAGCCCAGGGTGATGACTTTCAAATACAAATATAAAGTAATAACATGGAGAAATTTGTCACGGATCTCGGTTCATGACTCACTGTTTCTCTCTAGATAGATCCATTGCCACCAGCAGGCGTCACCAGCCGCAGTTTCTTTCCAGCTTCCTCTATATCTGCAGGGCCCTGTGAGTGGCCGGAGCCAGGGAGGACCTGAACCCAGCTGGTGCAAATGCCTCTGAATTGGCTGCCCAAGAACTTCCAGAGCAAAGGGGCAGCTGCCACCTGTGTTGCCATCCTCCATCGCTGTCACCTGAATTAGGTGGTGAAGGCGGGTTGAACAGCTTCTTGACATGCCATTGTGGAGTCTCTGAAGGAGAAAAATGGTGTTTTCTCTTTCAGGCTATCAGCTCAGCCCTGAACATGTTTTCTGAGTTAAATTGGATTCTTTACATACAGGACAAAGCTCTCCTGGGCTGGTCTCTAGGAGATCATAGGTTTGGTTTTTCCTTTGAATCACTTTGTTCTTGGGGACTACTCAGGCCTTTGAGCACACTCCTGGTGATCTCTGATCCTGTGTTTCCATCCTGGAATGTCTCTGGAGTTTAATCCCCTAAGACTGTCCACTCCTCGTCTGGAGCCCAGGGGCTCACACACTCTCCTCTGCGGCTCTAGAATTTGCCTTGCTCTTTCCTCCAACATGTTCCTTGGACTTCTTCATCCTTGTGGTTACCCTCTTGCCTCTGAAATGGCCTTGAAACCCAGGTTTTCCCAACTATCAGCTCAGCTTCCAGCCAAACTGCAGATAACTTCCATGAGTGGAGCTCTTTCGAGGGTGTTCCCAGAGCAAACTGGCTCTGTTTCTAAAGTTTCTTTCCTTAAGAAACTTGGGACAAATTTCAGGGGCAAGATTGGAGGAAACCATGGGACTCAATCCTCTCCCTCCCTGCAGTGAAACACCCTTGTCTCACCTTTTCTCAGAAGGGTTTTTTTTTTTTTTTTGGTGTGTATGTATGATTTCATTTATATGAAATATACAGAAAGGAAAATACATAGAGATAGAAGTAGATCAGTGGTTGCCAGAGTGTTACAACTGGGATGTTATGCAAATTTTATGTCAACTGTAAGAAGAATAGGATAAGAAAATGTATAAAGGAGAAAAGCAGTAAGAAATAATATCCCTTAGAGTTGCACCACCCAAAACCAAATACTCTTCACACTTTGTTTCAGTTTATGTTCTACAGTAAATGAGACAGAGAACGAGATGGTTGGATGGCATCACCCACTCAATGGACATGAGTTTGAGCAAGCTCCAGGAGTTGGTGATGGACAGGGAAGCCTGGTGTGCTGCACTCCATGAGGTCGCAAAGAGTTGGACAAGACTGAGCGACTGAACTGAATTGATGTTCTATAGTAATAATTCTTACTGCATT
>NW_011494717.1:3501865-3517651 GCF_000754665.1 Bison bison bison | reverse complement strand
CTTACTGCATTTATAGTTTATATTTGGTTTTCAAACTTAATGTTATTTCCAAAGTATTGCCTATGGTCCATATGTTTCATGATCTTAAATACTGGCTACAGTTTCTTGATACTTATTTTTTAAATTGCTTCTTAATATTGCTAGACTAACTTATACTATGCTGTGCTTAGTTGTTCAGTTGTGTCCAACTCTTTGTGACCCCGTGGACTGTAGCCCGCCAGGCTCCTCTGTCCATGGGGATTCTCCAGGCAAGAATACTGGAGTGGATTGTCATGCCCATCTCCAGGGGATCTTCCCAACCCAGGATTGAACCCAGGTCTCCTGCATTGGAGGTGGGTTCTTTACCATCTGAGCCCCAAGGGAAGCCCAATTTATACTGAAGGGTCTTAATCTCTGCAGCCCAGGAGACTGTCCCAGGTGTGGGTCCTGGAGGATCTACCCTTGTATGTCAGTTCACCCACCCACCCCCCAACCCCTGTCCCCAGGAGGGAGCATGGGTGTGGCTTCTATGCCTCCAGGCTGACCTGCCTACCTGTCAATCTCAGGGAATCTAAACACAACTCTCCCATCATCACCCACCACTAAGCACCAAGCCTACCTGCCTACCTGTCAATCTCAGGGAATCTAAACACACCTCTCCCATCATCACCCACCACTAAGCGCCAAGCCTACTTAACGCCCCACTCTCTTCTCTGTCTCTGTCTCCCTCTCTCTTTGCCACACTGTAGGGTTTATGAGATCTTAGTTCTCTGGGACTGAACCCAGACCCTTGGCAGTGAAAGCACAGAATCTTAACCATGGGACGGGTTGTCACCTTAGAGTCCCCCCGACACATTACCAGTCAGACACACCTCCAGAGCATTTTTCTCATTCACTCAGCGTACATTCGTGATATCTCTGGCATCCATCTTTGTTGAACCTCCCCCTCACCGTGCATGGCCCTTTCCTGCCTGTGTTGACAGAGTCCCATTTGTGAACTAGTGACTTGGGATGGGAGAGAGAGAGAAGCCTCTAGGCTGAACCAATCTGCCTTCTCTCTCTCTCTCCTTTTTATTTCTCTCCAGAATTTGAACTAAGAGGTACAGAAACTATAGGAAAAATTGTCTGAGGCTCTAAAGGTCATTTACAGTTTGGACTAGGATAGGTGTCAGGGCAACCCAGGACTGTGAGCAAGCTGGGATTCTGAGTGAAGAGAAATGAACAGCCTTGTAGAGGAAGCTCCAGGGAAGGAGGCTGGAGCCAAGAGACACAAAGAAGAGAGACGGTGTCATCTCAGAGAGCAAGACACAGAGAGTCTGACAGGCACCAGCTGGAAACTTTCCCAACTCCATGAAGCCTGGCAGTACTTTCAGCCTCTCTCTCGGCTCACTGTTTATCCTCCCATTCTGCTTAAGTTCATTTGAGTAGTTTTTGTTTGTTTGTTTGTTTCTTATAATCAAATAATCCTCAACTGAGCCAAAAGCTTAATATGAGTATTTACCTTTTACAAGTTCATGATCAGACTCAGCCAAACTGGGCGACTCCCCAAGGCAGGTCCCACGCCCTGCTCCTCTGAGCCTCCTTGGACAAGCAGCAGACCTGGGCATCCCCTGAGGCATCTGCCGGCAGCTTCAATATTAACCAAGAAGACGTTCATTCCTTCAAATCTCTTTACTGCCAATCAGTCATAGAATATTGACCATGGCCCAGCATGGCCATATGGTCCCCTCCCAGATTCTCTTTGTCCTCATTTCAACCTTTCCTGTCCCCAGAGACATCCCTAGGGTGGCAGATATCAGGGAAAGGGGCCAGGCATCATTTACCTTGCAGGAAACTTACAAATGCCCTGAAAATTGCTTATTGTTCATTTTTCATTACTCATCTATCCACCTGCTCACCCATTCATCCATTCATCCACTCATCCATCCACGCATCCACCTCTTCATCCATCCATGCTGTATATATAGAACCACTGAATGTTCTCTGGAGCACCTGCTCAGAGAACAGCTCCAAAGGCTGAGAAGTCACACAGTAGCCTTGAACCACCAGAGTCTTCTGGGGAACAGAACTCACACTTCTTGACTTTTTCCTCAGTCCCCTACCATACTAGATTTTCCAAACAAAAATTCAAAAAACTCAATCTATTGGCCCCATGCATGAACACGTGTCATTACCTTTCTGATCCAGGAACTGGTTTCTGTACCCACAACACTCTGAACCAACCAGAGGCATCAGCAGTCAAAAGTGTATCATGCTGATCCACTGCTCGTTTGCAGGGTGGGCCATGTAGCTTCCTGACCTGCAGCTTCCTCCCAGGGAAACAAGTTCTTGAAGCTCATTCTATCTGATTCTATAGGGAGTCACAAGACCAACTTCTATTTGCTGCAGGAGGGCAAGGGGAGAGGAGAGATGGCAGCCCTCTTGTGATAGAAAAGGTCCCACAGTAAGGGCTCATAGCACACATGGGGGAGATAACGCTATTAATGGTGGGGATAGCAATGGGGCGGAGGTGGTGGCAGGGATAGTAGATACACAGATGCTGGTGGAAAGTAAGCATTCAGTAATCACCTGTGTGCAGAGCTCCTGACTCAAATGAATAAGGGTAGCAACAGACAGACCAGGCAGATCAGCTTTTGAGGTTGCTGGTCATTGCTGGCACTGCTTAATTCCCAGGCACTACCTGATCATATCAGGTATCTAGGATTTCTGAAAAGCCATGGACAATATAACACATTTAAATCCTCTAAGTCAATCAGGTCATCTTAGGAAAGTCCATATTCCCATATGGTTCATGGACCTAGATCATCTCTGCAGTCAATTAGAGAAGACAGTCCTCTCAGGAAAGGCCCATCTGCAGATGATGATGCTCAGAACCTGTTGTTGTTCAGTCACCCAGTTGTGTCTGCCTCTTTGTGACCACGGACTGCAGCACACCAGGCCTCCCTGTCCCTCATCACCTCTCAGAGTTTGCCCAAGTTCATGTCCATTGAATCAGTGATGCCATCCAACTATCTCATCCTCTGTCATCCCCTTCTCCTCTTGCCCTCAATCTTTCCCAGCATCAGGGTCTTTTCCAATGAGTTGGCTCTTCACATCAAGTGGCCAAAGTATTGGCGTCTCAACTTCAGCATTGATCCTTTCAATGAGTATTCAGGGTTGATTTCCTTTAGGATTGACTGGTTTGACCTCCTTGCAGTCCAAGGGCCTCTCAAGAGTCTTTTCCAACACTACAGTTTGAAAGTATCAATTCTTCAGCACTCTGCCTTCTCTATGATCCAAATCTCACATCTGTACATGACTACTGGAAAGACTATAACCTTGACATATGGACATTTGTTGGCTAAGTGATGTCTTTACTTTTTAATACACTTCATAGGTTTGTCATAGCTTTCCTTCCAAGAAGCAATCTTCTAATTTCATGGCTGCAGTCACCATCCACAGTGATTTTAGAGCCCAAGAAGAAGAAATCAGTCACTGTATCCACTCAGAACCTGGCCCAGCTCTTAATCTAGGGCCTTCTCTTCTGACAGTTCCAAATGTTCCCTTCCCTCCTATGAGGTCCCTGTCCATTCAGTAAATCCTTGCATCAAAGAACTACAACATTTAGGAACAGGCTGATGACAGAGAAGATCAGAATTTAGATGAAATTTACTTTAGTCCAGGAACCAAATTGCTCTGGGTAAGCCAGCCTCCCTCTGTGGGCCCCTGCTCACTTCTTCCCACCCAGTTCCCCCCAAGCAGGGGCTGGCCTCTTCCTAATACAGAAAATACAGCTTTTCTTTAAAGTGTTGGATTTTCCCCTCAGAGCAAACCTCGTATTCAGATTCTCACCCTGTTCTCAGGGTACAGGGGCTGGTAGTGGGGCAGGACACACCGTGCCCAGTCCATTGACAGCCCTGGTCAACAGCTGTCAAATATTTGGACTGAAGCATATTTTGGGTATTTTCACAGAAACATGGGCAGCCTGCTCCCAGGAAGGAAAAAGAATTCATGACCAAAAGGAAAGAGTCCTTGGCATTGTAGGTAATTGTTACCATGTGAGTCCATTCAGCATTACATGTCCTCTCAGGCCCACCACCCTTCACTCAGCCCCTCCAGGTTCTGCTCACTGAACCATTAGCATAAACTCTTCCTCTGCCTTTACTTCCTAGGGATGACCCACAACTGGGAAGGAGCCAGCCCAGGTGCCACCATGTCTCACAGATACCTCAGGGCAAGCTGCGGGTCCAGGCTGTGACAAGCAATAGATCTTTCCAGACCAACAACTCTGTACCCAGGCCTGTCCTAGGTGCTGCAGACCACAAGCAAAGAGAATACCATCACCACCACCATCATCACCATCAGGATCATTACCATCATCACATCACCACCATCATCACCACCATCGCCAGTCTCACTACCTACCACCAGCATCACCACCACAATCTCCTTCACCACCACCCTCCTCACCATTAGCATCATAACCATGATCATCATGACCTTCATCACCTCCATAAAATTTACATAGGGATGGGCTTCCCTGGTTGCTCATTGGTAAAGAATCCACCTGCCAATGCAGGAGACACAGGTTCAGTCCCTGACCTCCATGCACCAAAACTACTGAGCCTGTGCTCTAAAACCCGGGAGCCGCAACTACTGAGCCTGCATGCTGCAGCTACTGCAGCTCACACAACCTCGAGCCTGTGCTCCACAACAAAAGCAGCCATTGCAATGGGAAGCCTGTGCACCACAACTAGAGAGAAGGCCCCGCTCCACGCAACTAGAGGAAAGCCTGTGCAGCGATGGAGACCCAGCACAGCCAAAAAGAAAGAAAATTGTTTTCAAAAGAGAATTTTAAAATGTATCAAATAGGTACTTCTAAAAAATTTACATGTTGATCACTACGTGCCAGGCAGAATTAAATAAATATTATTTCATGCAAGTTTAGGACAACTCTACAGGACAGACATTATCAATACCCCTATATCACAGACAAGGATGTTGAGACACGGAAACATTAAGCAACTAGCTCAGGGTCACCAGTTTCTAAGGGGTGAGGCTGGAATTCCCTGAGCATCTGGTATTTGTGTCTGTCCTCTTCATCCCTCTGTGAAACTCCTCATGAACGAGATGGACCTCCTGCCTTTGGGATGAATGGACAGTTGAGACCAGCATCCAAGGAGCAAGGTAAGAACAAGGCAGCAGGCGCCTGAAGGATTAAATGAAAGGGAAGTTGCAGAGAGAGGTCTGAAAGGTAGCCGATGGCTGCAGAAGGCCTCTCCACCTTCCAGTCACAACACGAAAAGCGGGTTTCCACTGGGTCAGACACTGTGGAGGTCCTGGGGACAGATTTCTCTCTAAAAGTTGGCCACACCTGGATGCCTTGTTGATCCTGAGCTTGCGGGACTGGGAAAGATTAAATCGCCCTCTCAGAGCCACAGAGCCCAGCGCTACCAGTTCCTATGACCGGCACTAAATTAATGACATGAATGTGCTCTTCCCATCAACCTTTCCTGGACTGAAACATGAAATATCCTTTCCCATTTTTGATCTTGTGACCTCTAGGGTGTCACAGGTACAGATCCACATGTGTTGCCTGCCTGCAGACCTGTATACACGACACACACTCATGCACAAAAAGCACACTCCTGCAACCTTACCTCTTGTGTCTGTGAAATCTAGCTGCTTATCCACTGACAAAGGGGAGCCTAATATTTGAAACGGTGCCTGTGACTCCAGCACATCCACAGTTAGCCTCCTCTGCTTCTGTGCAAGGCAGCCTGTTCTTTTCACTAGAGTAGAAACAGTCTTAGGCAATGATGGATAATGCTTTAGATAAAGCCTTAGGTTTGTGCTGTGGGGAAGGTAGCAGCAGAAAATGTTCAGTTGCCAGGACCAGTGCCAAGGCAACCAGCTGGGGCCAGCCTGGTACCCACTGGGAGGAAAGAGGGGGATGAGGTTTACCTCCTAGAAGAAGGAGTCTTTTTTTAATAATTGAAAAGCATTTTTTTTTTTAAGAACAAAAGGGGATTTTTTAATTTTAAATTGAACACTTTGTTTTGTATTTCTTAAAGTAATATTTGGGAAAACAGTGATTAGTGTTTTCTCTTTCATATTCCCCTGAGCATGACCTAGTCTCTAAACCGGCAAAGGTATATATTGGTTGGATGGAGTGGTGTGGGGGTAGCTAGAAATGTTATGACAGGAATGCATAGAGAAAGAGTTAATATTCAGCTCATATTATTGAAATACGATTTCACAGTAAGACAATAGGCCTGAAAGCTAGGCATTGACCAGAGAGAAAAGATGTTCTAAATCTCTTTAGGTTCTATTCAACATACTGACAATCAATCAGTCAGGCATGCAGTCGGCAATATCTATTGAGCCCTTCTCTGTATGTTCCAGAAGAATAATCTTATCCTCAAGAAACTTAGAGAAAAGAGACAGGCCACAAGTAAACAAGATAAATACTAGGCATTGATAAGTGCTAAGGAAGAGATTCCTGGTGCTAAAAGGGCTTCCCTGGTGGCTCAGAGGTTAAAATGTCTGCCTCCAATGCGGGAAACCAGAGTTCAATCCCTGGGTCGGGAAGATCCCCTGGAGAAGAAAATGGTAACCCACTCCAATATTCTTGCCTGGAGAAGCCTGGTAGGCTACAGTCCACGGGGTCACAAAGAGTCGGACACGACTGAGCAACTTCACCTTCACTTTCAAGAAGGAGATAAAATTAGGTAATGTGATGTGTACGTTTTGCAGGGTTGGGCATAAGGCCTGTCACCCTTAGGGAAGTCAGGAAAGACTGATTGAAGAGATGACATTTAACCTGAGACCTGAGTGATAACATAGTAACCGAGCAAAATCTAGAGAACATGGTAGTCACAGCAAGTGCAAAGGCCCTGACAGGAATGTTTTTAGGAAATTGAAGATAAATACAAAGTATCATTAATGCTGGGGGATTGTAAATGACCAGAATGGAGAAATAGGACATAGGAGAGGTCTACAGAGGCTAGGTCCTCCCATAGGAGGACTTGAAGACTAGTATAAATAATTTAAGGTTTATTCTTATTACACTAGCAAGCCACATTGTTTGAAGCATGGGAGTGACACAGTTTAATTCATACTTAAGAAAGACCACCCTGATTACTATGTTGGGAGTTTGGCAGAGTTTTTCAACCTTACCACTATCAAAATTTGGGGCTAGGTAATTCTTTGTTGTGGAGGGCTGTCTGGTGTCTTATAGAATTGTCAGCAGCATCCTGGCTTCCCTTCACTAGATGCCAGCAGCACCCCCTTGCTCCCAGTAGAGACAACCAAAAGTGTTCCTGCTGCTGCTGCTGCTAAGTCGCTTCAGTCATGTCCGACTCTGTGCGACCCCAGAGATGGCAGCCCACCAGGTTTCCCCGTCCCCGGGATTCTCCAGGCAAGAACACTGGAGTGGGTTGCCATTTACATCACCAAATGTCCCTTAGGGAACGCAGTCACCCCCAGATGAGAACTTCTGTTCTATGGGGACCCAAGTAGAACAAAAGAGTTCCAATTCAGAAACTGTAGCTGCGGTCCAAGAAGAAGAAACAGCAGCTTAGATGCTGATGGTAACCATGGAGATGATAAGAAATGTTTGGGGTCCAAGATCTATTTTGAAGTTAGAGCCAGTGGGATTTTCTGATGGATTAGATGTGGGATGCGAGAGATAGAAGAGCCAAAGATGACTTGAAATTTTTGGTCTGGACACCTAAGACAATGGCAGTTCTGTCACCAAAATTAAAAATCCTTGGAATAAGGGACAGAAACAGGGACAGGCAGCCAAACAGTTCTGGTGTTGATTATTCTAAGATTGAGATTCTTCTTAGACATCCAAATGTAAATATTGAGAAGTAATTTAGACAGATAGCTACGTAGAGATTCAGGCAAAAGATAAGTATAAATTAGACAGTAACCCACGCATCAGTTGAAGAAATTCAGACTATAGGATATTTTTTCTGTAGTATATTCAGACCATGAGACTTGTTGTCCAATTCAGAAGGAGAATAATACGTAGAGGAAAGAAAAGCTAGAAGTTCACCTGTCCCAGTCCTGAGGGGTTAGGAGGATAAGGGGGAAAATGCAGAAGAGGCAGGAGGTGAGATACGACGCTCCTCTGTTGAACTGGGCTTCCCTGGTGGCTCAGACGGCAAAGAATCTGCCTGCAATGCAGGAGACACAGGCTTAATCCCCGGGTTGGGAAGATCCCCTGAAGGAGGAAAAGGCCACCCACTCCAGTATTCTTGCCTGAGAATTCCATGGACAGAGGAGCTTGGTGGACTACAGTCCACGGGGTCAGAAAAGAGTCGGACATAAATGAATTACTAAAGCACACAATGTGTTGAATAATTGGAGGGGAAAACCAGAAGGAAGAGTCTTTTGTCCTATCTCTTGGTTGGGACTCTGGGTTAATTTTACTTTAAATCTTATACCAACATGGCAGCAACCACACCAAAGTAAATTTAATTGTGAAGCATACTAGAACTAAGGGAAGACCAAGCTTGAATTACGTTTCTGAACCATTTTCAATTTCTTTAGGGGAACAGGGGAGCGTGTCTGGGACCTCAACCATCAAAGACAGCAAGGTAAGCAGTGACCAGACCAAGTGCCACTGGCTCAGAAATCAGAGGATCACCAATGCGTGAGGGGTCTGAGAACACAGGATTCCTCCTCCCACATCCCAGTGCCATACGGGGTCAGAGAAAGGAGAAGAGAGCTGGAATCAGTTTGAAATTTTTCAATTGGGCCAAAATTTAGTTTTATTTCTTCTTTTACCAGCCATGTGTGGGAGCTCACGTGGAGCATCAGGTCAGTATTAGGAAAACAAAGAAAGAACAATTGCTTTCATCAGTGTGGTTAGCATGGATAAACTTACCGCTACAGAACGTACTGGTCGACCAGCCAATCCAGGGCTGTTCAGCAAACCATTGCTGAGTGCCAGCTATGCACTGACTCTTTCACGTCTACATTTCTAACTTGCAATAAATTAGAAATCCAAGGACCTGGTTCTTCATTTTGCTCTGACACGTGGTCTAGAACCTGGGTGGTGTTCTTTCCATCTCTGGATTTTCCTTTCTAGGCAATGAAGGGATTAAAGATTAAACCTTCTGTTAGTCTTCCAGTCCCACCAGCCTGGACTTTGAAGAATGAATGTGGTACACAAGTAGGCTTCCCACCTGGCCTCCTTAACTGTAGAGAGTGGGAATGACCACACAACCAGTCACCCTTCTCCTGGTCCCTAACTCTTTGACCTTCAGGAAACCTTGGGTCTCCTTCTCTCCTGGTTGTCGTTCTTAGCCCTGCAGAGTTGGCCCCAGGGCTGAGAGTGGTAAGACTTAAGAACATTCCCCTTGGCGGTCAGGAAAACCCATCAGAAAGAAAAGACCCTGTTTTCCTTCTTGGATTCCCTTAGCACTTCCTTGAAGCCGAAGGGAATGACATCACAACAAAACAAAGTTGCCAAGACATACTCTAGAAAAATGTCCTCACATGGTTACATTTTCTGCAAATTACAGCATTTGGAGTATAAATCAGAGTAATTGTTTAAATCAGAGTGACTGTTGAAACAGATTTCCAGTGATCAAATCAAAAACGCAATCATTCTTGCGGTTCCTCCGGTGCTTGGAGCCCCACATACTTCTGAAACTGTCGGTTGTCAGTTACATGGAGTGTTTACATTAACATGCTGCCCTAACAGAGAAAATATATATTTTAAGAAGAAAATGTGAATCCAGGGTTACAAGAATGTTTCTGAAACAGCTAAGTCATCTTGTTTCAAGTAAAACCAGATGTTTGCATCAAGAGAAAGCCAATCATTTCTTTTAATTATGCTCAATGGTCAGGCCACCAAGAATACCCACATGTGTACACATGAGCCGGTGGAAATCAAAGGCTCTGTGACAGAGAAAGCAATCAACAACTCCCAGACCACCAAATGGTATTGCCAGCACCGGCTCTGGGCACTCTCTGAGTTCCTTCCCTGAGAAAACCAGGGTCCCAAGCAAGGTCAGGCTCAGGAATAGATTCTCTGGTAGAGACTGAGGTTCCATACATACACACACACACACACACACACATTAAAAAAAAAAAAAAAATGACTTCAACAGTTATGCTGTCCTCCCTCACCAAGACACCTCACTATCGCCAAAGACTCAGAAACATGAATAAAGACAGAGCTCTTTCTCCTTGTGGTGTTTATCCTGAACGAGATGCAGTGGATTTGCGTGCCAGCCTCCCGGCCCAGGTGGTATAGGAGCCTGAGTGAGCAGAAGGCACATTTGTCAGTTTGGTCTCCACTCTGATGCACTGTCAGGTATGACAGACCCGATGGAAGATTCTCCAAAGGCCAGGCAATGACATCCCTGACCGGTGGGCAGAAGGGAAGACTTTGGAGTTATCACCTTCCCTCTGAGATCCCGGCTCAATCTGAGAAAAGATCCATTCTCCCAATCAGGGGCTTCTCCTGTGGCTCAGAAATAAAGAATCCACCCGCAGTGCAGGAGCCACAGAAGACACAGATTCAGTCCCTGGATTGGGAAGATCCCCTGGAGGAGGAAATGGCAACCCACTCCAGTATCATTGCCTGGAGAATCCTGTGGACAGAGGAGCCTGGTGGGCTACAGTCCATGGGGTCACAAAGAGTCAGACATGACTGAAGCAACTTAGCAGCAGCTGCTCCTGAGCAGACATAACTGATTGCTGGGGGTCTTCACTGGGGGACTCACAGAGATTCATTCTATTAATAGAAAGACTGTTGTTCTTTAGTCGTTGTATCTGACTCTTTTGTAATCCCATGGACTATAACCCACCAGGCTCCTCTGTCTGTGGGATTTCTCAGGCAAGAATACTGGAGTGGGTTGCCATTTCCTTCTCCAAGGGGTCTTCCTGACCCAGGAATCAAATCCACATCTCTTGCTTGGCAAGCAGATTTTTTACCACTGAGCCACCTGGGAAGCCCAAAATCCTAGAGCTAGAATGTTTCCCACAACCAAAAAAGAATAGCCATGCCCTTAAGGCGTCCTTCCAAGCATGTCCACAGTACCTGAGCCTTTCCTCGAGAAGATGGTAAGTCCTAAATATTTGTTCCAAACAGTACTTATGAATCTGAGTACTGCTTCTAATAGCACTGCAAAAGCCTAATGCTCACTTCGCATCAGTTCACCAAACTTCATTGTTTAGGCACCAGCCTCACAATTTTCACTATTTTTAGTCTTCTTTGAATTAATACTCCTACCTTTCTTGTTTTCAATTAAATGGATTCTTTAGTCTTTTCTAAATATTCAAGAAATCACAGATGTGTTAGTTGTATATCTTTTAAATATGTGTTAAACATATGCCATTGAGATGGAAATATTCATCCATATTTGGGCTAAAATCTTCTCACAAGTACCATCAGTACTTGTCAATAGCTTTAGACAATTATTCTGTAGAACCCTGGTGGGTTTTTTTCTGAACCCTTCATCAGATTCCTTTAGATGACATGGCGATACATGAACACAGGGCTGCATCACTCCTTCTGCCTGCCTCCATGAGCTCTGCAACCACCTCTCAGCAAGTTGTCTAGTCATAGGAGGAGTTCAAGACCTGTTTTTTCTCATCCTGTTAGAAATAACCACCATTTCCCACCAAGAGAATTAAGGGAGGGAGATTTTCTCCATGATTCATTATGAGAGGACGTGAACAAGAATGCAAACACGGACTAAATGTTTTCTCAGAGTCCTCTCTGTGCCCCAAAGTTCCACGGACATTTCAGTGTTTTTTTTTTTCCAAAATAGATCCAGCATGGGAAGTTGTAAAGGAAAGCTAATCCTGTATTATTATTCAACTAAGAACTCTGCTTTGAACTCAGCCCAGAAGTCAGACTATGTCTGTGCAACAGGCACTTGATAATCACTTCTTGGCTGCGGTTGACTGGTAATGTCCTCAAAACCAAGCCATCCTGGGGATTCCTGAAGTCAGAAGGGAAGTGAATTGTTTGAAAATAAAACACTCCTGCCTCAGGCCTTCAGACCGCCCATAAGACAGAGGTCTAAAAATCCAAATAACTGTTCTGAAATGTACTTCAACTCCATTTTGTCAAATGTCTGCTTGCGTCTTCCAGCCTCATGGATATAAGTCCCCTGATCTGGCTGCAGGCCACCCTGAACGGTTGTGTAACAGCGGGGTTTACACTGTGACTGCAGAGCTCAGAAGCTTCATCCGAAGTGCCACTGCTGCGATTCCTTCCATTCATTCCTGCAACCTTTTAACAAACAATTATTAAGCACCTGCTGAATGCAGTGATCCAAGATATTCACTTCAGGGGATCTGAAGATGCCTTACTCATGCCAGCAGTTGACGTTTCTCAATCCAGAGACAATGCCAGGAACATTCAGTCCTCTTTTAGTTTCCTAGGCATAAATCTCAGAACAATGCAGCATGCTGTTTAAGTAAGAAATTTTTCAGAAAACCACTTTTCTTGCAAGAGGTTGAGTCAAAGACTAAAGGATTTAGTTAGTGCCTTAACTGGAGATGCAAATAGGTGCTGATACCATTCAAAAAAGAAAAGGTTGAGAAAAGTGACAAGACAAAGTTCATATTCTAAATGTTTGATCCCACTCATAGCAGCTTCAAAAAATACAATTTAGGCCCGACAGGTGTATCCAGATGCCTGCCATACAGCTAAGTACCCCAAAGCAGGTGGACCCCATCACACCTTTGGCTACAAGGAAGTTCTCCTGGGAAGGAAGCCACGCCCCTTGGCCCTGGCAGTTGATGTTTGGTAAAAATACCTGCAGGGAAGGAGGCCAGCTGTGGGCAAAGATGAAGAAGATACATCACCATCTTGGGACATAGGGGCCTCATGGCTGCCACCCCAGAAATTCTGACTTTGAACCTGGCTGTGCCAGGCAGTGACCCACAATGAACTCCAACAGTGAGGAAAGTTATCAATTGACCAGGCTGGTGAAGACTGCTATCCATAGCCTGAAGTCTCCCGTAGCTGAACTTCACACACTGTGAAGGGTCATTCAATATTAACCATGGACAAATGGATCTTTGAGTGAAAAGTCTGTACTGTATATTATCGCATGAGAGTGTTTCAGCAGGCAGGGCATTTGAGCAGCTGGGGTCTTTTTGGAGAACTCACAGTACTTAAGTAGGGGTGCTGTACACTCCACTTGGGAGTGAGGCTCTTCTGGCAGATGGAAAGCCGCATGCCTATCAGCAGTCCCATATTGGAAGTCAGGGCTGCAGCAAGTTGCAGAGTTCACCGCCAGAGGGCAGCAGTGCGCACAGACACAACGGAACCGCCCCATTTGAGAGAGGAGAAAACTGAGGTGGGAAGGGAGCTTAGCGATGCGCCCACAGCTCACAGGGAGAACTGTGATCCAGTCCAACCCCCTGACTCAAACCCTCGCGACTCCTAGCCAGTGCTCCTCCACTGACCCCCAGGGTCTCCAGAAAGGATCATTTTGGATGCTTTATGCATCTTTATTTAGAGTTGATAAAGCTGCCTGGTCAAACCTGCAACATCTCCCCCCAGGGGTCACTGGATCCCCCTAGTGATTCCTGGAATGCTCTATTTTTCCTTGACCCACAGTAAGAAATACATCGCACTTTGCAACCCACACTTAGTATGTTGTTATTGTTTAGTCATTCAGTCATGTCCAACTCTTTTGTGACCCCACCGACTGTAGCCCACTAGGCTCCTCTGTCCATGGGATTTCCCAGGCAAGAATACTAGAGTGGGTTTCCATTTCCTTCTCCAGGGGGTCTTCCCAATCCAGGGATCAAACCGGCATCTCCTGCATTGACAGGCAGATTCTTTACCACTGAGCCACTAGGGAAGCCCTCATTTAGTATACTATAAACCATACACAAAACTGAAACACATTTTCACAAAGTAATATCCTTATTCCTCAGATACACTTGGATATTTTCAACTGTGCTGGATTCTGTGTCTCTTTTTTTTTAATGCGAGGTGGATCTCCATCCACCACATTGACTTCACCACCCACTAACTGGTTGTCAAGCCTGGTTTGAAGGGTGGCCTGGAGAATGATCTCCAAAGAATGGAGGATAAAATCTACTGTGTTGATTCCCCTGTATATTCCAGGTCCTGCAGGCTTTGAAGGGGCTGACAATGCTGGGCTTTTCAAATCAAGGAGGAAGTTGATTGCCTGGGGAAGTACCAAGGCAACCCTGATTCACCATCCAGCCTTACTTGGTCTGTATCATGCCTTCACCCATCCTCTCAGCAAACATTGAGTCCCCCCAAGAGTTCAGCCCGGCTTTGCCTGCCCTGCCAGAATTTCTGGCTTCAGACATCCCTGTGATCAGCCTTCCCCTGCAGTCTGTGGCTCCTGGAACTGTATGGGGTCCCCATTCTGTAGCTCTGAGTGAAGAAGAAGGTAAGGATGAAGGAGAATAATCCGAGGCCAGAGGGCAGAAGATACTCAGAGCCAAGGGGTCTTACCAGGTAGATACTGCAAGGGGAACTTTTCCTCTGGAGACCAGAATCACCCCCATATCCCCCAACTCTGGCAGCAGCCCTCTCCCCCTGGGGCACAGCTGATAGATCTGCCCAGAAAGTCCTTCCTGACACTCTACCAAGTATTTCAGTTGCTTGACTTCATCCCTTTGCTCCTAGCATGTGATTTTATGAAGAAATTCAAAGGACAAGCCATCCCTCACTGATCAATGCCCCAGTGATCCTAAAGTCCTGCTTGAAACCAAGGGCAGTGTCTCAAATCCGGTTCCCTGATGTCTGGGGAGATTCCAGGTGAGACCTCACAGCTGAATGTAAGGCTGTCACTTCAGTCCTGCTCTTCAACTTTGATGGACACAAGTGGATCACAGTAAAGAAAATCCTTCAAAGGCTCAGGCCAGGGCTGTGTCCCAAGATGCTGGCTGATTTCTCATCACATCACAGATCCAAAACTGAGGCCCCCAAAGACAAAAATGACTGAAAGATGGCACCTGTTCATTGCAAGTGGCATCGGTGTTCATTGGGTGTCCACCAGGCACAAAGCAGTGAACTGAGTTTCAAAAGAAGGAAGAGGATGAGTTTGGTCCAGTCCTGACTTTGCACTCTTCCACAGGTTCATGGAGGAGTGAAGCCAAGCACTGACTTGGGTACCACCCCTTGGGACCACCTGCCGTGACTTGGGACCACCTGCCATGCATGTTCCCACTCTGCTCTCTGCAGAACACCACTCTTCACTTCCCACATAGACTGCATTTCTGGGCTCACCTGTCTGCTTGTCATAGAATGTTGGTACCTTGTGAGTAGGTCAGAGAGAAGCTACGCTGGGGCCAGGAGGTGAGGGAGGTGGATGGCCTCCAGAAGGTGGAAATTCATCTACCTCGAGAGGCTCCAGAATGGAATCCATCCCTGCTGACGCCTGAATTCTAGCCTGGCGTCACACTTTTACAGACCCGTAAGGTAATCAGCATGAACTATGTCAAGCCACCCTGTGGTGGTGATTCGTGACAGCTGCGAAAGGAAGCTAATGTAGATTTCCGTCATTTTCTTTGGGGCCAGGACCCTGTGGGCATCTCTCTGTGTTTCAGAACAAGAGGAGACATAGTCAGGTGACACAAGGGGACCTCTTGAACACCGCGTCCACAAGGGGGATTATGGAGCTTTGTCTTAATGGGAGAGGGGTTAGAAGCTGGCTCCTTGAGGGGAAGAGGCCACCATTAGGGAGTTATAATCTGAGGCTAAAGGATGGAAACAATTCTACGTCACTCAGACAGAGACCCATTCTCACTGGCTTTCTTTCTAGGAAGAGCCGGACAGCAAAAAAAAAAAAAAAAACACTCATG
>NW_011494717.1:3497114-3501765 GCF_000754665.1 Bison bison bison | reverse complement strand
ACACTCATGAACAGAGAAACAAGGACACCTTGGTACTTTGCAGAGAACCCAGTGGACACTCAGTGGACTGGAGCTGGTCAACCATTAGATCAGGGCTGGGGTGTCAGAGACAGCCCCATCTGACCTTTGACCTGAATGATAAATAGGATGCAGGTAGATCAGGGTTCACCCTTTATGTGCAAAGCACTTTTCGTGTGCTGTTTCATTTCATTCTCCCAGCTGACCTATAGAATCTGCATCGTCTCTGTTTTACAGATGAGAAAACGGAGGTTCACAGAGACCAAGTTTCTTGTCTAAGATAACACAGCCGACCACAAAAGAACGAGGACCAGGCAGCCGTGCGGTCCGTCTGGCTCTAAAGCGGCAATCTTTTCTATTCTGCTCATAAGGGCTCCAGTTGCATCCTTCTTGGAATTGACCCAAAAGTTCCAGACAGAAATTTCTTTCCCTCTAGGTGTTGACATTTTGATCTTTCCTCCTTGGTCCCCTGGCAAGGGCACTGCCCGAGGAGGTTTCCACCCTCACAGCTGTTGCTCACGGGAGAAGATGAAGCTGGCCAGCTGCCCCCGCCCCGCCAGCCCCCGGCCTGGCCTCGCTCTGGCATGGTCCTGACCTCCTTCCTGCCCACAGTCCCCTTGGGCTCTGCCCTGGAGACCTGACACCCTCTCTCTCAGTGACCCTGTGCTGTGGGCCAGTGGGTGGGAGAGAGAGGGAGGCCAGATGGGCCGGCGGAGCCTGGAGTGACTGGCTCGTGGTATTCGAGCCTATTTTTATTCACAAAAAAAAAAAAATCTGTTCTGTATTTTATTCAGCTCTGGGGCAAGGAGAGGTCAACTCTCTTCACCTCTGCTGTAAGATGAGAATGGTGCAGGAAATGAAATGACAGGGAAGCCAGCCCAGGGAGAGGGAGAAAGGGCAAATTACAGGGAAATTAAAAACCTGTGTTCAGATCAGAGTAGAGGGTGTTAAAGCTCCCCTTGCAGGGGGCCCTTCTCCCCAAGGCCACAGGGCGTGGAGATGTGAGCCCTGTAGCCATGCTTGACAACCGCCACATGAGGCCCGGTGACAGCATGGTGGCCTGGCACACACGTGGCCTCCTGAGGGAGGGCCTGGCTTTGGCCGCTGCACCATCGTCCATGCTTCCAGCTCCAGTAGGGTCACTGGAAGGAACTTCCCCAAGAAGCAGAGCCCGAGAGCCTGATGTGTTGGCATATGGCCCGTCTTTGCCTTTATCACGGTTACAGAGTCCCCTCAGTGTGCAGGCACAGGATTCCTATGCATCTGAGTCAAAAGGCATGAAATTATTCAGAAACCCAGATAAAGTAGGCTCTGCTCCTTTGCTCCACAGAGGCATAACTTCAGCTCCATTAAGGCCTGCCTCCAAGGCCACATCCTCCCCTCCCCCTGGGGATGGAGCAGACACTGTGCTTTTGGTCCCAGCAGCCAAGAGCTGGAAAATGCCAGGCAGACACTGGTGCCCACCTTTCTCTTGACCTGGTGGACGCAGAGACACGGCTGCAGTTCCATCCAGAAAATCATCATGGAGCACCTGTCACATGCTGGGCAAGCTTCGGCCCCCAGAGGTCTAACAATGCAGGGGGTAGATAGACACTCTCAACTCACCCCACAGAAGGCCAGTGAGTGAAGGGTGAACAGAACTTTCCACCAACTCTGAGAGCACAGAAGAGAGGGACTCAGGTAGCCAATGGACCACAGTGAGCCCACTGGGCAAGGAGGCATGTGGGTGAGGCCTTAAAAGACAAGGGGGGCGGTTATTTTATTGTGGTTTTGTCTGTCTGTTGCTAAAAGAATTGCAGAGGCAGAGCCTGGAGGAAGAGTGGACTAGCCAGACTGTGGATAGGAACGCTGACCAAATCCTAGGGCATGTTTGGGGAGCAGTGGGGAGCACCGTGAGTTAGTCTCCCTGGGCGGCCATCATACATCATCCCAGACTGGGGGCTTCCACTGCAGAAATTCCTCTCTCTAGGCTCCGGAGGTTGGAAGTCAGAAATCAAGGTGTTGGTAAGATTGGTCTCTTCTAAGGCCTCTCCCCCTGGCTTGTGCATGGTTGCCTTCTTTCTGTGTCCTGAACGTGATTCATCTTATTGTCTGCTGTCTCTCTGTGCGTTTTGTGATGTACAAAGTCACTTCAGTCGTGTCCGACTCCGTGCGGTCCTACAGACCGTAGCCCACCAGTCTCCTCTGTCCATGGGATTCTCTAGGCAAGAATTCTGATGAGGGTTGCCATGCCCTCCTCCAGGGGATCTTCCCAACCCAGGGATTGAACCTGCATCTCTCGCATCTCCTGCATTGGCAGGCAGGTTCTTCACTGCCAGTGCCACCTGGGAAGCCACCATGTCATTTTTATATAATTTCCTCTTTAAAGATTATTTAAATACTCGAATACAGTCAGATTCTGAGGGGCTGGGGTTAGGACCTCAGCACATGAATTTTCAGTTCAGTTCAGTTGCTTGGCCGTGTCCAAATCCATGGACTGCAGCACGCCAGGCCTCCCTGTCCATCACCAACTCCCAGAGCTCACTCAAACTCATGTCCATTGAGTCAGTGATGCCATCCAGCCATCTCATCCTCTGTCGTCCCCTTCTCCTCCTGCCTTCAATCCTTTCCAGCATCAGGGTCCCTTCCAGTGAGTCAGTTCTTCACATCAGGTGGCCAAAGTATTAGAGCTTCAGCTTCAGCATCAGTCCTTCCAATGAATGTTTAGGACTGATTTCCTTTAGGATGTACTGGTTGGATCTCCTTTCTGTCCAAAGGATTCTCAAGAGTCTTCTCCAACACCACAGTTCAAAAGCATCCATTCTTCGGTGCTCAGCTTTCTTTATGGCCCAACTCACATCCATACCTGACTACTGGAAAAGCCATAGCTTTGACTAGATGGACCTTTGTCAGCATTTTAGGGAGACATAATTCATCCCATGACAGATGTTAGGTCAAGAAGGTTGGTGATAAGAACCTTAGGCTGAGGTCAGATTTCATCATCTCTTGAGTGTAAAACTAATTCATCTTGCTTTTACGCTATTGGTTAATGTTATCAAAACAAACCCTGTCGTCTGCTGTGCGCTAATGGATGTTACGCAAACAAAAGACAGACGCTAGTGTTCCATGGTCGAGGTTGGGGAAACCAGTTTCCTCCCTGCAGGTCTTCTCAGGGTCCTTGAGTATGTTAATGTGCATTGTGAATTCTCAAGAGGGGAGCATAATCACTGAAACCAATTTTTAATAACTAGGAAACACCACCGAAGGTACTGGGGAGCCAGCGAAGATTTCTGAACAGCAAAGCAACATAAGCAAATCTTAAGTTTAAGGTAATTGCACTGGAGCTGAAAAATCTTGAGGTTGATGGACCATCAGAGATGGTTAGACACCAGCATCTGCCTAAGGGTATGTTCCAGAAGGCCTGGCCTCCATGGGTAGGATAGCCTGTGACTGGGCCAAGCTCACTGGAATCATCGGCCCTTCTTTTGTTCAACAAGTGTGAATTAGGCTCCTCCTGTGTACAGGCACTCTGGTTTGCCAGCCTGTTTGTTCCCCAACTTGGAGATCCCTGCCAGTGTACACCCAGCCCTCATCATCTGTGTCTCTGGGCAGGTTTTCTATTCCATGCAGAGATGGGAGCCTAATAGCACCAGCCATCTGGGGCCTGCAGCCCTGGCCCCCTCTCTTCTCTTCAAATCTATGCCACACATGGAGCTAAGACCTAGGACACATATCAGACTAGGACGCTCCCGGTGCCTCAAGGCTGAGTCAAGGCCCTGGTGCTCTCACCAACTAAGCAATTCACAAGAACTCAAGTGCAAGCCTTCTGAAACAAAGGTCTCCATTGTCCAGCTCATAGGAGGCCCAAGAGGTATAGACACATCCCCGGAGGCAGTCGTTCTCAGGAATTCACAAGGTTCAGTTGAAAGTGCTGAACTGGGAGAAATGGAACCCAGGTCTCAGACTCTAGGCGGAGGAGCCATGGACAGGTCAGCAGCAGAGACGGGGCTGGCCTCACCTGGCAGCCTCAGGGATGCAGGTGGACATCCTTTGAACAGGCTTCCTCGCCTGACCTCTAAGTCAGGGCTTTGTTTGCCTCCACACTAAGGAGCAGGTGGGGGGTGGAGCCCTGGAGGAGAGGAACAAGGACCTGACGGGGACTCTGGCGGAGCAGTGTGCACAGGGGAGGGGCCGTGGGACAGGGACTGAGGGCTCTGGAGTGCTGGGCACCCAACTGGCGGTAAACGGCCAAGTTGCACTGTCAGGCTGTGGTCTCAAAGCCAGACACACCAAGGCTTCAGAGGAGTTTGATGCAGCCCCTTGTGACTGGGGGTTTGGGGATGAATATCTCCTCTGTATAGAAAAAAGTCCAGATTTTTTTTCTTTTAGTTATGTTTTTGCCAATAATATATCTAACACCCCTGTCCACCTCCCCCAGCCCCAGGCTTCACCGTCCCCACCCTGGATGCAGAGGAAAACTTTTACCCACATGACTTGGTAACTAAAAGAAAAAACAGAGCATTTCACAGGGTATTTTTTTTTTCCTGCTGATACTACATGTTCCTGTGTCAAATGGCCCCATCAAAACGTCAGTGGTCTCCAGGGCTAAGAGAAGTCCCCTTGCCTGGCACCCACTTCACCCCCTCCAACACCA
>NW_011494717.1:3452989-3497014 GCF_000754665.1 Bison bison bison | reverse complement strand
GTGCTGTGATGCTCTGGGGGGAATCTGGCCTTAAGGCAGAAGAGAACCCCTCCCCACTTCTCTCATGGGCCTTTCTCGGTCATTCTCAAGCACCATGGATCCAAGGAATAGACTTCCCCCACCCAGTATGCTTCCCTGGCCTGGCCAGCCTGCCTTTGGCATTTGTAAGGGTTCATCCCCAAAGGTCCAGGTGACATAAATTTATGGAACCTTTCCTTCTAATTTTCTCTCTGGTTCTTTGGAGGAAAAAACATGAAGTACCCAACCCTCTACTATGAGCTTTCCCTGCCACAGTGGAGGTAATGACTTTGGGTGTCCCAAGTGGCACAGATGAGGCTTACATCATGCCATCACAGCCTGTGACCAAAAACCTGTAGCATACAAATGAAGTTGACATGACTCAGCTCAGCTGTGGCTCCAGATACTTTCAAAGGTCACTACCCATTTAGATGCTACAAGAGCCCTAGGCCTGACTTTTCATCCTGCCTCCAGGCAAAAAGTCTCCGTCTCTCTGCTCCATAGTTTCTTCTTCTGTAAAATAAACTGTAAGATTCCTTCCAGCTCCCCAAGTCTATAATCCTTTACTTCTACAGTTAAGTATAGTGTTAATCACTAAGTCATGTCCAACTCTTTGTGACCTCATGGACAGTAGCCCACCAGGCTCTTTTGTCCATGGGATTCTCCAGGCAAGAATGCTAGAGTGGGCTGCCATGCCTCTCTCCAGGGGATCTTTCTGACCCAGGGATTAAACCCAGGTCTCCTGCATTGCAGGCAGATTCTTTACCTTCTGAACCACCAGGGAAGCCCACAGTTGAGTATATGTCATGTTTATTTGTGTGGAAAGGGGATTTTTCATTTTAGGACTTGAAAGTTCTCACTTCAGACTAACAGTCATTTTGGATGATGTCACATTAATTCAAGGCTAAGAAAAGAGCTAGATTATTGCTGTAGTGTGTTTTTAAGGGGGAAAAAAAAAAAGATGATTGGGGAAATTTCCTGCCCCCTCTAAATGTGACATACAGACTTTCTCTGTTTTGCATCTACAGTGGGATATTGCCTGTAGGGGGATAGGCCAGCCCCCACCCCCACCCCATGGCTCCCTTCAGAATGCAGATACCCATATTTCTCATGGAGGAGCAAGCAGATGTGAACCAAGAAGTGAGTGAATCTGCTGACAGAGACCCAATCTCATACCGGCTTCTAGCGCTTTGCCTGACTGTGCTTCTGTTTAGGGCAACTGCGCCCTGGGGCTGGAGGAGCTTCTGGTCCCAAGGACTCCTGACTCACAAGGTTCACATAGATGTTTGGGGCCAAATTGTGACAGCGAGTAACCCTTTGGGCATCGCTGCTCCCATTCAGCTTTAAGGCCTGGTAGATGCCAGGGGCAGCTTGAGCCAAGGGTATTGGAAAGAATCAGCTGGTATCAGCCCCTGTGAGCTGACCCACAGTCCTTTTTGGGAAAAGCTGATATGAAATAGAGTGTTGGATTTGTGTGCTTTGTAAATGCAAAACTCTGCTACTGACGACCTCAAATCTCAGATCGTTTCAGGGTTCATTGATGGGAGAAGGCTCCGAGAGAAGAAGGGCCCAGGCCCCGGAGTAGACTTTGGGCCCTTAAGTAGGGCCGTGACATTGCCCCAGACCTTTGGAGTTTCGTACTGAACCCTAATTTCAGGCTATGCAGTCAGGTTGGCCGGGACCCGGCAAGGCAGAAAGCACAGGTATTTCAGAACCTCCAAGGAGGGAGACATTGGCTGGTACAGAGAGCTCTGAGAGCCCCGTGACCCTCGGAGGCCAATGAACTATTTACAGGGCTTTTCTGCTGTGAGGCCAGGAAATCATGTAGGGTCCTCTTTGTTTCTCTCTGCAACTGGCCAACACATGAAGTCGCAGGAACAAACTCCAACTCAAATTGTGAATTTCTAGGTCACGAGAGGACACGGATTAATCAGACTATTTACCAACTGCTGTCAACACAAGCCGGAGGGAGCAGGCCAGTGGATGCCAGTGACATTTTGTGGAGTGCTTGTAGCATGTTTTGTCCATCCTTTCCTTATTAAACATTCAAATCCCCTTCATGTTCTCTAAAACTGGATCCTGTCGTCTGCTCACCCGCTGAGCACCAGTAATCCAACACACATGCCTGGAGCCACACTGGGCTGGAGGTCCCCAGGGCCTGGTTTCACCACATCACACACGACACACAGAGACACACACTCCAGGCATGTATCACCCAGATGCTGCAAAGCATGCGAAGCCAGAAGCCTCCCGTGAGACTCAATCCCTTTGCCTAAACCCCAGAAGACTTAAGTTGCCCTTGCAGAACTGATCCACCCTGGCCCTCAGCACAAACTCCTGGTTCTCACAAGAGCTTTCTGACGTTAGCATGGCAAGGGCCACCCCATTTTTTGTAGGGAGAAACTGAGGCCCAGCTGACCCAGTCACAGGATCCTGTATAGTTGTCAATCAAGGGTAAAGGTAAAAGCAAGGACAGTTTTCTTACTCTACCCACAGAAGGGCTTCTCCTGACCTCAGGGGGTATCATCAACCAGGACCTTGCCTCTGCTCTCTGCCCCAGTTTGGGGGCTGACCCCTGCTCAACACTGACCTTCTCACATGCCACCTGCTCAGAGTCTGGCAGACCCCAAACCTTGGCTATAAAGGTTACATTCCGATGCCAGTACTCTGTTGAAATTGGCTCATCCTGGCTCCTGACAGCCTGTTGTTAAATATTCAGGAATGTTGCTAGTCAGGTGTTTAAAGGTTGGCGTTTTGAAAGTGATGTGAGAGCCAACTCATTGGAAAAAACCCTGATGCCGGGAAAGGTTGAGGGCAAAATGAGAAGGGAGTGGCAGAGGATAAGATGGTTAGATAGCATCACCGACTCAATGAACATAAATCTAAGCAAACTCCAGGAGACAGTGGAGGACAGAGGAGCCTGGCATGGTACGGTGCTCAGGGTTGCAAAGAGTCAGATACAATTTAGCGAGTGAACAACAACAACAATTTTGAAATTGACCACCGTGAGAGTATTTATACCATGGAAACCAGCAAATGCCAAATGCCACACATCAGGGACTTTTTTTTCCCCTAGAGAGATGGCTTATCAGCACGTCACTGCTCGCCAGAAAGAATCACTGATTTCAATAAGACCTCAGGACTTTGTGAGCAAAGGGCATTTCTCTCAGGATTCACCATGCAGACAAAGAAGCTGACTCTAGTAAGGCAGGATTTGGGTAGTGAGATTGGGGAGGGTGGCTATATCAGATCACTTACAGAATCCACAGCAAATCTAGAGAATCAGAATCAGGAAAGAGGCTGAAACTGAGTATGGTCAGGCAGGGTGTGCCAGACCAGGCAGAGAAGGCAGCAGTTGCTTGCATCTCAGTCCTCCTGCCACGGGCATTACGTCTTGACCCCGATCGCTTCCCCCTCTGCAGAGAGAATTCTAACTGCACCTGCTCCTTGACATGCTTTGCTCTGGCTCTGAATGGGTGCATTTGATTACCTAACTTGGAGTCATATCTATAGCTCCCAGTGGTCGGGGTCATGAAGAACAACTCTCGGGCCTTCTCTGCTGCTGCAGGAGGAAGTAGAAAGCTGACAACATTGGTGGATTTCCCAAAGAGATGAAACACTGAAAATGCCCTCTGCAGGAAGGCTGCCCTCAGTCTGTGAGCGACTGAGTCATTGGTCCTATTGTGGCAGTGGAGCCTGAGGGCCTTAAGGAGCCCTACCCTCAAACCTCCTCCACCCTGACGTAAGACCGTCCCTCCTTGCCCACCTAGTTGTGACTTTTTACAACCCAGTCTGCCTTTTAGTGAATAAGATTCCTCTCTGAAATGAAATACCCTTCCCCCATTCCTCCAGGGCTCGGGCGGCATATTAGTCACTCACACTTTAGTGTGGATCAGTTTAACCTGACATTTTCCTCTTATCCTCTTCATTCAGCTCAACTAAAACAGTGGGAATAATTCTTGATCACATACGTTAGTGGAAGAGTTAAGCATGGATAATTCAGAACAGCAGGTAATCCAAGAAATATTTCCATGTGGCTCTGGGATATAGCATATGAGTCATTAATTATAGAAAGGCATTAGAATTGCCTGTGTAGATTGTCACTACACAATGAATGGAGAAAGGGCTGCCATAGTCCATAAGTCCCTTCAGCTAGGGGGTGCTATGTCACTTCAGTCGTGTCCAACTCTTTGCGGCCCTTTGGACTGTAGGCCACCAGGCTTCTCTGTCCATGAGATTTCCCAGGCAAGAATACTGGAGTAGGTTGCCATTTCCTTCTCCAGGGGATCTTCCCGACCCAGGGATCTAACCCACATCTCTTATGTCTCCTGCATTGGCAGGTGGGTTCTTTACTACTAGCACCACCTGGGAAGCCCGGACATTCAGCTTACAGACTATACAATCAGTGGCACCTCTTGGGTTGTACAGTGCACAACCTGTGCAACTGTACGTGGTAGCCCTAGTGGAGACTGTTCAGGGCTCTCTGAACAGCAAGAGAAGAACACTAGGAAGAAACAATACCAAAGACAACATAGAATTAATCTCATCACTAGGAGAAGAGATATGATAACTTGTAATACATAAGATGTAAACGTATATACTTCCTGGTGGGCTTCCCTTGTGGCTCAAATGGTAAAGAATCCACCTGCAATGTGGGAGACCTGTATTCGATCTCTGGGTTGGGAAGATCCCCTGGAGAAAGGCATGGCAACCCACTCCAGTATTCTTGCCTGGAGAATCTCCATGGACCGAGGAGCCTGGTGGGCTACAGTCCATAGTGTCACAAAGAGTCAGACAGGACTGAGCGACTAAGCACAGAAACATACACACAACACATGAACACTTATAATAAGGCATCTTCGTACTTGTCTAGACCCACCCGAATTCATAAAGAATCTCCATAGTGTTTAACTATGCTTATGAAAAACAAAACGCTGGAGATCTTTTCATCATTCAAGGACGCACTGGTAAGAAGAAGGAGGGGCTGCTGGTAGACAGGTGGGACCACACTGAGCAGCTCAGCGGCCTGGTCCTCCGGTCACTGAGTCACAAGGGGCTGAGAGTAGAGAAGCACATGGCCCCCTGAAGGCATGTTCCTTTATAACATGTGAAAGGAGCTCACAGAGTAACAAGTACCCGATGCAGAAGCCTTTGGTCTCTAAGTGATCCCACGTTTGCAGCCTGTTGTTGATTTTACTCAGAATAAAGAAAGCAAATCGCCACTTCTCTCTTGGAGGCTACAAGTGCAGCCCCGCCCTGGTTTTCTAGTTACCCCAGCAGACCCCACGTCCGGAGCAGGAGTCAGAACTCAGCCAGGTCCAGAGCATACATCCAACTTCAGGAGACCTGTGGGACCATCAGCTTCAGAGCTGGGCACGCTGTCCCCTGAGGTCTGGTTCAACTGGAATCAAGCTGGACTTGGGCCACTGAATCCAGAAGACAGGGCCCTGGCTTGTGGTTGGGAGACCTGGGGGCCTAGTCCTGCCGCCACCCAGCTCACAGGGTAGACAGAGAAAGCCCTTCCCTTTCTGGCCCCAGATGGAGGCTCCTCGAGCAGGTCCTCCTCCCCAAGGTGGCTGCTGAAGGGTTGAGGATACTCCAGAGACCTATACCTGATCCATAACCACACGCCCCACACAGGACTGGCCCCAAGCCTAGACATGGAGCTGATGTTGCCTTGGGTCTCCTCCTCCTGCCACCTCCTGAAGTTCCATTCCCTTAGAGTCAGCCCAGGCTCCTGGTAGCCCACCACCCCAAGAAGGACCTCACATGAAAAATAAAACATGAAAAATAAATGCAGATGAAAGAAACTCAGAAAGACATATTTTATAATCCAGCAGGGAGAAAAAGGCCTTTTGAGGCAGGTCACAAAACCTCCATATCCATAAAATAGGAGATCGATAATTTTGATTAGATTTCCACATCAAGGAGAAAAACACTGAATGGCAAAAGAAAAGATAAATGAAAACCAGCTTCCCTGGTAGCTCAATTGGTAAAAAATCCACTTGCAATGCAGGAGACCCCAGTTCAATTCCAGGGTCAGGAAGATCCACTGGAGAAGAGACAAGCTACCCACTCCAGTATTCTTGGGCTTCCCTTGTGGCTCAGCTGGTAAAGAATCCACCTGCAATGTGGAAGACCTGGGTTCAATCCCTGGGTTGGAAAGATTCCCTGGAGAAGGGAAAGGCTACCCACTCCAGTATTCTGGCCTGGAGAATTCCGTGGACTGCATAGTCCATGAGGTCATAAAGAGTCTGATACAAGTGAGAGACTTTCACTTTCACCTCACTCAGGAAAAATATTTGGAACTTGTATCACAGGTAAAATATTAATTTCCTTAAGACTTATAAAGCTCCTTTGGAGTCTGAGAGATCTAATAAATATCAAAGAATCTCTTTCCCTACCAAAATTCCAAACCAACTTGTAATAGACACAGGAATAGGTAAATGAGGATTCCAAAACCAGCTTTATTACTGACAGAGCTTTTTTAAAGTATTTTTTTTAATTAATCTTATTTATTTGTTCCTTGGCCAATACCACACAGCATGTGGGATCATAGCTCCCCAGCCAGGGATTGAACCCACACCCTTTGTATCAGATGTGCAGAGTTTTAACCACTGGTCGCCAGGGAAGTCCCCTGACAGAGATTTTGGAGAACTCGGTTTAGGTATGCAAACCATAGGTCCCTAATGCCAGACCCTGGAGTGAAGCAGATCTCCTCCCAGATCCCAGACAGCTTTGGAAACCCACAGGCCTCACCTGGCCAGAGCAGAGCCTTTGTCACTAAACTGACAGCAGAGCCAAAGGCCACCAGAAGCACCTGTGTTCTGCAGGTAAGCAGATCCCAAAGGGCAGGGAGAGAGAGAGGCAAGTCCATCCCCTTCTTCATCCTGGACTCACCAACCAGGTAATTTACTTCTCTTCTCCACAGTTGAAATGAGTGGTGGGGATGGGGGGTCAGAAAGAGGACAAGACTCACATTTACTGGTGTCCTTGAACTCAGAAATATAAAGCATGGAAAAGGGAAATAAATCCTCCCTCCTCTTTCAGTTCAGTCGCTCAGTCATGTCTGACTCTGCGACCCCATGGACTGCAGTACGCCAGGCTTCCCTGTCCATTACCATCTCCTGGAGCTTGCTCAAACTCATGTCCATCGAATCGGGGATGCCATACAACCATCTCATCCTCTGTTGATGAGTTCCAATAACTGGTGCCACCTGGGAAGCCCCCCTAAGTCAGTAGAAAAATAGCATAATACAATAGAAAAACGGGAAAAGATCTGTACAGACAGTGGAAGGAAAAGAAAACTCAGACACATAGACAAACATATATGAAAGATGCAAAACTTCACTCATGATATAAAAATCCAAATTAAAACCACCATGAAATATCACTCTGTACGCATCAAATTGTCAAACATTTTGTCACCACATCATGTTGGTACACGTGTGGGCAAGTGGTGCTCTCAGACATTGCTGGGGAGATGGCGTAGCTTTCATGGAGGGCAGTCAGGCAGTAGGAGTCAAGTTTGCAAAGCAGTTACCTTTGACCCAGCACATTCACTTTTAGGTCTTTATCCCACGGATTTGAGATCCATGCTATTCAGGGCAGTACTGCTCTTGTAAATGCAAAAGATTAGAACCAAGCCAAATGTGTATCAGGCAACCAGTGAGATAAATTGAAGTATATCAATGCAATGTAATGATACAGAGCTATAAATATTTTTAGGCAGTTCTATACATCCTGGTATAAAATGATCTCCAAGGAAGTAAAATGAAATAAAGATGCAGATTTTTTTTGTACAAAATGCTACTATGTTCTTAAAAAAAAAAGAATATATGTGCTTAGATATGCATAGACTCCTAGAAGTTCACATAAGAAACTGGTTCCTTTAGAGAAAGAAATTGGAAGGCAGGGGATAAGGTGAATAAGATTCCCACTTTTTTTTTATCATTGTATGATGAAAAGGACCCATAGGATGAATAAGGCTGGCTATCTATGTTTTCCCACTTAATGTGAATTTTCCCTAATGGGTGCCTTTCACCCAGTGGGGACCTGGTGTCATGCTTTGGTGGGTTTGGGAAGAGGCTGCTTTTGGAACTAAGACTCTTGGGGAGAGTGGACAGGCCTGGTGGGCTATCAGCATAGTAGGTTTTGAGTAGCCAGATCCCAAAACACACATGCAGGAGAGGTAAGAGCAAAAGAAGGATCAGAGATGAGGAAAAGCTTACCAACTAAGCAAATTTGGAAAACTCAGCAGTGGCCACAGGACTGGAAAAGGTCAGTTTCCATTCCAATCCCAAAGAAAGGCAATGCCAAAGAATGCTCAAACTACTGCACAAGTGCACTGATCTCACACGCTAGTAAAGTGATGCTCAAAATTCTCCAAGCCAGGCTTCAGCAATATGTGAACCGTGAACTTCCTGATGTTCAAGCTGGTTTTAGAAAAGGCAGAGGAACCAGAGGCCAAATTACCAACATCTGCTGGATCATGGAAAAAGCAAGAGAGTTCCAGAAAAACATCTATTTCTGCTTTACTGACTATGCCAAAGCCTTTGACTGTGTGGATCACAATAAACTGTGGAAAATTCTTCAAGAGATGGGAATACCAGACCACCTGATCTGCCTCTTGAGAAATCTGTATGCAGGTCAGGAAGCAACAGTTAGAACTGGACATGGAACAACAGACTGGTTCCAAATAGGAAAAGGAGTACGTCAAGGCTGTATATTGTCACCCTGTTTATTTAACTTATATGCAGAGTACATCATGAGAAATGCTGGACTGGAAGAAACACAAGCTGGAATCAAGATATCCGGGAGAAATATCAATAACCTCAGATATGCAGATGACACCACCCTTATGGCAGAAAGTGAAGAGGAACTCAAAAGCCTCTTGATGAAAGTGAAAGTGGAGAGTGAAAAAGTTGGCTTAAAGCTCAACATTCAGAAAACGAAGATCATGGCATCCGGTCCAATCACTTCATGGGAAATAGATGGGGAAACAGTGGAAACAGTGTCAGACTTTATTTTCCTGGGCTCCCAAATCACTGCAGATGGTGACTGCAGCCATGAAATTAAAAGATGCTTACTCCTTGGAAGGAAAGTTATGACCAACCTAGATAGCATATTCAAAAGCAGAGACATTACTTTGCCAACAAAGGTTTGTCTAGTCAAGGCTATGGTTTTTTCTGTGGTCATATATGGATGTGAGAGTTGGACTGTGAAGAAGGCTGAGCGCTGAAGAATTGATGGTTTTGAACTGTGGTGTTGGAGAAGATTCTTGAGAGTCCCTTGGACTGCAAGGAGATCCAACCAGTCCATTCTGAAGGAGATTAGCCCTGGGATTCCTTTGGAAGGAATGATGCTAGAGCTGAAACTCCAGTACTTTGGCCACCTCATGCAAAGAGTTGACTCATTGGAAAAGACTCTGATGCTGGGAGGGATTGGGGGCAAGAGAGAGGATGAGATGGCTGGATGGCATCACTGACTCAATGGACGTGAGTCTGGGTGAACTCCGGGAGTTGGTGATGGACAGGGAGGCCTGGCGTGCTGCGATTCATGGGGTCACAAAGAGTCGGACACGACTGAGCGACTGATCTGATCTGATCTCTGAAGAGGCTAGATCTGCTAAATTCTAATGCTAGAGGCAGACATGTCCAAGGACAGGAAAATCCATGTCTTGCTCTTCACAGCTCATGCTTCAGAGCTACAAATGAAGACAAAAGGCTTTTAAGCCACACCCTCCTATCTGTTCACTCCCCAGCTACTGTGGCAGGTGAGGAAATAGCCCTTCCATCCCACTAGAATCTGGAGAAAAGCATCCTGTGAAGAAACCACAGCAAAGAGAAGTTGTTCACTAAGGGCCATTTATCAGTGGGAAGCCTCAGTCACAGAGCTCCACTCCTGGAGCTGACAATGGCCCCCAGAGAGCAGGCATCACAGTGCAGGTCAGGACCAGGAATATCCATTGCTGGATCCACTGGATCCACTGATCCAGTGGATCAGTGCAGCTGCTAAAGAAGCCACACAGCATGCACTGCCCACAATGCCAGATTGTATAGCTATGCAGTAGGGGTGCATCTGTGAGGGTATAAAGGTATGTGTGATGGTTGATTTTATGCATCAACCTGATTGGGCGATGGGGTGCCTGATGTTTGGCCAAACATCATTCTGGCTGTGTCTGTGGCGGGTGTTTTTGGATGATATTAACAAGTGAATCAGCAAACTGAGTGAAGCAGATTGCCCTCCCTAACATAGGCGGGCCTCATCCAATCAGTTGAAGGCCTGACCACACCAGAAAGGCTGACTTTTTTTAAGTAAAAGGACACTCCTCCTGCCCCTCTGTTTGAACTGGAACATTGGTCTCTTCCAGCCTTCAGACTAGGACTGAACCATTGGTGCACACACATGTGTCTGTCCTGGGCAGTCACCCCTTCAGACTCTCCAGGCTTTCATCATTTCCACCACATTCAGGGGTGCAGCAACAGGAGAAGAAGAGGGAACGTGACAGACTGCTACCATGCACTCCAAAAATGCCTTCACTGACTTCAAACCTCACCTCGCTTACTAGAGACCTTTACACCCGTGAATGCTATGTTCTGTTGCTGTTGCTCAGTCATTCAGTCATGTCTGACTCTTTGCAACCCCATGGACTGAAGCATGCCAAGTTTGCCGTGTCCTTCACCATCTCCTGGAGTTTGTTCAAGCTCATATCCATTGAGTCAATGATGTCATCCAACCATCTCATCCTCTGTTGCCCCCTTCTCCTCTTGTCTTCAATCTTTCCCAGCATCAGGGTCTTTTCCAATGAATCAGCATTTTGCATCAGGTTCTAATGCTATGTTCCAATCTGTCCAATTAACTTTTCCAGAAGACCATATGTTACAAACCCTTGGGTCTACAGGGACATAGATGGTAACAAAAAATGTCTGAAATGTAAGTGGTGGGGACTGTGACAAGATGGAGAGTGGGTACCTCATCAAGCACAAATTCAAATTTTGATTAAACAACATGCTGTCAAAATAGAACACATTTTTGTGAACTTCGGAAGGCTGTAAGCTTCCCATGGCTTGTTACAATGAAAACTAGAAGTTTCCATTAAAAATAATGACAAACAATAGCACTGCACTTAACAACCAAAAACTTCTCTAAGATAGAGAGTGAAATAAAAATCCTTATAACAATCCCATGAGGGAGATGCTACTATTTATTCTACAGGTGAGAAAATTGAAGCATAGAAAGATTAAGTAGCTTATCCAAGATCACACAGCTAGTAGTATTAGAGTCAGAACTTGAACTTCAGTAGTCTGTCTGCAAAGCCATTGAAATTGGGTTTCTTGTGAATTCTAAAGGTGTAAGAGAACTGAGCTCCATTACACAGGGGCATGATTATTTACATCCCTGGCTGAATCCCTATAAAGTGCCATGGAATCCTGAGCATATATCCAGGGAGTTCCAACCCTATAGAGAACCAATCCCTGTCAAGAAGTTCCCTCTTATATCAATGGGGTTTGCTTGGTGGGTTAGCTGGATAATTGACTCTTTTCTTTACTTCCTTCAGTGTAGATGGACTCAGTGGCCAGTAAAGGCCAATGTCTTTCTGATTTGAAAGTCAAGGCTTTGACAAGGTGGGACACTCACGATGTGGAGGGCATTCTCCACACAGCTTTGTGACTGTATGGAGTCACAAAGTCCCAAACCATGAGGGTCTTCAACTGTGAGCAGATCTGGCTGGACATGAGAATCTCATAGGTTCATCTGGGCCCATGAGACAAAATTAAATGTAGGATTTTAGGGCTTGTCTTAGATAGCACAGGTGGCTTTAACAAAATATTAATACATAACTAAATACTTAATTAAAATATTAATGACTTAAACAAATGAAGGCTAGGAAGTTCAAGATCAAAATGCCAACAGATTTGGTGTCTAGGGAGGGCCCTCCTTCTGACTTGTATATGGCCATCTTCTTGCTATGCCCTCTCATAGCAGAGTGGGCTCTGGTCTCTTTCTCTTCTTATAAGGGCACTAATCCATTATGGGGATTCCACCCACATGACCTTCATCCCCGATGAAGGCTTCAAATTATCAGTGTGGGAGGGACACACACATTCAGTACACAGCAGGGTTGATGGCTGAGTACAGCTATGGAAAACACACCTTGACAGAGTGTGCCATGCTTATTGCACACCCCCATGGCAGCCCTGCCTGCCTTTCCTTTCTGTCTGACCACCTGCTTGCTGGCTAATGGCATGTTCTATAATTCTGAGGAACCGCAGTCCTCTCTTCCAAATCTCCATTCCCAGACCATTGCATAACCTGAACCTTCACACCCATTCTTCAGGGAGACCAAGGACTTTACACACAAGCCAAAGGTAACTAGAAACCCCTTTACACTTGTGGTTACAAGATTCACCCCCAAGGACCTGCATGTTTGAATTCTATTATTGTCTCCATTTGCTAAAAGTCAAATAAAGAAATTGCACCTGAAAAACCCTGAATCTTCTTTGGTACTTGGAGTTCCAGGGTGTAAAACTGGAGGTTAATTGTGCAGCTCTCTCCTGCACAGAAGAGAGAGCTGAGGAGCTAGAGAAGTAGCTTTCCAAAGCACACAGCTGGCCCTGGATATCTTCCCAGCTCTGCCGGAGAAGGAAGGGTGGGTCACTCCCCAAGGGCCAGGCAGCCAGTGCCTCCCCAGGCAAGGTGTTCAGCCAGAGGAATTCCATTGCCCAGGCTCCCTGGCAGCCCTGAGGCCAGGCATGCGGGTCGGTCAGGAGGCTGCTGCTGCAGCTTGGAACCACTGCCCACCACCAATTGGTGGTAGCACTTTAGGTCTCTCCAAGGGGCATGGCTTAGGGCTCTCATAGCCATACAGACAGCCAAAAGTGCTGTTTAAGTGACTAGTGATGTAAGTATTACTCAAAAAGCCTTTTCAACCCAATGGCATTATACAATGATTGCTTATTATTATTATTTATGGGTCCCTTGCTGCTGTTCTGAGCCTCTTGTGCTTTTGCCTAGAGAAACTTGGGCTTCCCTGGTGGCTCAGATGGTAAAGAATCTGCCTGCCATTCAGGAGACCCAGGTTCCATCCCTGGGTCAGGAAGATCTGGGGAAGGAAATGACAACCCACTCCAGTATTCTTGCCTGGGAAATCCCGGGGACAGAGGAATCTGGTGGGCTAGATTACATGAGTCGTACACTGAGTGACTAGCAGTAGAGGGGTTGAATGGGCCCAGCTAGATGGTTCTCAGCCAGGTCTCTTATGCTATTGTGGGCAGGCAGTGGCTGGGGCAGAAGATGTCTTTGAGGCTTCTTCTACTAAGGGAAGAAACTGGGACTCCAACTGAACACCCCCAGAACAACCTGTCCATGTGACCTGGGCTCCCCTTACTTCAGTCTTTATTAAGGTTCTGCTCTGTGATGAGAGATAAAGTGAACAAGGAGGTTTAGATCATGGTATCCACCTGGGAGATGGCACCATTTAAAAGAAAAAAAATCAAGAAGACCTAAAGAACCCCAGGAGGCAGCGTGTGCAAAGAGGGTGAGATGAGTCAATTTCAGCCTGGAGGAGGCGTGAACCCACCAAGGGAATATGCTGGGAATGCGTCATAAACTTACACCACTGGCACTGTCTTCAGTGATGCCATTTTTTTTTTCATCGCTGTGAGCAAGTATGTTTATTTTGCTTGTGTCCCTTTTTTTCTGTGTTGCTGTCAAACTGGAGTGAGTAGGGCAGGTGATGAAAGGAGTTTGGCCCCCCATGTAGGATTGGAGAGGAAAGATCCTGGATGCACTAATTCTTGCCCACCTGTAAGCATTTGTTCTTCTCTTGTGGGGTTGAGGTCACTGACCTGAAGGAGGCAGGACAGTGCAAAGCTGGTATGTGGTATGCAGGGACTAGAGCTAATCTACAAGTCCTTGTCTAAGGTATCTGGGGGCTGAAACAGCCAAAAGGATGTTCCAGTCAAATTCCAGGACAGCACAGAGTGCCGCTCATCTTGGCAAACAAAGCTCATACGGTGAGCTCCATGTGTACGGGCTGGCCTGAGAGTGAGAAGCAGCCAAAGGGCAGATGTGGGTTGAACTATAATCAAACAAGGGCTCCATCAAGAGCAAGGGAAGCAGGGGAAGGAATGCTTCGTTTTACTATTGAACTTAAGCCATGTGGTATTTGGGTGAGTCAGACTGTCTGCCAAACAACCTAATCTCTGCTTAACAGTGATGATGGTCAAGATGCTATAGCTCCCACGTGGCAGGCACAGGGCTAAGCACCTCCTGTGCATATTTTCTTTAATCTTCTTAACAACCTGGTAAGGGGTCATTATCACCAGTTTATGGATAAGAACTCTGAGGCTCAGAGCGGAGAAGTATTTGTTTTTGATCAACAGTCAAACTCTGACCTTCGGCAGTTGGACTTGGCACCAACAGGAGCTTTCTCTGGGGCCTCCATGAATTGCCCACAATGCACCTGTGATGATGGGTTTTATCCCCCTTTTCTTCCCAGTGAGAAAATGGAAAATAAGTGACCTGCCTAAGGTCCAACAAGCAGAATAGGGATCTGTCCAACAAGCGGGTAGGTGGCAGAATAAGGATCTGAACACATTCTCACTCCCCAACCCAAGCTCTTTCCACTACTCCCAATTTGCAGGGTGTCCTCCTCTGCAGACTCGAATGGCTTGGTACAAAGTTAAGGAGGAAAAGAACACAAAAGAGAGCTCCTCATAGTCCCAGCCAGGGGAAGAAAGCAGATTGTTAACGGAGGTGAAGGGTAGGGCAGGGAGCAATGCTAACCAGATGCCATCTCCCATTTTTCACTTAAAAAGAAGAAAATCACCTTGTCATTTTTTAAAATTACCTCTCCTGAAGGGGGAAAGGAGCAGGTACTCCAAAGGGCTAGACACCTGCTTTCCTCACCGTCTGCTTCCAATCTGTGATCTGGCCTGGCACATGTCTCCTGTGCCTGGGACGTTTTAAGGGGCCTTCCTAGCTGGGTCCAAAGAAAACATTCGTTTTGATTACAGAAAAGAGGCGCATCTGCTAGCCTGGATTTGTGGGAGAACCCATAATCCCTGCAGTTTACCTCCTATTAGCCTTCTTCTCCAGGAAAGAAATGTCCTGCTCTTTAAAGTCAGGGCCATAAAATTGTGACAGCTCGCTTGCAAGCAGAGCTGGCTCTGGAACATGAAACAGCCCTTCAGATAAAATATACAACTCAGGTGTGGGAGTGAGAGGGCTGGGGTTTTAAAACTGAATCAGCTGTTAGTTACGTTTTGTTTTATGGCTCTATCTGGGCAGTTCCCTACTGTAGAGCATCACCAGTTCCAACATTTTGGACATATTTCCCATTAGCCCTTTATTTGAAATTTTATGCTTCCCCTCATAAAAACCTTCAGCAGATTAATGTGCTCGGGATGTTTATTTATAAGTCCAGCTGGTCTCCCTTCGAGTTGCTTTTATTGCTGAGTTGCCTGAGTATGCCCTTTGTGTAGCAGCAGCAGGATGGGACTGCAACCCAACAACCAGCGTGATCTCCGAGACGAGGCGACACGTGGCAGGGGGTGGGGGCAGGGGTGGCGGAGGACACCGGGTGGGCCTTTGAGGTTTGCCATGTGGTGAGGTCCTCGGGAGCCTTCTTTGGCCTGTCTGCTGTCACGTATGTTGGGAATGGGCTGTGTGTGGCAGGAGGTACAGATGGAAACTGAGACAGCCACCCTCATCTCCCAGAGGGATCTGTCCTGTGAATCCTCCCCTCCAGCACACTGGGACAGGCTTGACTTTGTTCAAGTAGGAGCTGTTCACCCTTGAGCTGAATACGGGCCAAGATTGCCAAGTGTTACTCTAATTTTGGATGAACAATCATCACTTCTTTTACAAGATACATGATAATCAAACGTCTTGTAAATTTCTAAATTTGTACCATTCTTTCCTCCCTCCTGCTTCATTATTTTTGCACTAAACATGAGCAGCATCATTATTTTTTAAAAGGTCAGGCATCATCAGGCTTGTTGTTTTTTGGGTTTTTTAGTATGTGTGTACTTTTACTAAGGACCACCACATTGTATGGTCTTGCTACATACTTGGCTTCTTAGCTCTTACAAGTAATAGGAACACTTGGAGCAACATCAGGAATGAGAATTCCTCCAGCTTCTACTATCTTTCTCCAGATTGGAGGCAACACTGCCCTTTGACCTTTAGAAAGTTCTGTCTGCTACTGGCATCAGATCTGCCTCCCTGCACATCTATCTTGCAAGTCCTACACCTGCCCTCCAGGGTACACAGCCTATTTCCTCTCCTTCTTCCTTTAGAGAGATTTAAAGACCATGCCTAGTCCCTCTGAATCATCTTTTTCCCATGCAATATGTCCTGTGACTTCCCATGCACTGAGTGAGAATCCAAATGACTGCTGGCCACATTAAGTCTTTTCCATCTTCCTTGGACTAATGGGTTCCTCTGTCAGCGAGACTACTAAGCCCTTGTCACACATGCCAGCCATTATGCAGTTATGCACTCTTGGCAAGGACTATCTCTGAACTCATGCTTCTGGGCTCCAGAGAGAAATATTTTTTTATCAGTCAGATGTCTTTTGATTATCCAGGCATTATAAGAGGCAGCAGACATTGAAACCAAAGAAAGAAGGAAAAAAACTTTATACCAAATGGCAAGAGACTGATGTTTGTCTTTCCCTCGCTCCCAAAAATGTTTGGTGATGTCCAATAGCAGAAGAAAAGGCAATCCAAGTATCAAAAAGTAAAAATCATTCATGCGGTCTCTGGAGAGACAAATGCTCCATACCCCACTCCCAAGCTCTCTATGATCCCCTCACCTCCATGCTGTGTAATCAGTGCTCAAAGGCTCTCTCAGTGTCAGGAAGCTTTCACCAGCTCCTAAAACCCCAGAGGCCAAAGGAAGCAGGGTTAAAAGCAACTGTGGTCATGACCCCACGTCATTTAAGGGAAAAGATGAACAGTTGTTGGCATAAATAATCTCTTTAAAATACTGATGATTTTAACAAAGATGTAGCCCTGGGACCTAAAATTTTCCATTACACCCATGGCAAGACAGAAGGCTTTGGGATGTTGGGAAGAGCTGAGATCCATCCATAGGCATCTGGAGCCTGGATCAAACCACACTTTGGGCACTGGGTGGGCAAGTCAGTGTGACCTTCCTGATCAGGTGTCCCAAGAAGGTACACGTGACCTCATTTCCATCGACCCCACCCACCTAATTAATCTCCTGGATTTAAGTCTCTTTTCCCCTTAAACTAGCCCGGATTTAGTTCCTTAGGAAAGAGAAGACCTTCTATAAGAGAAGTCTGGAAGCAAATCTGAGCTATTTCCCATGCTGGCCTCACCCTGTCAGGCACTCCTGACCAAAGAGACTCCATAATATTGGAGGGTGAATACTCTGACTTAGGACCACCAGGGAAGACTTCCTAAAGAAGAGGCCTGGGGAAGGAGGGAGGTGGGAGAGGCAGCACTTGAGATTTGGGAGGGGGGCACCCTGCTTGCCGTGTATTTGCAGAGGGATGGATGGACATGTTCACTGTATAAAATTGTCTGACTCAGAAGAAAATTTGGGTACATGTGAGCATCTGTGCTTCCATAGCTAGGTGAATCTCCACAGTGCAGAACTGTTTGCTGAAGAAATTCTTCTGACCTCTGAAAAGTGCTGGAGTCTGTTTTTATCTCTCCTGCCCTGCATCAGGGCTCACATCTTCCTTCCCAGCAGAGCACAGAATGACACCCTCAGAACCTTTAGCTCTGACTTCAGGGGAAGTAAATCATGGTGGGTACCTTTGTCCAGCTGAGGCAAACCCCAGGACTGGGCTCTTTCCTCATAAGCAAAAGAACCACAATCCCGGCTCTTGGGCTCCAGAAACTGCAGCTTTGGTGCTCTGGGGCCCTAAAGTGGCCTTTGCTGAAGTCAGATGTATCAGTCAGCTCCCAGGGAAGAACTGCTCAGAGGACTCTCAACTGCTGGCCTTGCAAAGACAAAGCTTCCTGCCAGAATTGCTTCTGACTAGAGCTATAGAGCCAAGTGTGGATTTCATAGACAACTTGAATGTAAGGAACTTTGGCTGTTCTCTACTGCTGAGCAGGACATGCCTTCACAGACTAACAGATTTTTCTGTTGCCTCTGAGCAGGCCAAAAGCCCAGTCAAACCTCCCAGATAAATAAGAGTGTTTCCCAAAGTTGGAATTTACAGAATAAGAGATGTCTTCCAGGAAATGTCTCAATGTTCCCATCCTCTCCCAAGCCTCAAAGCCTGCCTCATTCATTTGAAATGTCACATACACACAAACACACATACATGCACACAAGCATATCCAGCCCAGTATGTCTTAAGAGCATTGCTACTTCCCCAACTTACTTTGGGGGAATTCATTCACTTGCTGAGTAAGGCTATTTCGTGTGCTCTACTTATGATAAAGATGTTAACTGAAACAGAGCCAGCTACCCTCCTACAAAAGATTCTGAAATCAATACAGTGTCTGTGAGTAACACTGTGTATATTCGAAGGGATGTGTGAACATGGGGGCCACTGGACAATTGCCATGAAATCCTAAGGGAAGTAGGCTCCAAACAGATATTAGGATTGCATACATCTTGAACATACAGATGTGAGAGTCAGACTATAAAGAAGGCTGAGCACCGAAGAATTGATGCTTTCAAATTGTGGTGTTGGAAAAGACTCTTGAGAGTCCCTTGGACTGCAAGGAGATCCAACCAGTCAATCCTAACGGAAATCAACCCTGAATATTTATCAGAAGGACTGATGCTGAAGCTGAAGCTCTAACATTTTGGCCACCTGATGCCAAAAGCTGACTCACTGGAAAAGACCTTGATGCTGGGAAAGATTGAGGGCAAGTGGGAGAAGAGGGCAACAGAGGATGAGATGGTTGGATGGCATCACTGACTCAATGGACATGAGTTTGAGCAAACTACGGGAGATGGTGAAGGACAGGGAAACCTGGCGTGCTGCAGTCCATGGAGTCGCAGAGTTAGACGTGACTTAGTGAATGAACAACAACAATAATGTCCTCTATAACACACCCGGGCCAAATTCTCGGCTTCCACATTTCCAGCAGGGTGTGGGCAGCAGGCTGGTGGCACAAGGCCAGGAGGGAGTGAAGTGAGGAATGTGTCTCCCTGGGATCTGACAAGAGTGACGGCAGCCCCAGCAAGTGGCTTGCTAATGCTCTGGGGGTTGAGGATCCTGCCCAGCTTACTGTCTCTCTCCTCCGTCTCTGGACGTAGGGTCCCAAGTGTCGTCTACGGCCGCCCCTTCATCCTGATACACGCTCCCCCATCACAGGTCCCCAGGTCTGTCCTCACGGCCTCTTCCGTAGCCGGCCATTCCTGCTCTGACTTTGTGTAATCAACTTTTAAAAAATAGATTATTTCACAGTTACCAATTGCAGAGGTGCTGTATTTGCTTTTGTCAAAAAAAAAAAAGGAAAAAGCACCCATAGTATAATTCCCTTAATTTGTACAGACCATTAGATGTATCATTCCATCCCATCTCAGTGGAATTGTTTGAGATTACCTCTAAACTCCATATAACTAATGGAATATGGGAAGAAGTATTAGTCTCATATGATAGTGTCTGTTAGTCTCATACGATAGCCTTCCTCAGCGATCAATGCAAAGAAATAGAGGAAAACAACAGAATGGGAAAGACTAGAGATCTCTTCAAGAAAATTAGAGATACCAAGGGAACATTTCATGCAAAGATGGGCTCGATCAAGGACAGAAACGGTATGGACCTAACAGAAGCAGAAGATATTAAGAGGTGGCAAGAATACACAGAAGAACCGTACAAGAAAGATCTTCATGACCCAGATAAACACGATGGTGTGATCACTCCCCTAGAGCCAGACATCATGGAATGTGAAGTCAAGTGGGCCTTAGGAAGCATCACTACAAACAAAGCTAGTGGAGGTGATGGAATTCCAGTTGAGCTATTTCAAATCCTAAAAGATGATGCTGTGAAAGTACTGCACTCAACATGCCAGCAAATTTGGAAAACTCAGCAGTGGCCACAGGTCAGTTTTCATTCCAATCCCAAAGAAAGGCAATGCCAAAGAATGCTCAAACTACCACACAATTGCACTCATCTCACATGCTAGTAAAGTAATGCTCAAAATTCTCCAAAATAGGCTTCAGCAATACATGAACTGTGAACTTCCAGATGTTCAAGCTGGTTTTAGAAAAGGCAGAGGAACCAGAGGCCAAATTGCCAACATCTGCTGGATCATGGAAAAAGCAAGAGAGTTCCAGAAAAACATGTATTTCGGCTTTCTTGACTATGCCAAAGCCTTTGACTGTGTGGATCACAATAAACTGTGGAAAATTCTGAAAGAGATGGGAATACCAGACCACCTGACCTGCCTCTTGAGAAACCTGTATGCAGGTCAGGAAGCAACAGTTAGAACTGGACATGGAACAACAGACTGGTTCCAAATAGGAAAAGGAGTACGTCAAGGCTGTATATTGTCACCCTGTTTATTTAACTTATATGCAGAGTACATCATGAGAAACGCTGGGATGGAAGAAGCACAAGCTGGAATCAAGATTGCTGGGAGAAATATCAATAACCTCAGATATGCAGATGACACCACCCTTATGGCATAAAGTGAAGAGGAACTAAAGAGCCTCTTGATGAAAGTGAAGAGGAGAGTGAAAAAGTTGGCTTAAAGCTCAACATTCAGAGAACGAAGATCATGGCATCTGGTCCCATCACTTCATGGCAAATAGATGGGGAAAACAGTGGAAACAGTGTCAGACTTTATTTTTCTGGGCTCCAAAATCACTGCAGATGGTGACTGCAGCCATGAAATTAAAAGACGCTTACTCCTTGGAAGGAAAGTTATGACCAACCTAAACAGCATATTAAAAAGCAAAGGGGATGACAGAGGATGAGATGGCTGGATGGTATCACTGACTCAATGGACATGAGTCTGAGTGAACTCCAGGAGTTGGTGAGGGACAGGGAAGCCTGGAGTGCTGCAATTCATGGGGTCACAAAGAGTCAGACACGACTGAGCAACTGAACTGGAACAGGATAGTGTGTGCATGCATGAATGCTCAGTCACATCCAACTCTGTGATCCCATGGACTGCAGCCACCCAAGCTCCTTCTGTTCATGGAATTCTCCAGACAAGAATACTAGAGTGGGTTGCCAAGTTCTACTCCAGGGGATCTTCCCAACCCATGGATTGAACCCAAACCCCCTGCACTGGCAGGCAGTTTCTTTAGCACTGAGCCACCGCCGAATAGTGGGGAGAAGTAAATGAGACCGTGAAAGATAACAGCCTTGTAAATGATCTGGTGCTGGGCATGCTGAAGTTAACAGAATTATTCCTACCAGGTCCCTGCTATCTGGACCATCATGAGCCTCTTTCCTACCACAAGCGTGTCCTGCCTGGAATTCAAATCCTGCCCACTGGAGCTTGCCCAGAGCAATTACTCTTGGGTCCTGTGAATCCTTGGGAAAGTCACTGCACCTTACTGGAGCTGATTCTCCTGGGTTCAACGGAGGGACCCCAGAGTCATGAAAAGACAACGACTCTGAGTTCCCTCCCAGCCTGATGTTCTACAGTCACTGGTCCTGCTTCACACATGGATTCCTTGGGGAGGACAAGAGCACCTGCAGGCATTGCTGATCAGATATGTCATAGATGTGCGACCTGATCAGATGGGGCCTAGTGTGTTCGTACAAGTGAAAACAGTCACCTCTTTTGCATGTTCTGGGCTGCAAGAGGTGAAGGGAACTCCATGAATTCTCTAGTTCATGTTTCACTTTTCGATTAGGAGAAAAACCGCAGAAAAATAAACCGTGTCAATCAGCCCCGCTGTGTAAACATGTGATTGATGATACCTCTTGAGACAGTTTGCATTTCTTTACGGAGTGGCCAGTGACAAAGACTCCCCATACCAACCTGCTCTTTTACGGTTATTTGGAAAAAGAACAAGGGAAGCATTTGTTTTACCTCTGGGAGCTTCTACAACCAGCCCCACGCTACTCAGACAGACCCTCCTCCCGGCATCAAGCCTGTGGCTGTTCTACTGAGCAGCGCTCACTCCCAGTTGCCAGCAGCCTGTGATGGGTTGGGGTGAGGCCTTGTGAGCACTGCTCCGCAGGCGCCCACCCTCAGAAGAAGGACTGGGACCTCTTCCTTAGGGCCCTACTTGCTCACAAGGCACCTTTGTGCAAATCAGAAAAAGCCAGCCCCCATCTTTCAGATGTAATTCTGGCTTGGCAGGCAGACAGAGCCTTTCCAAATTAGAAAAAGGTGCCCCTACCTTCAGATCACTGGTCTGCAAACTTTTTCTATCAAGGGCCAGGTAGTAAATATTTTAGGCTTTGCAGGCCAGAAGGTCTCTGTCACAACTCCTTAACTCTGCCATTGTCACATGAAAGCAGCCAGAGATAACACATCAACAAATGGCTGGAGAGCTGTGTTCCAAAATGATTTTATTTCTAAAAATAGGCAGTGAACCTGATTCGACTCATGGACTATTGTTTCCTAGCCACTGCTCCAGGTGAATGCAGCCCAGCACCAGGGCTTGGTAAATGGGACACAGGCTAAAACCCATCCACTGTTCTTCCCTTTGACTAGATGCTCTTGTACAAAAACTACAAAATCCTTCGTAGTGGCCCTTCTCTGAATCCCCAGGGTCTGGGAACCTTAGGAGACAAACTTCTTAGACCTCGAATGGACCACCCCAGTGAGTCTTAGCCTCCTTTATCTCCAACTCTCTCCCACTCCCATGGCCTCCAGATCTTAGGGTCAGGCCAATTAGAAAGCAAGTCCCCTACAGCCCCAAAGCCTCTTCCTCATCCCACTGAGCAGCCCCAAACCAGTGAACAGCACTGAGCATGGCTTTTAAAAACAGACTTCTATTTACCCGAAGAGATAAAGACAAGGTCTATGAAGACAGGAAATCTAGCAGAGCCAAATCAAAGGGATTCTTGGATGAACAAAGCTGCCTGCCTCCTGAGACCTCTTCTTTGGCAAAACACCAATTAACCAATCAATAACTGGTTGGAGTGGAAGATTAAGACAGATGGCAGAAACAAGTTATTTCTGGATGTTTTCCAGGTTTTTTTCCAACCAGTCTTCCAATTACAATTAGAATATAGCTGTGGTTTCACGCAAACCCTGAACAGTCCACAACCTTGCAATGCAAGCAAAGTCTACAGAAAATCCATTTCTTACAGCACCAAAGAGCAGCCAGGGCAGTGGTTCCCAGGAGCACTGGTCTGACTTTAAGTGAAATACTTCGTTATATTACTCACCCTTCATTTGACCTTCATAAATATCAAAACCTTACCACCCTGCATCCTGACATTTAATTCTTTCCTGTCACCTAATGAGGCCACATTTGGTTAGAAGGTCACTTGTCATTCACAACACTGAGAGAGACATATCATTTTAATGAAGCCCCTAATTCAGAGGGTAATGAAATTGCAGACAAGTTACAACATGCTGGCCGAGAGACAGTGGAGGCCTCGGACTTAGCCAGGCCTTTGTGGGATCACCCCAGAAGAATGAAAAACAACCGAGCAAAGCTGGCCTTCCTGCGTAAGCTGCAGAGCCTGGCCGCTGTCGCTCTAAATTCAATTATCCAGAAGAAAGTGTGGATGCATGTTAATATATTTTACAAGGTCCTATAATTTATCATCCTTTGTTTTTCTTTATGAATAACAGATTTTTCCCTTAGCTAAAAAGACATCGGGGGTTGGGTAGATGGGAGAGGGACCGAGAGGCACTTGCTTTTTCTTCACTGAATGGAAGGTCATACAAAGTCTTCTCCCAAAGACAGGCTGGCAGAGAATTGCTAGGAAGTCCATGGCAGAAATCCGGGTTGCAGCTGCAGCCACATTTCAAGGCGGGAGAGGGAAACGAGGCACATGGAATGCTCTAAGTGCAATGGTGGTTTGATAGGGATGCCAAGCCCTGCTCAAACCTGCGGAAAATGAGGATGGAGCCTTTCTGAGCAACAAGAGAAACTGTCCAGACACCACCCAGATTTCAGCCTAGGCTGACAAGCCTGCATACAAGGCTGAGGACGGATGACAAGCATACAGGGTGGTTGGGGAGGGCAATGCCCTCTCCGATTGCTTGTTCCTGACGCACCACTGGATTCATCTCAGAACTCGGTCATCTTCTCAGAACTCACGTCTCTGGCAGGAGCCAATCTTTGCCCAAAGACCACTGACAGCAATGCTTTCTGCCAAGCCCCCCACCCCTCACTAACACACATACAGGGACGAGCTTCCATGCTGGCTCCCAAGGCCAATATCACCCTTTGGTTTGGCCAGGAGAAAGGGCACCGTGTTGTCACCGATGCGAGTCTGGTCAAAAGTACCTGCCTTTGGTGTGAGAGCATAAAGAGGGGCTGGTAGCTCTGTTCTCAGATGGAGACATGAGAACAGAGGAGAGCAAGCACTGGAGAGTGGAACGGATGCTCCCACTGGAGCTGATGGTGGCCTTCCTGGGAAGGAGAAGAGGCTGCAACGGGAAGGGCAGGGGGACATCAGACAGACCACGTGCCAGCCAGGTGAGCTTCTCCTTCAGGGATAGGGGCAGACTCTCTTTTCCAAAGATTAATGCAACAATCTTTGCCACCCACAGGCTTTTCTGCAAGTTGATCTTGGCACTCTCCCACTCCCTTGAGTCCAGGAGGGCTCTTGATGGCTTTGACAAGTCGACCGTGGTGGAGATGGCACCAGGCCAGTTTGGCTTCCTGCCTTTGGCTCACTGGCTCTCAGGACACTCTCTCTGGGATCTCAGCTACCCTGCTGTGAGAAGCCCAAGCCACATGGAGAGGCCAAGTGTAGGAACTCCATTAGGGTTGACACCTCCACTGAGCTCCCAGCTGATGGCAGCACCATCGGCCATCTGATGCCAGCCTTAGAAATGACTAAGCCGTGTTAGACATCCCACCTAGCTGAGGCCTCAAACAACGTTAGCCCCAAGCACCAGCTGAGTGCAATCACATGTGGGACTATAGCAGGAAACCAGCCAGCTGAGTCTGGTCAACCCACAGAACTTTTGAGAGATAATAATAAACTCATCTTTTAAACCACTGAGTTTCAGAGTGGTTTTGTTGCATATCAATAGTTAACCAACATTTAGGTACTGTATGAGCCCTGACCAATCAGAATGGATGCTGATGGGCAGTAGTGATGGAACAGGGTCTTAGAGACCTCCTGCTGTGCCAGATGTTTACCTTCTAACTCCCAGAATGTGAGGTCCAGTGATGACTGGGGGAGGGGCGGGGCAGCAGAAGGGCACTCAGGGAGACAGGGAGACAGGAGCAACAAGTGTTTCAGTATTTAACAGTTACGGACAAATTCACGAGCATCAGCTGGCATCATCACTGGCATCCTTCATCCTGGAATTCAGACCCTCATCCTTTCTGGGCTGCATCAGATATGGGAAGGCAACCCATGCTACTCCTGGGAGTAAAGAGCCTCCTGAGAACTCAACTCTTTCACCTTTTTAGAACTGTTTTCTATCCACAATCACATTTGACCTATACAATGGGCCCAAGAGGCAGATGTCATTGGCCCCCACTTGACAGGTGAGAAAATTTAAGGTCCAGAGAAACTGAGAAGGGACAGAGGCAATCACTGGAAGTGTACTGGTCAGGATATTTTATTTCTGGTTCTGATGCCACCTCAGTCTGGGACCTTAAGCCATTGGCCTGCCTTCTTGGAGCCTCCTCACCTCTAAAGTGAAGGAAGTAGAAAGATGATTTCCGAGGGCACGCCTGGCATTACCATTCTCTGACTCTGTGACTTGCCTGAGGTCACCAGGAAGGGAACAGCAGCATCAGGGGTCATGGTCTCAAGGGCCCTGACTCCTTGTTCAGTGCTCATGTGACTGCATCTACAGCTGCCTTCTTAAGACACCTCAGTGCCATCATGCAAGGCGGCAGCCCACCCCTCTCCCCAGGCCCTGGACGGGAGGACGTTTCTAGGTCTAGAGCCAGAGAAGTGTTTCTCTGCGTGTGCCTTGGGTCCTGGGCCTTCTGTTCTGATATCCAAGGACAAAATCTCTGGAGGAGGTATGGGGCTGAGCTGGGAGAGAAGCGTGGGGAGAAAGATGAGGTAGGGGGTTCATACTAAGTTTCAGCCAGGTCTGCCCAGACCAGCTCTGAGTAAATCCTGCAGCCACCACACAGGAAGCGGCTAATCGGGGGCAGACACTGTCTCATTCGGAGGTCCAGGGCCCCTGTCTTGACACGGACCTAAGGCAGCATTGGCAGGTGATGGATCTCTCCTGAGATTGTGTGGTTTCCAGGAAAGCATTCCAGAACCTGAAACCAGCTTCAAAGGAATGCGTCTCTGCTCACTCCCGCCCTGGCGGGGAACCAGCCTGGGGCACCTTATTCTTATTAGGGCTGGAGATGTCTTGGACACTAAGCTTGAAAAATGTACCAAGGATTCTGACACAGATGGGGAATGGTGTGGCTGTGCAGAAAACCCCATTGTTGGCAGCACTAGGCTTTCTTTGAAAGATCTTTGCGGCAAGTAATTTAACTCCTTTCTAGCTCACATTTTTCCAACTTTGAAATGGAAATGAGAAATTTATTTGTCTCGAAACCTTCTTGTGTCTGGGAGGCTGGATGGGACAGAGGGGGAGCTGAAGCTTCCATTACCTGCTGGAAGGGCCAAGGTACCAAATAACGCAATCAAAGGTGAGAATCTCCAGGTAAGAACAAAGAAGAGAGTCCAAAGTGGGACTGAGGTGAGAATTAGATTGGAGAATCTGGAAAGATCAGGTTGGAATGAGCAAATGGTAGTGAACAAAAATGTGGACAGATTCCAAGGAGGACACCAATACCCCCTGCTCCTCCATGCCCTGCGAGTGTGTGTGGAGATGGAAGGAGGGGCCACTGGGTCATTAAAGCAACTGGGAAAGAGACAGGTTTTGCTTTAGTATCTATTTACTCTCATCTGAACGTGGATGTGAGGCTCCCAGGGGGTGCCCCACTTTGTGGTGACCAATCTTATGTATCAACATGACCATAGCACCCAGATACTAGGCACTCAGTACTGCTGTGATGGTTCTTTTAGACACAATTAACATTTAAATCAGTAGATTCTGAGTAAAGCCAACTGCTCTCTCCATCATGGGCCTCACTCCAACATTCTTAAGAGAAAAAAAAAGGTTGACATTTCCCCAAGAAAGGAATTGTGCTTCCAGACTGCTTACAGGTCAAGATTGCAACATCCACTCTTCCCTGGGTCTCAAGACTGTTGGCCAAGTCTGCAGATTTTGGTCTTGCCAACCTGCATAATCACAGGAGCCAATTCCTTAAGATAAACCTGCCTCTAAGTATCTATAGCTAAATCTAACTCTAAGTTCTATATCTATCTATATATCAGAAGAGGGAGAATGGGAAGAAGTGATTGGGATGAAATCAGATTGGTGGTGAAGTGGTTTGAAAGCGGGTGATGAGAGCCCTCTGGCAGGCTTGTTTATCAGCACCTGGACCTCAACACACCTGGAAAATGCAGTCATTCCACCAAGGCCCACTCCTTGCCTTCCTCTCCTCTCTACACATTTTCCCCTGGTTGATCTCATCTGTCATCTCCCATCTTTTCAACCATGTCCTCTTCTTCAGTGATTCCCAGATCTTTATCATTTATCACTGCCCTGATCTCTCTGCTGAGCTCTAAACTGTATCCCCAACTCCTACTGGACAATCCATCTCAGAGTACCATTGATACCTCACACTCAACAAATATAATCTGAACTTACCATTCCCCCCTCGCCACCCCTAAAGAAACCCTGATACTCCTCTTGGTGAATGGCATTACCATCTATTCAGTTTCCCAAGCCACTAATTGGAGAGTCAAGGATAACTCCTTTCTGCACTCCCCCCACTCACCCACCCAATAATCATGAACTCCTGCTGGTGTCACCTGTGAGGATATTCCCAGTGATAAACTTACTCTCCTAATTCAGCACTCATCTCTGGTCTAACTACGTTAACAGTCCCCAGTCAGTTTCATTAGTCCCATCTAAAATCTACCAGAAGGATGCCCCAACTTGCCCCCTTCATAATTAGATTCTAAAAAGCAGCATTTTTCCACTTCTCAGGGTTGATGATAATATGCTGGTGCGAACATATCTGACTCAAGGGTAGCTACTTCCAAGGCATTTTCAGCCAGGCTCCAAGCAACTTATAGATACATCATTCTTATATTCTCAGGTCTGCTTGGAGCCTTTGGTCAATCTTCCCACACCAATCTAGACAGCCTAGCCAGCATCTTCTTCCATTCAACTATATCAGAGGGCCCTCCTGGTCACAACAAGAGAGGCAGAAACAGGTTCCCTAGGTGACCTGGTTGGGCTTCAAGGCAAAACTGTAGTGTAATGTGCCCCTCCGGATAAGCCGTCTTGGACCATCAGCACCTTGGAGAGCTCTGACCTCTGTTGGGGAGTGAACTGGACCAGAGTCCTGGACTCTTCTGGGAGTGGTAGCAGGGAAGGACAGGGTTGATGCTGTACATCTCATCAACCAGATACCCAGCCTAACGATTTCAGGAATCTGAAAAATACGAATGGCCCTGAGGTCCCAGACTTGGGTTTCAGGGGCTCAGATGGTCCATGGGAGGCAGATGGTCATGATCCTGAGTCCTGGCCAAGCCAGTTTGATGCTGAAAACTAGTGCTCCCCCAAGGTTCTGTGCTCAGACTGCACAGAATTCCACAGCTTTCATCGTTTCATTTCAGGTTAATTGCCAGTGAAAAGTTAAGTCACCTTTGGGAGTTACCTCATCTTTCTGAACTACTTGTCATTTGCTCTTTGTTAGTGGAGCCCACCTCTTCTGTTCTCACTGTGAACTTTCCAGCATCCTCTGCCCCAGCATCAGAGGATGAACCGGGAAGCAAGGACTTCAGGGACGTGAAGGCTTCAACTGACCTCTGGCTCAATGCAGCAGGCCTTATGCATTTGGGGGAGGAGATATTGCCTCTGGTCGCATGTTTAGGAAACTCCGAGATCAATACACTAGGTTCTTCTCCAGGGCTGCTCTTTGCTCCCATTTGACCAGAAGCCTCTAAGCCAAAACTAGATGGAGGGATGGAGCTCCATGTGAAGACAGCTATGTCTGGGCAGTCACAGAAACTGCCTTTGCTCTTCAGAGTTAACACAATTGCTCCTCTACTCGCCTTTGCTCCCTCAGCTCTAACCCTGTGCTCTCTGTGTGATGACCCTCCTGAGCTCCTACTGCTGAGTCATCACAGCATCTGAGTTGCTGACAAAGTGTTTCCCATTCTCCAGGGTTCCATCCAGTTTTCACAACAACTCAGAGATACAGAGGGGCTTTTTTGGTTATCCCTGCTTACCAACAAGTCTTGACACACAGGACTCTTGACTCCAGCTACATGCCTTTTATAATTTCTTAAAAACATCCAACAGACCAGGATCTCACCATAGTGCTGAGAAACACTGCAGCATGGGCTTGTAACACCACTCGTGAAAAGGCAAATTGAAAGAAAACTACCTTTTGAAGATTATGCTCATCTGCCCAAGGTCTGTCCAAGTCCATCTGTTACTCAGTCTCTTCTTCAACCTGAGCACAAGCTAAGCACTGTATCCAGAGCACAAGCAAAAATCCAGTTCACTGGAAGCTTGTCAACAGCTTTCTCTGAGATTCTTAAGATTTCCTGGGGACATTTCCACCTCCTTACCTCTGGAGTTCAACCAAGGCTTCAAGAGGAAAAGCACTTCTTTTTAACAAAGACTCACAGGCAAACATTGTTGATCCCTGTCTATTCTGTCAAGCTTACCTTTAAATTTTCATATACAAAGTCTTTATAAAGAAGATTTGAATCCAGTAGAGAGAGAGACCTTCAGCTTTGCCTTCATCTCCAAATGCCTGACAGACGTGGCCATAAAGGGAAAATGTTCCCAATTAGCCTAGGAAATTATGTTGGAGGGGCTTATTCATCCACAGCTGTGATCAAACAGCAGCTGAAATGATGCACACGTTGGTCTCAATGGATAACATTCTCCTTCAAGTTGGCTTGTGGTACGTCACTCTGTGTTGCATCTTTAGCTATATCCTCATCCATACAGGACCAGCTACAACTCAAGGCTCCATGGGTTGGACCAATAAGTCCAAATTCCTCACACTCTCTTCCTCCTTGGGTCCCTGCATCTGAGTCAAATGTAACACCATTCAGAATGAGCAAAGGTGGTTTATAGGTACAGATGCCTTTTTCTCTAACAAAGAAAACAATTATTTGTTTTTATTTGATTACTTTTGAGGTCCAATTAGAATTTTGCATCTCATAACGGATGTGCTCTTACAAGTATGAAGGTAAATCATTTTCTCTGTATTTGACTCAAATCCTATTTGTAATTTGTTCTTTAAAAATCTCAGCTCTGAGCCTTTTTATGAAGAGAGGCTAAAGCTGAAGAATTAACCATCACTTTTATTAGTTAAGAATGAAATGGTAAGACCTAGGCTATCCTTGTTCCAAGGAGCAGAAAACAGCCCTGCCTCAAAGTCCCCCACAAGACTGGGTTTTTTTCTTCACCTGCTTTTTCCTGGGGCAAAACAAGCCAGGCAGCCTAGTCCATCTGAGGATCTCAAACCCCCTCCCCTCACTTTATTTCCTCTCCTCTCTTCTCCATGATCTTGTCCTGGGATTCCAGCCTCTCTGAGCCCCCCTGCTTTCTATCCCTGAGAAATGTCTGCTCTAAAGGAAGAAGCAATGCAGGCCACTCACCCCAGTGTGACCATTAGACCCTTGTCTCCCGCTTCTGGGGTACCAGCATCCCTAAGCTCAATTCTAGGGCAGAAGCAGCTCTATCTCTGGGGAAAGTGTTTCAAGACTTCTTGGATGGGCAAGTGGAGCAAGAATGCCAAGGACAGAGGGGTCTGATGGGGACCAGTAGCCTATTCTCCCTATGCTGCTGCTAAGTCACTTCAGTCATGTCTGACTCTGTGCGACCCCATAGACGGCAGGCAGCCCACGAGGCTCCCCCGTCCCTGGGATTCTCCAGGCAAGAACACTGGAGTGGGTTGCCATTTCCTTCTCCAACGCATGAAAGTGAAAAGTGAAAGTGAAGTCGCTCAGTCGTGTCCGACTCTTAGCGACCCCATGGACTACAGCCCACCAGGCCCTCTGTCCATGGGATTTTCCAGGCAAAAGTACTGGAGTGGGGTGCATTGCCTTCTCCAATTCTCCCTATAGGTTAGGACAAATCTCAGAAAGGGCTGCCTTAAGACAAAGCGGTCACCCCTAAAATGCTCTGTGGATTTGGATACTAAGTACCTGGCCAGGAAGAACCTGAGGTCAGGGAAGGTTGGAGAAGAAACTGTAACAGCTGTGAAGAAGCATCCAAGGCACTCCAGGGCAAGGCTTTTTCTTGCCCTCTAGGGTGAAGAGGGGGAGATTGGGGTTCCCTCTGTGACACTCACACTCTTAGCTTACTGGGGCGACACCATCTGCAGCATGTGGGAGGCGCAGTGTGAGATCCGCCCCGCCAGGAAGAGCAGGAGTTGGGAAAGGAAGCCGACGGCTCTTGATACTCAACCCGAACACTTAGAAAATGACCCATCATTTTTGCCTTAAACTTTTCCATACGCTCAACATTATTAGAATTTCTTCTTAACTACACAAATCAGCCTTAGGATCCGGGGCAGCTGGATGACAAGATGTTCGGTTCCCCACCCTTTCCCTTGAGTTCTTATAATGGAAGTGCTTAGTTAACACAAATTACCAGCTTTGCTCTTTACTCTCCTGACAGATGAACAAACATAGCATCATCATTTCTATGCAGGCCGGCTGGCCAAATCCATTCCAATTATCTATCACCCGAACAGAATTCTCCTGGTGAGACAGGAAGACGTGGAGGGAGGTTTCCGGGTCGTACTATTCATTCCAGTAAGCGACCTGTTTCATGCTCCTCCCTGGAATATAAGAAGGCCTTGAATATAAATCAAACTAGAGAGTCGGGGTGTCTAACTTATTTAAAGACAAATATCCATTCATCTGTAGTTGTCCATCTAAGTTGCTTCCATGTCCTGGCTAGTGTAAACCAATAACAATAAGGATACTTTTTTACTAATTCATATTAGGAAAGAAAGAGAATATAGTCAAAAAGTCTCAGGGGTGAGATGCAGGAGACCTAAGTTTTCACGCCAGCCCAGCACCCATTCTCATTTAGCCTTGACATGACCTTGTCACATTCCACTTAGTTTACACACGTGGGATTAAAAGCGGGGTGGATTCCATCAGCAATTTCCTATCACATGTTCTCAGCCCTAAGGACCCCAGAAGTTACTTTATTTCAAAAATTTATATTTATAAATATTTTTAATCATTGATGAAAGAATGACATTAAAAACAAGAAGGGTGGTCACTTTTAACGCCATGCAGACTGACAATAACTTATGTGACCAAGTTCACTCTGTTTTGTGGCCACTTCAAATCAGAGCTCCCCTACCACCTGTTGGATTAACTGAAGGACGTGGAGACTGCAACTTACAAAACTTAAAAATGGCAATCATTTGAATCAACCTGTCACTGTGAATCAGGATTTCCTATACACTGAGAATACAAAATAAGATACATACGTGAGGACTTCCCTGGCGGCTCAGTGGTAAAGAATCCGCCTGCCGATGTAGAGTTTGATTCCTGGTCCAGGAAGGTCCCACATGCTGAGGAGTTACTAAGCCTGAGCACCACAACTACTGAGTCAGCACTCAGAGGCCCGGGAATCATAGCTACTGAGCCTGTGCACCGAGAGCCTGTGCTCAGCAACAGAAGAAGCGACTGCAATGAGACGCTTGCACAGTGCAACTAGAAAAAAGTCCAAGCAGCAATGAAAACCTAGCACAGCTAGCAAATGAATAAGTAAAATTATATTTAAAAAAATACATAAGTGAACTGATTCTGAAAGTGAAAAACAAAATCACCATAAGGCTTTAATTTCTAATTTTTGCATTGATCAGAACAGTCTATTGTGCTTTTTTGTTAAAAGCTTGAAATTATATGATAAATACGTTTGCCCATGTTTCTACTGTGATTTAATCATTAATTAATAAATATTAATATATTCAAAAACAATGTTTTGACTGCTTGTGTAGCTTCAAGTTCCATATAAAATTTCATTTCAAAAAATGGTTCCAGTCCTTTACAAATTTTGAAAACCACTGGACTAATTATCTCTAATTTTCCTTCCAGCAAGAGGATACTTTATGCAAATCCTTCTCCGGGGAAAGGAGAATTGTATGACTTCAGGAAGTTTCTGGCTTAATCAGAACCTTCCTAAGAAAAACAAACAAACAAACTTGATTCCCAAGTCTACAAATCACCCTGAAGAGCTCGGATCTTTCTCCACAGGGAAGGAGTTCTGCAGAAGCAGGTTGTCCATTACCGGGCAAGAGTCAGATTCTGCCCCATGGATCTCACATTCCACTTGCAGAGACTTGCCTGCAGATGGCTGACAGTGGGAGAGAATGAGGTTGGGGAGCAGGAAGGAGCCTCAACCCCTCTGAGCATCTACTCCTTGCTGGCTCAGTAGCTGGCATGACACACGTCACTTGATTTCTTCTATTTATTGCTTCTCAAAACTCTTTGCCATCTTTTGCCTTCATCCAGATGAGAAAACCAAGGTGGATATCCAGGCAGTGAATGGCAGAAGCAGGTCTCAGATCTTCACCACTCTCACCCTAAAACAAACTCGCAGTGGGTGGTGAACAATACTGCCAGCTGCCCAGTATGGGCTTCCAGAGGCAGGGCCATAGCATCCACACAGACCATGCCAGTGAGAGAAAGGCTGCAAAGAGGAGTTGGCACTGGAGCTGAATTTTGAAGGATGAGGAGAAATGCTCCAGGCAGCAAAGAAAGCAAAAGATTCCCAAGCAGAGACAGTGTGAGAAGAGCACAGAGAGAAAAGTTTCAGGGAATGACATTTCAGGTGGCAGAGCAGGAATGAGAAGGCTGTGTTGGGAACACAGGGATGGAGCAGGCAGGTGATACCACCCTGCCCTCCCAGCTCCAAATGCCACCACCCTGGCCCAAGACCCCGGCTACAGCAATTCAGACAACCCTCTGTGCCTTTACACCCCCTTCTCCATTTACCTGGCATTCTCTTCCTAGCCCACTTCTGCCTGGGGAAGTCTTTTCTGGACTTCAGAATTCTGCCAAATCCCGCCCATGCATTATAAAGCCATTCCTGATGCTCTCAACCAGATGTAATCTCTCTTGCCTCTGAACACCCAGAGTTCTTTGATTTGTTCAGTCTAAGGTCTCAATGGCTGAACATGCAAGACACGTTTTCTGGGAAAGATGCTGAAATGGAGGATGGGCATCAGCCTCAGTAACAGCTGTGTGTCGACTTTGCATATCAGCAGGGCCGTCCTCCACCCCCCACCCCTGCCCTTGTAGCTCCAGACACTGGAATCCCTGCCCTCAGAGCTATGATGCTGGATATCACATGGGTAGACTGTGTATTGTCAGGACACTTATTGTCCCTGAGGTTGAGGTCCAAGCACCTAGGAGGTGCCTGAGCAGTATTTGTTGAAGTCAAATGAACTCTAGCCTCAGTTAGAGCTTCTCCCAATTCTATCTCACACAGATATATTATGTATCTTTTCAAGTAACACATATAGCCATATTAGTAACTTGCAGAAAATATTATCGTCTGCAGATTAAATGTAAAGTTCATTTTTTTCACATTTCTCCTGGCTGGGGGGGTGGTGGGAAGCATTTTAATCGCTGCCTCTGTTTCCAGACCATTATCCATAGGTTTCAATATGCATTCAAGGACCAGCTCAGGTCATGCAGAAGAGCCACCCAAGCCACCCTGCACACACCTGTGGCCTCCTAGCCTGTGATTCTCTTGTTCCCTCCCCACACCACCCAGCCCTGAGCATCCACCCTTGTGAGAAACCTGCAGGCTGGAGGGCTGTCCTGGACCTCTTAACCCAGATGGATTCACTCTTGCAGGCCTACTGTCCTGCTTGAGCGCCGCCCCTAAATGGGGCACGGAGGGCAAAGTGAGTAGCTTCACAGATCGCCATGGTGTGGCAGAGAACTAGGTGCCCAGGAAGTGCTCGAGAAAGAGATTCATTCTCCAAGCTCTATTTCCTGTGTAGATGAGGAGCTGGAAACCCAGAACTCTGCTACTGGGCCTGGGGGGAAGCATTCAGAGCAACCCTCCAAAAACAAAGCCTGGCCTTAGTGGCTGGCTCAGTGTGCACGGAACATCAAATGGCCGGACATGAAAGGGCTGAAGAGGATGCTTGCTGGAGAGGCACTTAGCCTGAAAAACCTGAAACCATCCCCTTGACTGAGGGCCGCTAACCACAGCCTCCGTGAATGATTAATGACTATGGCCAGTGCTTATTGCAAACAGGCATGTGACAGCAGAGCCACTACGCTCCCACAGGACCTGCCCGCGTGATCGATGAGCCACCGAGGGGTGCAGAGGGGCTGCAGGGGGAAGGAGCCAGCTCAGGCTGCAGCCACCAGGCAGCACCCATCCTTGGGGAGAACTGGAGGGAGGCCAGGGCCTGTGTTCTGGATGGCTGGCTGACCTCATGTACAACACATAAGCCGGCCGGCACTAAGTAGCTACCTGGGCGATAGAAGGAGATCTGGGAGGCCTGAGTTCAACTCTAATGAGAAAAAGGTGCTGAAATGGAAGAGCTGGAGCCCCCACACCTGCAGGTTCCTATCCTGTGTGGCACATCATAGGAGCCCTGTAGTTCCAGAACTAGCAAAATGGTGCAGGATGCTTTGAGAGACCACTAAGTTCTGGGTGCAGATAGAGCAGGCTGCAAAAATGAGTTCCCTGGCCTCAGACACCTCCCCTTCTCAGCCTTCCCCACCACCCACCACTGCTGCCAGCCAGACATAACTCCCCCCACCCAACCCCTGTATCGCCCAGATTTGCGATGGCCATTTGGATGGCTGACGTGAAGCCTCTGCTCTCACACGTTCTCTGTCCTTTCTCCAGAAAGGTCAGTTAGCACTGCATCCTCACGCTGCCTCCTTCCTCCCAATGCACACCCTCTAGGATGGCTGAACAAGGGTTTCTGAGTCCCTGACACGTGGATTCAGCACACACCTACCAAGTTCACTGAGCACAGACTGTGTGGCTGTAGAAGGCACTGCCCCTATCTTCAGGAGCCTAGGGCCAGCAAGACAAGCTTCCCTCATGTGGAACAAGCATAAGCAGAACAAAGCACAGCCCCTTAGGGTGCAGCCAAGGGAGGAGAGGGAAAATGAGCCTGCTGGGGGAGGTCAGGGAAGACAAGAAGGGCCCTCGAGGTCCCCCTGAGCTGCCAGCCTCTGCCCATGCAGAGCCACTGTCCAATCCGGGCCACCAAAGCTTCCAAGGCCACCACCTTCCATCCGGGTCTCTGGAGGCACCTCTGAGAGGCCCTGAGGCCGTGGCAGCAGCAAGCAAGCTCAGCAAAAATACCCAGGAACCTGGCACAGGCCTGGGGCTCTGAGACGACCCTGGGAGCCAGCCGGGAGCCCAGGGACGACCCTTGTGGGGACCTGGCTGGTCTGCAGACCCTGGCTCCGTTTCATCTTAATACACTCCTGCATGTACCTGACATCGGATACTCGTCCTAGAGCATGCAAATCTAATAAATTCTTGGCTCCTGCAAGTTTCTTTAAAAAATATAAAAGAGGATCATATATAAAGAAGTTGATTAATATACACCCTGCTAAAACAGCCTGGAACATCTGTGTATTAAGTTCATTTATTAAATTACACCAATCTGTATTTTAATGAGTGAAAGATACAGTACTTATTCTGTCATCCATCAAAATAAACTCAGGAAATACTTAACATTATAATCATTTTTCTTGTTTGAACACGAGTTATGAAATATGAATCCTGCACTAAGAACGCTGGACTTGCCATCATGATCAAATATGTTTTCACAGGTGCAGCAAATATTCAGTTTTCATTTCTTTCTCCAACTGTTGAAAATATAAACCATGTTTTCTAGTCCTTAGCTGGGTAACACTGCCTTCCCTCCACATGGCAGCCATTATTACAGGCTTATTACCCACCGTCTTTCTTTCCCCCAAGATGAACTCCTTCTAAGTTGCTTAGTAATGAAAACACAGGCTCCTGTGGGGCCCCTGAAGCACAAGCTTGTCCCAACGGGGCTCTTACGGCTCAGGCGGGGTCCTTGTTTCCTTGTCCTTCTTCCTGGGAGCACCTAGATCCTCCAGATTAGGGCCTGAGTTTCAAAAGCCATTTGACGCAAGCAGTGCATGTGGTACAAACACAAAAGGCAGTTGGGCCTCAGCTCCACTGTGGAGTTCCCCCTGGCCACGGGGTTTCCATGCCTACTCCTTCATCCCAACTCCCCGGGAACCACTCCACTCAGATGAGGGGCAACCTTAACACAGGCTGAAGCCTCACGAGTGAGTCCAGCCTTTACCTGTGTTCAGTTATCCAGGACCCTGGGGGCGATGCGGTCAGCTTTCAGGAGCCAAGGAGGGCTGGTTTGTCCGCCCGGGGATGAGAAGGAGCTCAATGAGGCAGAGGAGGCAAGAAAAAGGTCCCAGCTGGATAAGCTGCTGAGTGGAACCACAGGACAAACTGATGAAACCTAATCACGAGCTGGCAAGGCTCCGGCCTGCTTAACCCCTCAGGCTCCCATTGCCAGAGTTCAACTATCAAGTCCACCCCTATCTCTTTGTTCTCATTCCTGGCCACCCTGGTCCCCCAACATATCCATAACACCCACTATTCTCTGCAGCCCTCCTGAACTACCTCCTGCTGGTGTTCCCTCCCACCTCAGGCTTCGGCCCCTGCAGTTCCCCTGGCATGGGATGCCCGCTCTGCTTTCCCTTTACTGAGTTCAGTTCAGTTCAGTCACTCAATCCTGTCCGATCTTTGTGACCCCATGGACTGCAGCATGCCAGGCCTCCCTGTCCATCACCAACTCTCGGAGTTCACTCAAACTCATGCTATTGAGTCGGGGATGCCATCCATCCATCTCCTCCTCTGTCATCCCCTTCTCCTCCCACCTTCAGTCTTTCCCAGCATCAGGGTCTTTTCAAACAAGTCAGTCACCTGGTTAATTACTTCATTGTGATTTCAAGCCCCACCTGTTCAGAAAACTCAGTGGGAGGACCCACTAGGAATCCAGGAAACTTCACAGTGGAACTGACCCCTAAGGAAAGAATGGGAAGGTATTTAAGACAAAGGGATCCCCTGGAGCAAATGCATGGATGAGAGGATGCCCTAGGCTTGAAGGAGAGACAAAGGGTAGATGGGAGGGTTGTAGAGCAAGAAATGGGAGTTTGGGGCCAATCCAAGGAGGATCTTGTGTGCTGATCCATAAGGGACATTATGGTGTAGGAAATGAGGAGGATGGGCTTCCCTGGTGACTCAGACAGTAAAGAATCCACCTGCAATGCGGGAGACCTGGGTTCTATCCCTGGGTTGGAAAGATCCCCTGGAGGAGGGCATGGCAACCCACTCCAGTATTCCTGTCTGGAGAATCCCTGTGAACAGAGGAGCCTAGTGGGCTGTAGTCCATAGGGTCGAAAAGAGTAGGACGTGACTGAGTGACTAAGCACACACAGCAAACCCTGGTGGTCCAGTGGCTAAGACTCCACTCTTCCACTGAAGAGGGCCCCTGGTCGGGGAACTAGATCCCACATGCTGCCACTAAAGGTCCCTCATTCTGCAACTAAGTTTAAAGATTCCAGTGCAGCCAAATAAATAAGTATTAAAAATAAATTTTTTAAAAGGAAATGAGGAGCAACTTTTTATTTTAACCTCTCACTTCTATACTTGGCAGATTTAAAAAAACAAAATTCAGATCCAGAGTTGTGAACAATAAATATGTAAAACAAAGAATGTAATCATTTCAAGCTAGTGTAATCCAAAAACAATCTCAGTAATATAAAAAGAGTTCCTTTTTAAGATTTTTAAATGTTAATAACCTAAAAGGTCACAATTCTAAACAACTAAATGGTATATAAACTTCTCTTTTTCGGTGAGGAACATATATATTTTTATCCATCATATAAAGCTAAAATGGCTTTTCCAGGTGGTGCAGTGGTAAAGAAACCACCTGCCAAGCAGGAGACCACAGAGACTCAGGTTTGATCCCTGGGTCAGGAAGATCCCCTGGAAGAGGGCATTGGCAACCCACTCCAGTATTCTTGCCCGGAGAATCCCATGGGTAGAGGAGCCTGCTAGGCTACATGGCAGGCTACAGTCCACAGGGTCGCAAGAGTCAGACAGGACTTAAGCAACTAAACGGCAATGGCAAAGCTAAAATGACCCCAACCAATTATCCTCCCTGGATGACCAAAATATTAGTAAAAGCAAGGGGCTTTTGAAGGGTTTTGAAACTTCAAGAGCTGTCTAGATTTGCATTTAAGAAGTAAAGTCTATTTGGAATTCAGTAGGTGTACAGGAGGAGAAGGCAATGGCACCCCACTCCAGTACTCTTGCCTGGAAAATCCCATGGATGGAGGAGCCTGGTAGGCTGCAGTCCACGGGGTCTCTAAGAGTCAGGCACGACTGAGCGGCTTCACTTTCACTTTTCACTTTCACACATTGGAGAAGGAAATGGCAACCCACTCCAGTGTTCTTGCCTGGAGAACCCCAGGGATGGGGGAGCCTGGTGGGCTGCCGTCTATGGGGTCGCACAGGGTCGGACACGACTGAAGTGACTTAGCAGTGGCAGCAGTAGGTGTACAGGAGAGCCGGGGGCAGGCAGGGGCTAGTGGGACAAGGTTAGAGTAATTACAGAGGAGGGGTGCTGAGCTGGAGCGAAGGCAGTGGCAGGGAGCCCCCTTGCTATGGAGCTGGGAAAGCACATGGTGGGTGTTAAGGAGGACTTCCTGAGAAAGACATCCATGGCCCAGACTCCCAGTAAGCAGAGGCGCAGGTCCCTGCTCTCTGGGTCCAAGGAACCCCTCATCTCCCCAGCACTGAAGGACCATCCTCACCACTTACTATCCAGTGTATTGGTGAAAAAGGGACTCCCCCAACTCCCTCAACACTGAAGAGCTGAGACTGACAGCAGTTTATCAGTCACATACCCTGACAGTCGCCACACAGCATGGAGGGCCCCATAGGGCTGCACTCGGGAGGAAAGAGAACCAGAAGGGACGGTGGGAGGTGGGCTTTATGGTAACAGGAGGACGGGTGCTCCCTCGTGCCCACAGGAAGGTGTGGTTGGCTTGCTTGAATAGTTTCACAGGCTGGCATGAGGCTGAGGACTGGTGGGAGGTGGTTGGTCCAGATGATAGGAGAACTAGTGGGAGCGGGGTGGGGGAATGGGGGGTCGTCTTTCTCTCGAGGTATGGGCATATCTGGTGAGAGAGCTGGGACCTTGTAGTAGGCCCTGGGGGCGCCCTGTGAGGCTCTAGAGGCGTCCAGGAAGCAAACAGCACTTCAGGCCTTACTATACAAGTGGGCTCCAGGGAAGAGAGAGAATGAGATAGAGATGGGGAAAAATAAAAGACGGGCCTTAACGCTGGTGTGACGTGAACTGGAGCATACGTATACCTCAATTCCGTATGCTTGAGGCTCTTCGGAGAAAAAATAATATTTTTTGAAAAAACAACAAGGAACAAGAAAGAATGAGGTTCAGATTTTGGGGGAGGAGATGGGCTAGGCTCTCAGTACAACCAGGCTGCAGGCCAGGGGTCTGTGTTCTCAGCAGAACTGGAAATGCTATTTGTTACAAAATGTCCTAAGAGTGATTGCCCATTGAGATAGCAAGAATAGAGGGAAATAAAACTTCAAACGGGGTTTAATGGCTGAGCTGAGGCGACTGGGAGGCAAGGCAGTCTGCTCTGTGTGTGAGCTGAGCGAGGCAAGGAAGCGGTCAGCTGAGGGCCATGGCTTGTTGAAAATTGTTTCTTTGTCACCCAGACACTTTCCCTGAGAAAAACGTTAAAGTTACCTCCGGAGTCCACAGAGAGCAAAGTGAAGACCTGGACATCTAATAAAATATAACGAGGTAGGTTGTAATCATGAAGCGTCTAGATGGCAGGACTGTTGAGAAACTTCTATAGGGAGAGGCCAGGGTCAGCCACTTGCAGATACTTCCCAGGCCTGTGTCACTGTGTATGGAGGATGAGAACCAAAGGAGCTGGAACCTGCCGGGAAGTCCATGCAACACTCTGAGCTGTCTCACCATGGGTCTGAAATCCAGCAGGAAACCAAGTTCAAGACAGCTGCACCTACAGATCGAACGTCTTTCAATCAAAGCTTGCTTTTCTATCAAGGGAACTCCCCAGGCAGAGGCAAATGGGCCCTATTTCCACCCACCTCTTCCACACATGCCAAGGAGTAACCTGGGATGGAAAACCCCCACCCAAGATGCCAGGAGAAGTCTTTCTGCACAGACCTGAAGGATAACAGCTCACTTTCTCTCTCTGTCACACACACACACACACACACACACACACACACACACACTATCGTGGCCCAAGGAAGCTTCAGAACATCCACACCTGCCCAGGTGGGGACAGTGGAAAAAGCCTTCAGACACCTGAAATTTGGAGGAAGTCTACATTCCAATCCCCCCACTGCTAGTGCCTTGGGAAAGTCACTAGGAGACTGCCTATGTGGCCTTCGGCAAAGCACATCTCTTCTGGGCTTCTTTACCAGCTGAGCCACAAAGGAAGCCTAAGAGTAGTGGAGTGGGAATCCTATCCCTTCTCTAGCAGATCTTCCTGACCCAGGAATCAAAGTGGGGTCTCCTGCATTGCAAGTGGATTCTTTACCAACTGAGCAATCATGGAAGCCTTCTGGGCTTCTACCTGGTAAAAAAATGAGAATAAGGTTTGCCTTGCGTATCTCTCCCAGTTCAGTTCAGTCGCTCAGTCATGTCTGACTCTTTGTGACCCCTTGGACTGCAGCACATCAGGCCTCCCTGTCCATCACCAACTCCCGGAGTTTACTCAAACTCATGTCCATTGAGTCGGTGATGCCATCCAACCATCTCATCCTCTGTCATCCCCTTCCCCTCCCTTCAATCTTTCCCAGCATCAGGGTCTTTTCAAATGAGTCAGTTCTTAGCATCAGATAATCCAAGTCTATGTCCTGACCAATAATGCTGAAGAAGCTGAAGTAGAACGGTTCTATGAAGACCTACAAGACCTTCTAGAACTTACACCCAAAAAAGATGTCCTTTTCATTATAGGGGACTGGAATGAAAAAGTAGGGAGTCAAGAAACACTTGGAGTAAGAGGCAAATTTGGCCTTGGAGTACAGAGTGAAACAGGGCAGAGGCTAATAGAGTTTTGCCAAGAGAACACACTGGTCATAGCAAACACCCTCTTCCAACAACACAAGAGAAGACTCTACACATGGACATCACCAGATGGTCAATACCGAAATCAAGTTGATTATATTCTTTGCAGCCAAAGATGGAAAAGTCCTATACAGTCAGCAAAAACAAGACTGGGAGCTGACTGTGGCACAGACCATGAACCCCTTGTTGCCAAATTCAGACCTAAATTGAAGAAAGTAGAGAAAACCACTAGACCATTCAGGTATGACCTAGATCAAATCTGTTATGAAATGGTATCGCTCCCAAATGGGTGACAAAGCAGACAAGATAATGGATCTTTAAAAAAGAACCTAGAAAGAGACTCACAGACTTAAAGAATGAAGTTATGGTTTCAGGAGGAAGGATGGGTGGAAGGGATAGTTAGGGAGTTTGGGGTAGACATGTTATATTTAAACATGCTATATTGAAAATACATAACCAACAAAGACCTACTATATAGTACAGGGAACTCTGCTCAATGTTATGTGGCAGCTGGATGGAGGGAAGTTTGAGTGAGAATGGATACAGCTATATGTATGGCTGAATCCCTTCACGATTCACCTGAACCTACCACAATATTGTTAACCAGCTATTCAGTTCAGTTCAGTCGCTCAGTCATGTCTGACTCTTTGTGACCCCATGAATCACAGCACGCCAGGCCTCCCTGTCCATCACCAACTCCCGGAGTTCACCCAGACTCACGTCCATCGAGTCAGTGGTACCATCCAGCCATCTCATCCTCTGTCATCCCCTTTTCCTCCTGCCCCCAATCCCTCCTAGCACCAAAGTCTTTTCCAATGAGTCAACTCTTCTCATGAGGTGGCCAAAGTACTGGAGTTTCAGCTTTAGCCATCATTCCTTCCAAAGAACACCCAGGGCTGATCTCCTTCAGAATGGACTGGTTGGATCTCCTTGCAGTCCAAGGGACTCTCAAGAGTCTTCTCCAACACCACAGTTCAAAAGCATCAATTCTTCAGCACTCAGCCTTCTTCACAGTCCAACTCTCACATCCATACATGACCACAGGAAAAACCATAGCCTTGACAAGCCGGACCTTTGTAATGTCCGGCAAAGTAATGTCTCTGCTTTTGAATATGCTATCTAGGTTGGTCATAACTTTCCTTCCAAGGAGTAAGTGTCTTTTAATTTCATGGCTGCAATCACCATCTGCAGTGATTTTGGAGCCCAGAAAAATAAAGTCTGACACTGTTTCCACTGTTTCCCCATCTATTTCCCATAAAGTGATGGGAGCGGATGCCATGATCTTCGTTATCTGAATGTTGAGCTTTAAGCCAACTTTTTCACTCTCCACTTTCACTTTCATCAAGAGGCTTTTGAGTTCCTCTTCACTTTCTGCCATAAGGGTGGTGTCATCTGCATATCTGAGGTTATTGTTATTTCTCCCAGCAATCTTGATTCCAGCTTGTGCTTCTTCCAGCCCAGTGTTTCTCATGATGTACTCTGCATAGAAGTTAAATAAGCAGGGTGACAATATACAGCCTTGTCGTACTCCTTTTCCTGTTTGGAACCAGTCTGTTGTTCCATGTCCAGTTCTAACTGTTGCTTCCTGACCTGCATACAGGTTTCTCAAGAGGCAGGTCAGGTGGTCTGGTATTCCCATCTCTTGAAGAATTTTCCACAGTTTATTGTGATCCACACAGTCAAAGGCTTTGGCATAGTCAAGAA